>NC_092065.1:8018800-8329700 GCF_039877785.1 Chaetodon trifascialis | reverse complement strand
AGCACAGACCCCACTGGGATCTCTGAAGGTGCTTGTGGTCGGGTTACTTAATTTGCTTCCACAGAGTATCAGCAGCTTAAGGGTCTGGAATTAGCCGCAAGGCAAGTGGCGGCGAGGAAGGACGACTGGCTTCAGTGGCGAAGATCTCATTAGCTCACAACAGCTACTGCAAGGAAAGACGTACGGCCTTACTGACACCACCGCAGGCTTCCTCCTTCCAACCTCCTATCAATATCTAATCAGCCACACACATTCTGGCCTCCAGCTGTAGCTGAGATCAAATCTTCCATTTCTGTATGATGTTCACACTGATGTGCACTTTATCTTTAAGTTTACACAACCTACTGTTTCAGAAAGCCAAGTATCATCTGCCAGTTTAACTGAACAATAACATCGCCTGAACCACTGACCCTCTCACAGTCATGTTTATCTCACAGATGTGACTGCTGAGGTGTGCAGCAGCTCACACCAAAGTAAAAGCAGCAATACCACAATAGAAAAATACTCTGTTGCAAGTTAAAACACAGAAGTATCAACAACATGAAGCATCGCTGAAGTGTACAATGCATCAATAAAATCAGTAAAATGCAGTTAAAATACACAACATGCTATTATTATTCACAATTTTATTGTTGTGGCTGGTGGAGGTGAAGCTTAATTTAATACTATAATTTCTGACAATACATCACTTTTTATTGGCATGTTGTGGAGTAGAAATATATCATGAAAATACTCTGGAAAAACATTTAAAATGCACTAAAGGACAGTACTTGAGTAAGAGTACATCCACTGCCAGTATGTGGAGTCTGACTGGCACATTTGCAGAGGGATGTTCCCCCTCGGACCCTGATGGGGAAACCTGACAAGGATACTGCAGTTCAAAGGTGGAGCAGCAGAAAGAGGAAGAGGAGGAGGATAATCTGCGTCTCGTCCTCTGAAAAACAGTCCCTGCCCCCTTCATTTTTAATCCTCAAGCAAAGCTGAAGGGCTGCTGGGCTTTTCTAGCCCCGGGCGGCCTGTTGTGAACCCCGCTGCGCTGCAACAAGGCACTCACTGATTAAGAAACACAGGAACTAGTAAATGGGACTTACTCAATGTTAATCAGGACGACTTCAAGCTGTATTATGTGTAACAGAAGGGCCGAACTGTGACAAACCGACCCCGGAGATGTGCACTGGGTCGTGGGCGAGGGATGTGTGTTCTTCCAACCTGGCCATTGTGTGGACAGTAAATCTCGATGATTCACTGCCGTTATTCAGAGGCTCTTCACACATAAATGAAAGCCTTAGGGAAATCAGAACAGCCTCCAGGTAGGAGCGTCTGACTGTTTAGTACACCAGCTGAAGTGCAGTGTGAAGTGAATCACCAATCCGTATGACAATTTTATGATGGCAGTCCTCAGGAAAATCAGGTCTGCGGTCATGCCGAGCAGCAGCGTTTCGCTAAATGAGAAGGTGATGAAGACGGCCGAGAAGATTACTCTAAGTTTAAACCAGATGAGGTTGTGAGTAACAGCAAACCACAGCGCGTCTGTTTTACCATCTATGAATGACCAGCTCCCCAGCAGAGCTGCAACCACACTGACTAGAGGCCATTTCTGCTCAGCTTGACACCAGTTTGTGAGTCCAAATTAGAAAAACAAACACATTTCCCCGGGGAGACTCCTTCCTCGACACAGGAAACATCACCGCATTCAATTCCTCTCAGTCAATGGACGTTCCAGTCTTAAGGAGACAAAGACCAGCAGGAAAATGAGAAACATACTCTGTTAAATGTGTGATAGCATCAAGCGATCCATCACAAGACCGCCTGAGACTTGGTCTGTCATAAAAGGACGACCTCTCTTTGACCAGTTTCCCTTTAGGTCTTCCATTCAGGGGAACACTTAGGCTCTCTTCCCGCAGCATAACTTATTCAAAGAAGAAAAGCCATGAAGTCAAGCAGCACTAACAGCGGACCAAAATAAACTCTGGAATTCGTCTGCGCTGCGGTCCAAGGCCAAGAGAGTCACTTCAACCAAAGTGGACCCTAAACCACGAGAACGAGCCAAAGGAAGCCGGGCTGCAGGACAGTTCTCACAAAGTCTCCACTGTGCAAACAAGTATCAGTCTGTAAAACCCAGACATAATGTTCCTCTGCTGAAATCTGCTCCACTGTTTGAAGAAGAGAGAGGCTGAGCATGAGAACACAAAGTCATCACAGATGGTCGCTCAATTTGGGAGCCCGTTTCATCATTTGTGTATGCAAATAGGCCCTGCTGTCTTTGTCAGAGTTGTTATGTTGGACAAAAAGAGCCCAAATAAATGGTGGCCCGCACGTACACGCTCCTCATCTCATCTGATCTGATCTGATCTGATCTGATCTGATCTGATCCGTGTGAGGCACAAAAACATGCTGCAGCACTTTCTGAATGAACTGTGACATAACGAGGGGGCATCACGCGTGTCTGACTTCACGCGCTGAGGTCTTATTTCCACTCCCTGAACAATTTACTGATGCTGGTTCTGACTGGATATAAGAAATGTCTCTTTCAGGCGGCTCTAAGTTCAAAGGACCCTGTCTGTCTGTCTGTCTGTCTGTCTGTCTGTCTGTCTGTCTGTCACGATTCTCGGTGAATTCGGCGAATATTCAACAGCTGTCAGTCGCTTTTCATTTCCGTTCAAACGCTACAATGTGCCATTGTTGTCTGACGCTCATTTACACAACTGGCTGCAAAGTTTCTCGTCGCCTGCGAGGCTGTGTTGTCTCGTTACTCACGTCCCAAGGACTTCCTTGAAGTCAAACATCTTCTTGATATCATCGACGTGCTTTTTCCAAGATCCATCGCTGGACTCGCCGTTTTCTTTCGCCATTTCGCACCGGGGTGGGAGGGCAGGGGAGGCGGGTGAGGGGAGGAAGAGAGGAGCCGCCGCCGGAGGATCACCACAGTCGTCTCACCAAGCCAAAAAAGAAAAGAAAAGTATTGCACTTCTGTATTTCGCCAAGGGCTTCCTAGCTATTTGTCAGCGCAGACTATCTCGCTTCCTCAGCCCATGCATGCAGCCAGGCGAGCCCAAGAAGGGGAGGGGAGGGGGGAGGGGGGGTATGTCCTACCCTGAGAGGTTATTTGACTAATCTGTTTGACGTAGCGGATCCCGACACTGAGCTTCCCCACTGTTCAGATCACTGTGACGGGGGAACACAGGCTCTCCTCCTCCTCCACCTCCTCCTCCTCACCGGGCGGGATTCAGTCAGTGTGAGGCGGCGATGCGGTGCGCTCCGGTCGGGCTGCTTGCAGGAGGATGACACTTCAGTCGCATCCGAGCCGCTGTGCCACCGAGTCACACCGAGCGCCCTGTGGTTGTTATAGCGATGGGAGGAGTGGGAGGCTGCTGCTCCCGCCTATCCATCTGACAGCGAGCACAACGAGCGATTTAAGTGTTCGCATTGCACCAAACCAGCGGCCCGGCGCGAACTCCGCTGGGCTCCACGGTGTCAGGGTGTGTTTGTGCATGTTCACACTTAGGGCAAGTTTTGTGGTTGCTTGTTGCACAAACAGATGTTTTCATTTCATGGGAAATTTAAGGGCAGGGGCGTAGCTGGGAGGAAGGAGGGGGGCCGTGCGCTGCAGGTAACCCTTAGCGCCCCCTCCACTTTCTGCATGTTTTGTGTGTTTGTTGCCGTGTTTGTGACAAATTGCATCAAATCTGGGATGAAATGTGTAGAATTGAACACTGGAAATGGGTAAATCGATTTTTTTATCTTAGAAAAGTAGGAAAAAGTCAGAAAGAGCAGAGGGAATCCTCCTCAGACCCGACAGACGGGCAGTAAATGTTGTATGTACAGAGGAAACACAGCAAAAAATAAATTAAAAAAAAGAGAGAGAGAGAGAGAGAGAGAGAGAGAGAAAACAGCATAGAAACAGATAACAAAACATTTGCCTATGAGTCAAATTCAGAAACAGGATGAAGTGCAAATACGAAGAAAATGGATGCAGGAAGAAGTTAAAGAGGAGCTCCAGCGTCTGTTCAGAGGTCTTTGGTACAACCACTGACACGTGAAAAAGAGTTGGAAGAAGCCTTCTGTAGCTCCAGTGGGAGCTGTGTGAAAACATGATCAATTCAGACGGTCAGCCCTTCAGTTTTTCCCAGGATGGGAACGCTCCCACAGCTATCAATGTAAAACTGACTTGAAAGACCACCTTTCACGTTACATAAAGTCAAACTTAACAGTGTGTCAGCTCTGAAACAAGGGTGACATTAGGACAAAAGAAACATGATGAATGAACATGAAAATAAATTTATTTGAAAATATTTCCTCTGAACATTCAGATTTGGTTTATTTACACGAACCATTCAATGCTTTTATTTTCAGTTCAACTCTTAGTTTAAACCATGGTTAAGTCATGAAAATGCTCAATTACTCTTGAGGCCAAATGTGTACCAGGAAGTGCACAGAAGGCTGGATAAACATTTAACAGTCAGAAAGGAAACAACTCTCTTTGATTGTTCAGAAATCCAGTTAGAGGACTCCCCGACATAAATACTTAAAAGATAATGCTCAGAGATTTCTAACAACTCAAACTGATATTTGTTGTTAAGAACAGTACAAAAAAACTCACGTGGACCAAACGCATGAGACGACTGAACAGTTCAGATTCCTGATATGTGGAGCCCGCAGGCTCGCCACAGGTAAGAGACAGTCACCAGTGCTACAAATATGACGGTCAGCTAAAAGTGCTTCTTTACGACGAACGCACTGTAAACATCGTCTCTAAGGCCTCGGTTCACATCTTTTTTCTTACCATATTGCTTCGTACCTTCACACCTAGAGAATACGGGCATAGTCAATTAGAGAGAGGGGAAAACACTTCAGGGGTTCAGGCTTTGCCTTCAAATCAGAAACGTAACAATTCAAACCTGCTTTTGACTATAAGAGTACAAATAAAATAATCGACACTATTCGCTTTAACACTCCGTTTTTTATATTACTGACCATTTTTCCTCTTAACTGCACAATCCACATCACCTGAAAGGTCCAGTGTGCAGGATTTAGGTGCATCTATTGGCAGAAACAGAATTTAATGTTCAGAATCGTGTTTTCTTTAGTGTAAAATCACCTGGAAATAGGAATTGCTGTGCTTTTGTTACCTCAGAATGAGCTCTTTATATCTGCAGGGGGTTTGAATTCTCTTCCAGAGATGGGCTTTAGCATTTTTAGCACCCACTGTAAAGGAGGGTGAGGTGAGGGGCATTCAGTTGGTTGATATCTACAAGCCCACAGCTAGAGGCCATTAAATCCTACACACTGGACCTTTAAAGGTAGCTGCCGTGCTGCAGCTTTGCACATTTGGCGATGACGCCGGGAAGACCACCGCAAATTGTAGTGTCGTACTGTTGCTTGTGCGCTAGTTACTTTGGTTTTGTTGAGTCTTAGGAGAAGGTACCGGTGAGGATGGCCTCTTGTTGCTGCTGATGAAGGGTCCCGATACCGACGGCAGGGACCGGCAGAGCAGGTCGGCTCACTAACTGGAGCTGAGAAGGCAGAGGAGACAGTGCAGTGTGTGCGAGGTCCACCATTTATTTCAGAAGCTTTTTATTTAGTGAAACACTGCTCACCTTGCAGGCCAGCTGCTTCTCAAACCTCGGAGCTACAAAAGACCAGGGACCCATGTTCTGAGGCTCCTCCTGGCTCCATATAAACTCTGTGGAGGAAAAGAGGACACGATTCAGTGTTTTTCAGGGCGAGTTCACAACAATCATGTGACTTCACACAGGTTAGGGAGCTCTTCTGCAGCCCTTTGACCACAAACTGAAACAAACTTCAAACTGAAACCAGATCTACTGCAGCACATTTGGGGGGGTGTGGGGGGGTGTGAAAACAATGAAACAGAGAGCTGAAGTGAAACCTAAACTTTGACATTTTGTATAAAAACCTCCTCACAATCATACTGACATTTACAATAACTATAAAAACTCAGCCTCTGAACACACCGTCACTCAACAGTGTTTCAGGCGGTTCACTCAGAAACACAAATGGATATAACGTAATTGATTTTTTTTAACTTAAATAAATAGCTGACGAACTGATTAGTTGTTTTACAGTAATCATTTTTAATCAAAGATAGTAAAACAAACCTATGACAGTAGATTTAATATGTTTGTGTTTTGGGGAGCTGGTCTGACAAAATGAGTCATCATAATAAATAAAAATGGGTGTTTTTTTTGCTATTTTCTGCCATTTTACGAACTACACTCTTGAATCAGTTGAACCAGAAAAGAATCAGCAGCTTAATTGATAATGAAAATAATTGTGCTGCAGCTCTATTGTTTTTGTTTTTTAGCTGCATTTGCCAACAAGCTGTGATAACAAGTGCTGTAGTCAGTCAGGTCTCAGACACACTGATGGAGGAAGCCCTCAGCGAAAGACGAGCTGAGTTACAAAGACGAGTTGGAACAGCGTGAAGCCGAGAGGAGACTTCAGAACTTGAGTGAAAACTGCCAGTCAAATCATCTTCCTCCTCTGATGCGAAGAAGAGAGAAAATCATCTTCATTGAGCTGAGCCGACGACCCACAAACACAAAGGATTAATGCGTAAAGAGACCGATGTTGACACTGTTAGCCTGCAGTTCCTCATTCTTGGAAAGTCTTTCAAAACACAATGAAGCAGTCACCGTCTGGACTGACATTCAGCTGCACAGGGTGGACAAAATAACAGAAACAGTTAACGCCGCTCTGGTGAAGCTCACCCCTCACATTTTGTTTTGTCCCTGATACACCAGCGTTTGTTTTTCTTTTCTGTCTTTTCCTTTTGTAACGCTGTCTTCAGGGCTCACTTATGAAAGTGACTGTCAGGCTTCTATTGAAGCCGCAGCACGCTGCTGAATGCCTTTCAGCTTACTGTGACTCAATCACATAGCTGCTTTGGCAACTTCTGAATCTCTGAATGAGCGTGTTGAAGAAAAGTCCCATTATTCAGAGAGATCAAACTGAAAGAACTTTCTACTGTGAGTAAAGGTCAAAGGTCGTTGCTCACATTGAATCCCCCTCACTGAAGGATACAGACAAAGCCAGACATCTATGAAGGTGTCAACAGCCTCATCAGGACAAACACAAAATGAGTGTGTCGCCGTAGAAGTGAAAGACTCATGTGTGTTCTGTATTTTCAGTCAGTCAGACTTTCATGCCGTCTTTGTAGATTTCTCAAAAAAGCACAGCTAAAAGGATTAAAGCAGAACATGAAGAGCTTTTAGTTTCTCAGAAGGACGTTCATATCTGGAACAAACTTCCAGAAGATCTGAGGCTTCTGATCTAAACTCTTAAATCAAAGCACTTTTCTCTTTGCATCTGCTTTTTATTACATTTGGGGTTTTATTATGAAGGTTTATTCTGTTATCTATTATTTTGTCTACGTTTACTCTTGAGCTAATAATGTTTTTTTAAAGCATTTTTAAGCTCGATGAGTTGCCTTTGTGTCTGAAAAGTACCTATTGTGCCTCAAAAACTGACATATGCAAAACATGGATAAAGTAAGTGTGCACAAAAATAGCAGACCGCAAGGAACAGTGGACACGAAGAGATGAACCGATTTTGAAAATAACTGGTGACGAAAACAGAAATCATATATGATGAGCTTCAGCAGTGGGGTTGTAGTAATGGCTGTTAATTTGTCCTCTGTGTTCCTTCTTTGGTTTCTAAGTCAAGCGGATGAACAGAAATAGCAGCGTATGGTGAGGAACACAGCCTGGTCCTCCACACTGAACCGCTCACAGCTGTTAAATTAGATTTGTCAAAGTGTTAATTTGTTCATAAACAAGCCCTGGTTTTCACGACAAGCATAAAGCTAAACAGAAATGAACTTTTCCCCAACGACTGCACTGAAATCACACAAACTGTGGCTGTGATGGCACTTATGAAGTCAGCCTGCCTCCGAACAGCACACGTACCTTTAGCTTTGGGGTATTTTTTGAGCTCCTGCTGCAGAGGCTCCAGAGGGAACGGACACAGCTCCTCCACACGGATGAGTGCTGTGTTCTGGTTGGCAGCTGCTGTCTCTCTCTGCTTCAGCAGGGCATAGTAATGCTTCCCTGAGCACAGCACCACCTTCTGGACACTGCATGGAAAAAGAAAAAAGGGACAAGGTTTCATGTATGTGAAAGCAGGGCTAGTCACTGCAATTATGATGCCCTGCAGTTTGAATTATTAGTTTAACTAAACTACAGAATAAATTACAATCATTAGAAAAGTCTGATGTGACGTCTGTACCTTTCTGCTGAGACCGAAGTGTCACCCAAAACTGGTCTGAACGATGTTCCTGGTGCCAGTTCAACCAGACTGGAAACCGCCCCCTGCAAAAAGAACAAACATTATTCAGCTGCTCGCATGGAAACATCAGCGTGACAGAGACGGATCAGTTTAATATTTCTTCTTTACGACATCCGCAGCGCTTACAGAAAATCTGAGCAGAGTCTTGGGCCCAACCACAATGAGCGGTTTGCGGAAGTTACGGATCATCTGTCTCCTCAGCACGTGGAAGTACTGAGCCGGAGTGGTGGGGTTGACCACAGCCATGTTCACATTGTCGCCGTCCACGCCCTCCTCTCTACTGTCACACATCTAAGAGACAAAAGAGGGCCAGCTGGCGATCATTTACAATCCAGGTAACGTGTGACACAACACACAGCCAACTAGAAGACACACATTCACCTAAGAAACAACCAAACTTGGAAACATTTGCAGTCTCAATAACAGAGTGATGATGCTCAGCAGCAGAGACCTGGATGTCCTGACGTCTGGATAATCCCACCAGTTAACCAATAACAACAGTTCAAAGTCCAAATCTGGAGGATGATCAGTTCTTGCAACGCTTAAGTGGATTGTGTTTGTGACCTCATGAGACGATTACTGGTCCTTTACTGTATGAACTGTCATGTTTATTCATCAGTGTAATGTTTGCATTAAAAAGCCTTTTAAAAAAAGCTGATTTAGAGCTGAGCTTTGAAAATAACAGTCCTCTATTGGTCTGTGAAAAGTTCATAATCAGCAGGTTTTCTTGCATAAACGTACCAATTTTCCATTTGTGCGGTGCCGGATTGGATGCTACTTCATATGCTGTAACGTGCACTAGTTTTAAACCAGGTTGCAATGAATCTGCAACACATTCAGACATTTAAAAAACACCAAACACAACACGTAGTGGACTGTACTGTGAAAGGTCAACAGTTCCAGACATGCATTAGGTCTGAAATCGCCCCACTCTTACTACAAAGTGCACTCCATTTAGCCCCCTCCGTTTCAAGTGTTTTAACTGTGTCCATGTACATGTTTAAGCTAACACTGCAGTGAGTCACCTTTATAGATCTGTGTGACACTAAAGCTGTCCCCGATGACGCAAAAGGACGATGAGTCTTAAGCATCTGAAATTACATTCACAACAGTGTTAACTGCAGGGGGTCAATTATATAGGCAGTAGTGAATGGGGACGGAAGGATTTCCAACGCAGCCTCAATCTTATGTCTTTTATGAGCCGACTACTGGTGGCCAATTAAGTAACATTATCTCTGTGGGTTTGTTATTGATTTCACCTGTTAATGGCTTGTAAATAATGTCCTCTGTGCTGCTTTATGCTCCTTTGTACTGAAGACAACTGGCCTGGGCTGGCATGTACCATGACTCTTACCATACCATGACGTATTCTGCACTATTTTTGCACAAATGCCCAGAAAAGAATAATTCTATGAATATGACCCCTCAGTTCATTCCTCAGTTCCTGGTATGCAGGTGCCATGTTGCTTTTTTTAGATCTCTGCTCCAGCTCATAAACACAGTGGACAACCCCATCTCCAAAAAGTTGGCACGCTGTATAAAAAGTAAATAAAAACAGAATGCAATCATTTGAAAAAAACAAACAAACAAAAAAAACGTGTTAACAGACAATGTTTTTGAGATTTTTTGATGAGGTAAAACGTTCAATATATTGCCTTTGTTATGTTTTCAGTTGGGCAAGTGTCACAGTCTGTTTTATTTATGTTTTGCACAGCGTCTCAACTTCAGGTTTTCAGGGTTAGAATAGTTGTGCCTAACATGATCAAGGGGGAAAGGGACACTGGCCCACATCTAAAGCTCTTTCCATGTTATTAACCTCTGCACTGGCTGAGGTAAAACATTAAAGGTTGTTGTTTTGTTTGTTTTTGGTGTATCTTTAATCAACAGCCTATGGATTTGCAGCACTTGAACATGTAGTTATGTCACATTATATGAGATGCATGATAAGAGGTGGGAAAGATTTCCATGTTATGAATGAATGAGGCAGCCATGTTTGCTTGGTTTTCATGCTGTAACATAACATAGTAAGTGCCAAGTCTGACATTTCCACGGGGATGCTGACCGGCCATTTATACAAAATCAGGAACTGGTAACATGATTTGATGTGAATGTGACATTACAGGACCACAGACCTGGAGGAAGCGCTCCATATGGCAGGATGAGTGTTCAGGTCCGGCTCCATCGTAGCCGTGAGGCAGCAGGATCACCATCCCATTCTGTAGCAGCCACTTGGCTTCACCTGGGGACACAGCGGTTTCACATCTAATGTGTGAAGATTTTTCCAAAAATAAAAGAGAATGAGGGAAATTGTGAATCTGCTGAAAGCACCAGTGGGCAGACGTTTACCTCCAGACAGGAAGGTATCAAAGATGATCTGTGCTCCATTGAAGAAATCTCCAAACTGGGCCTCCCAGATGGGAAGGAGCTTCGGCTGTGCGATGCTCATACCATACTCAAATCCAAGCACCGCCTCCTCAGACAGCGGGCTGTTGCACACCTGAACACACACACAATACGCCACAATGTTTGATATTATGTAAGAATGAATGTTCTAAATATGTCCTGACAGATCACACGCATGTTCTGTCTGGTGTAAAAGGGTTTTACCTCCAGGAAACCGGCCTGCTGTGGGCTGATGTGGTTCAGAGGGATGAAGGTGTCGTTAGTGTCTTGGCACACCACCATCACGTGCCGCTGACTGAACGTGCCTCGTCCAACATCCTGTCCACTGATTCGAATATGAAAGCCTGCAACAACAACGATTTGAAATCTACAAATCCATTTCTCAAACTTCTCTTAAATGTGATCTCGTGTACTTTCTGCTTGACACTGACCTTGAGAGAGGAGAGAGCCGAAAGCCAAAGCCTCTGCTGTGGACCAGTCCAGTTTGGTCCCATCTTCCAACTTGTGCAACCGAGCCTGAGATCACAAAGGAAGAAAAAAATCATCATCTCACTGCTGCCATATCAACAACAGACGATGCAGTGGAAGAGATGGCCGCACCTGTACGTGGGTCTTCATAAGGTGGCTGTGCAGCTGGATGTGCTCAGGGATGTCCACAGATTTTGCCCCCACAAACTGCAGCAGGGGAACGGGGACACCCGTGTCCCAGGTGCTGACTCGAGCCTGGGGTTCCACCAGATCCCCCCAGCGGCCCTGCAGGTTGGTGGGCGGAGGGCTGTACAGGGTCATGTTGGACAGCTTGTCGTTGAGCATGCTGTAGTGTTTGGACTTGATCTCGTCACGCTCAGCATCGGTCATCAGACCCTCGGAGATCAGCTGGTCTGAGTAGGCGTCAGGGACGCTCTTACGGGATCTGTGAAGATGTGACAATGTGATCCAAATATATACAAATGACAATGTGTCTGTGGTATCTGTATCTGTGGTGGAAAAAACGTTTTGTTATTAAAAAAATTTAACTGACTGGGTTTAACTCCATTGCAAATGCAAAAACAACATATTCCACTTACAAGGTTCAGTTTAAAAGAGTTGATTGAGATTTTCATTTACACATTACCAAGAAAAATCCTTCTGTTTGTAGGAACTTTGTCTTTTTGGTCAGAACCCAAACATTTCAGCAGGTCACAGAAAAGCAGGTCGCATCAGTTCTGACTCTATAACAGCAGTGATTGCCCTGAAACTGTTGAGGCAAACTATTTTTGTGGAAATGTTGTAGTGACCAGCAGTGGTATACAGTATAAACTGGAATCAGACCTACAATTGTTGTTTTGATCAGTATTCTATGTGAAATCTTGGTTGGACACTTTTTATCTGCAGGTGAATCAAACTGACCGGATGATCTTGTACATGGCGGGGTTGGTGAAGAAAGGCTCATCCAGCTCGTTGTGGCCCCACTGACGGTAGCAGATCAGGTCCAGGATGACGTCTTTCCTGAAAAGCCGCTGGTAGTCCACAGCCAGCCGAGTGGCCCGTATCACGTCCTCTGCATCATCTCCGTTTATGTGGATGACAGCGCAGTTCACCATCTTACCTGTGACACAAATGTGAGCACTTGTAACAGGATACATGAGCTGTGATAGTTTGAAGGCAAATGTCAGGTTTTACCCCACATCAAACTGTATCAAACTAAACTAAACTAACTCTAATTACTCTGATACGCACAGTATCTACAATATTCACTGACCGACGTCACTGCAGTACAAAGAGGATCTCCCCCTCTCGGATGGAGTGGTATAGCCCACTTGGTTGTTCACAATGAGGTGGATGCTCCCACCGACTCTGTAGTGAGGTAGGTTTGAAAGGGTCAACGTCTCTGTAACAATCCCTTGGCCAGTGAAGGAGCCGTCACCGTGGACCTGCGAGAGGAGGACACCGATTCTGTTGAAGTTTTGGTAACACTGCTCAAAGGTTCGATAAGGACAGCTTCAACAATAAATACTGACAGTGTTAAGGTACTCTTCTTGTATAGTTGTTGGCTGCATGTGTGTATTAGCTGCTATGAATCAGTACCTGCAGACAGACGACGTGGTCCCCCGGCTGGGCACAGTCATCGGGCGAATAGTCTCCTTCCTTCTTGAGCTGCTGCCTGGCTCGGGTTTTGCCCTGAGCCACGGGGTTGATCGCCTCGAGGTGAGACGGGTTGGGCAGCATGGTCACGTGAAGAGGGTGTCCAGCTCCGAAATCCAACTCCACCGAGGAGGTGAGGTGGGAGAGGACGTCGCCGGCGGCGGGCGAGGTGTCCGGGAACTCGCTGAGGCCGCGCATCTTACGGAACATGAGCTGGAGAGAAGAAATGATGGAGGAACAGTGTTGTTTGATCTTATCTTACCCTTGTTTGCTGTCCAGTAGCTGGCCATGACTTTCTGTTTACTTGTGCTACTGATAACAGTGGTGCGATGTAAACTAATCTTATTAGGCCGTGGATAACTTTGAAGTATTCATGTCTCATTGAATGTGGCTGCCTCGGGGTAATTAACCTCTGGTGGGAACTTCAGCAGGCCTGTCAGGAGGTTGAGTCGGCCTCTGTGCGGCATGCCGATGATAATGTCAGTGACCCCGCTGTGGGCCGCCTGGTAGAAAAGCTCGTGGAAGAAGCCCATCATGCTCTCTGCTCCTTCTCCTCCATAACGTTTCACAGTAGCAAACTTGGTGGCTAGAAAGTGGTCAAATTCCTGCAGATTGTGAGAGGAAAAACATGAAATCACCACATGAAACATTGTTTTTACATTGGATATGGATGTTACCCCCTGCCTCTTTCGTCTTGGATCTACCTGAGACTCCAGCATGACCTTGGCCAGCTGCCTCCTCTCCTCGGTGGAGAAACTCCTCTTCTTGAGTTCCTCAAAGCGGTCAGCGAACCACTCCCTCTCCTCCAGGCTGCTCAGCTGGCTGGTCTCCACTGACAGGTGGCCGCAGTAGGCTTCTTCCAGGTAGGCCTGAACCTCCTCCACTGAGGCCTCCGCTTTGCCAAAGTGTCGTAAACCTGCGAAACACATGAGCAGTGATGACACAGATATGAGGTTCTGACTGTTCATGAATGAAGCGGCCATTCATGTTTTAGTGAGTTTCATGCTTTACTCAATAGTCTTCGGTCCTGCACCACTGGCCTCTTGTCCTCTTGGCGCATTTCCATTACACAGTTCCAGCTCTACTCGACTTGGTCCTATTCTACTTGGTTTGGTTGAGTTTCCATTACAATTGAGTACTTCATAGTACCTCCTCAACGTAGGCGGGGTCGTCATACCACAACTGCGCGAAACTGCCATGACGTCAATTTGTACGTGACGCAAACAGAGCCGACAAACAATGGAGGACATCGAGGCGATGTTGTATTTGCTGCTCGGTTTGTGGCTTTTTGTCACACACTCCGTCTAGCTCCCTTTGAATTCTTTCATCTGCCACCAAACCCAGAAAAGTCTGGACCTCGTCGACGGACCACGGTGATATTTTACGAGCAGCCATTTCCCTCGAGTGAGAATAAAGAATAAAGTCAGCGGTTGCTGTTGCCCGGCGTTACAATGGAGGGGGCGGGATTGTTTTTCCGGTGTTGGACGTCGCAGACCAGTGACGACACTCTCCGGCCAATCAGTGGCCGACAGGCTGTTGACGTCACACATATAGTATCGCTTCTACTCGCTTGGAACCAGAGCAGGTACTAAAAATAGTATTGGGTACCAGGTACCATCCCTATTTTAACCTCAGCTGGAAGGCAAGACCATCTTCCAACCCTTTCCATCCTTATGTCTATAAAACAGTCAAATTACAGATAAATAAAGTTGTTTATTCAGTTCTTTCTGTGGGACTTTGCAGTGTTTCCCTGCAGAATGACAGTCAGGGTGGACACAGCAAAAAAACATCATCATCAATCAGTAAATCAATATGTGGCAGGCAGTGTTGGTATCATGGCGGGGAATAAATCAGGTTTCTGTATATTATGTACTTTCATGTCACTTACAAATTAATGCATCAGTAAACTTAATCAAATATAATATTAACCTCACATGAGCCACATTTTTGCATGATGACTACTTTTACTTTTGATGGTTTCAGTACATTTTGCTGATTCTTACATACATTTATTTGCCCATCAGTTCAATACATAAGTTATATGGGAGTGATTTTACATAGTTGTATTGCTTCTTTAACCTAATTTGAAGATCTAAATCTAACTTCTACGACATTCAGTCAATTATTATCAGTGAAGTTTATCTTACAAAGAATATGAAGAAATTTTTTCTTTAGTTGTGATATAAAAGTTCTTTAAAAAGTCCAGATTACACAGTATGTAAAGCAAAGCATATAAAAATGGACTTAGTATTAAAAGTAAAAGTATTAAATGCAGAAAAATGGCCCCTGTGATATACTAATAGATTATTACATTACATTACTATTACTCATGCATTAATTAAGACAGGATATGACTGTTGTAGTTGACTGAGAAAGAGCTAATGTTTATTATTTCATCCCACCACTGAGATCACATAATGCTGCATGAATATGAGACACAAAACGTGGTGAGAAGAAGTAGAAAATGTCATTATCCCAGCACGTGAAGCATGCATCCTGCGGGTTTCATGCCCAGCTGTCAGGTACCTGAGGTGTTGAGCGGTCCTCTGATGCTGCCGCTCAGCATGTTTATCTCCGGGACGCTGTCAGCAACAGGCTTCTGGGGCTGTAAGGGGTTAATTTTAGCAGCCTTGTGCCCATGTTGCCTGTATGCCTCCACCAGACGGGACAGGCCATGATCTGAGCACAGAGCAGAGCAACAGTCAGGATGAGCTGTCCTAAAACCAGCGTCAGTGTGAGCTACTGAGAGCGAAGACAACAAAACCATCATCTGCATCTGAAAATTCACTGGGAGTGACACGTGACGCACGCATAAAACGAATACTGGAATAAAATAGCGTTCTAAACCAGAATTAAAGCGCATTTGTTTGTCAGTAACATTACTTTATCGCGGTAAAGACTCCTCGCCTTCTTATCAGGTGATGTTAAAGTGTCCATACTGTGAATTAACCCCATACTGACCTTGATTCAGCGCCGCGATGCGCTCGCTCTGCACTCTCTGCTGCCTCTCGCTCTGTTTGGGTCGGTATCCGTACACACCTTTTTCGGTGTGATAACAGCTGCCGACAACCTGACGAGCGACACAGGGTGGCAGTCTAGTGAGCGACTTCTTCAGGAAAAGTACGGCCGACATGATTAAAAAGTTCTGCTTCACGCCACACGCCACCGGCTATAGGACAACGGCCATACTGCCGAGACAGCGACGTTGAGGGAGGAGACGCCGCACCGGAAGCCTATTGGCTGACGGTCCTCCACTCGTTTCACAATCCTGCTCCGAGGAAATGCGCATTTTTGTTTTTTTTTGTTAATTTTCTGTCACATTTATCAAACAGCAGGTTTGTGATTGTAGTACCCAGGGATGCATTTTGGAGCAACGGTGCATTATGTTTAAGCTAAACTAGCATAAAATGCTCGAAGTAACTGAAGCAGCCCGCGTGACGTAGCGCAACAAGTGTCATCAAGCAACATTTGCGCTGCATTCATGTGCTCCTTGTAAAATCCATATTCTACATGTGGAAAGCAGGATTTCAATTGGTTTTGGTCAGAAAATGGTCAATTTTCTGTTTCTCGCTACTTTGATTTTTTTCTAGTTACTCACTGCTTAAAATTCCCCTTAGCGACAAGATACATTCTGGAGCAACGGTGTATTATGTTTAGGCTTCATTAGAATGTTCAAAGAAAGGATGTAAGTGAAGTAGCCATCGTGACGTAGCGCAACAAGTGTCATCAGGTAACGACACTTGCGCTGCATTCATGCGTTCCTTGTAAATTCCGATTGCACACTTGGAAGGAAAGATTTCAAGTGGTTTTGGTAACAATGAACTTAATGTCCTGGACAGTGCTTATCACCATCATCATCAAAACACCAAATGAGGGAATATCCTTTGGAGGAATAATGTCCACATCCTGTAGTTTACAGAGTTACAGAGAGCAGATTAGTCTATGTCAAGGTGCATTAAAATATTAAGGAGGCTTTTGTTGGCAAAACGTCAAAACATCTTACTAAGACACTTTACATGCTTATTTCTGAACTTGTAAAAATACTGTCATGTCATGTCATGTCATGTCATGTCATGTCATGTCATGTCATGTCATGTCATGTCAAAGAAAGACATTAGTCTGTTAAAACAGTAAAAGAGAAAACCATTATAACTAATTTGCCTTGTGCAGCTACAATTTGCCTGTGATACAAGATGAGCTTTGTTCCCGTTACGACAGAATCAGCTTTGTTTTGTTCGCATTTAGGGACGGCCTGAGTTGACACAGCTGAGACCTTAGACTCAAATGTTAGCTGCAGCTGTGTGAAAGCCTCATTAACTGTAACATCAGCAGAACCCAGTGCTCTGAAGCCTCATTTCCAGTTCAGAAAGTCTCAGATGAACCATTAAAATGTTTTGCAGCATGCTTTATAATCAGTTCTCAGCTGTTTTAAAGTTCCCTTATCGGCTCACTTGGTTGTGTTTTGAAGTTTTGTTAATAATGGGAGGTTAGACATACAGTAGGCCCATAGTTGTTTAAAATGGAACAATCCCTGCCTTTTTATTTGGGGAATGACAACTCACTCAACTTCTATCTGTTTTCATTTTGCAGTTTATAGTAACTTTGTTTTAGTACAAGAATTTAAGCATATTGTAAATGTATTTGTACACTCAAATGTTAACCACTGGCATCTTTAAATGCTTGCACATTTTGCAAAGATTTATAGCCAAAGTTGCTAAACAGACTGACTACATGTCTCTGCTAGTTTCTGGTACAATCTCCGCCACTGGGTGGAGATATTTTGCAGTGTTTCCTGTCTGAAGGAGAAGGTAAACCACAAGCATTAGTCTCATAAAGTCAAGTTATTTTATGTTGCTTTCAGAAGTCTTATTGTGATTAAGATGGAGGAGGAGAATCTTGGGGTAAATTTCATTGTCATTTTAAGGACAAACTGATAAGGAAAATTATGAGAAATTACATTTTTAATATGAAGCCATTACAAAGCAGAGTCTGCAGACTCTGCTCAGTCCATAGATTCTGCTGGTCATTTACCTTCTAAATCGTTTTATTTTCACAATGAAATCAAACATTTGGTTTCCAGTTTTCCATGTCAAAAACATTGGTCCTTGGTTTCTTCTGAACAATGTCTCCCTGTATTATTCCCTGTTTTAGCAGGGCACACTGTACCCTAAATGAACAAGCAAGGTCATTTCATTGCAACTTTAATGAATAATTAATGAATAATAACCAATTTAACAAGAGAGGAAACTGCAGAAAAGGAGGAAGACATGCCAGTTTCATTTCACAACAGTCATCAGACCATGATGCAATGCTGCAGAACATGTTGTGTCTGGTTAAAAGGTGAGGCGAGGCTCTCTTTATCCTGATAGTAATGACTCCATCTCTTGCCTGCGTTACACTGCTATCATTGTGCCGCTAGTTATTATCCTCTCTATATACAGATGGTCAAAGGTCAGTCTCAAGGCCCTGTAGGGTGGCACGCTGGGGAATGACAGTCTCAGGTAGCTGAGGGAGGTGAATAACCAACAAAATGTAAACACTTTCACTTTATAATAACCTCAGTGAGATACTTGAGACTGCAGAATGATCATATAAATAGGTATAAAAGGATGTGCGTCTGTTCCAAGCTGCAGTCTCTGAGAACACTTCAGCAATGATTGTTTGGGTGTTACTGACCCCAGTATGAGACAAACTCACCCCTGATGGTGTGGAACATCAAACCAGTCTGTGCTGACAGCGAGCTGCATCTGAAATGCATCGAGTGAGTCTGTGAACATTTGCAAAATGTGAGATTATCTGTGGTTACTGGCTACATGTAGTACTTTTTTACATTATCAATTCTTCTGATGATCATTTGTCATTTAGTCTTTAAGATGCCAGAAAATCGTGATATATTTTCCAGAGCTGTAGGTCTTCGGGTACAAGCTGTAGGCTTGTTTTGTCTTAACAACAGTCCAAAATCCAAATACATTCAGTGTCCGAAAAAACCGAGAGAAGAAGCAAATCCTGCTATCTGAGAAGCTGAAACCAGTGAATGTTTGACATTTGGGTTTGAAAAGCAATAATCGATTAGAGAGGACGGCCAATTCATTTCTGAACACTGACTTGTTTTAAGCTCCAGAAGCATGAATCGATTATCAAAACTGTTGGTAATTAATCGTCTCTTGATCAACTAATCTGTTAATCAGCTAATCATTTCACCACTGCGAGTATAAACTCACTGCTTACAACAGTTAGGTCACCTTTATATCGACAGGATTTATTTGGATTTTCAGCCAAATGTTCATTTATTTGTGGAAAGACCTCCAGGGTAGATTCACGTAATTAAAACCCAGAATAATCATGAGATAAACCTGCATCCCCACCTCTTACTGCTCAGAAATAAGCAAAGAGAAGCACAACAAAGTGGAACAAGTTAGCGAGACAGGACACACTGGGGGAGGGGGGAGGGGGGATGGTTTGTAAAATGTCTTTACAACACTGGACAAACACAACACAAAGACACACACAGTCCATATTAGGGGATATGGTTTAATTTGGAGACAGAGGCAAAGAAACACACCACACATGAACAAACATTGACCCAAAAAGAACACAGATTCTTTCGGCTACACACTCCGCTATGGGAAAAAAACAAAAACAAAAACAGAAACATAAAACTCTACACAGGTATAAAGCAAGGCTCAAACTAAACAGATAGTTAACTCTTCAACTAAGACAATTATCCACACAAGTTGTTGAAATCCTGATGACCATTAAACTATGTGGACAGCACAAATACTAACATGAAACTTACCACGATTTAGAGGATCCCAACCCCCCCGAAACTGAAACTGATAAATGAAGTGAGGGAAATGCAGAGATCGAAGTAAAATCAAAATCAGGCATCTTTTAGAGACAAAAACAGAGCAATACAAAAAAAAAAAAAACTGCTTGACACCACCAAGAGGCCAAACTCGAGACCTGGTCAGGGCGAGGCCACATTGAGAGGCCAGACAATTTTTTTTTTTCCAATATAGATTTTTTTTCTTTAATTTCCAATATAAAAAGCTTCACTGGTACAAAATACATATGAACAACCAGTTGTAGAAATTGGAAAGCCTGTGTGTCTTTTTTTTTTCTTTTCTTTTTTAAATCCCACCCAGTTTAAAAAAATTGATATTGACTGAACAGAAAAACTACTGTATGTAGAATACAGATCACATCAAGATGCACCCACTTTGGCTTTCATCAAGACAAGATAAAACATCTATCAAATTATTGGTGGAACATGAACAAAGTCCTACCGATTATCAGACAAGAAAATAACACAAGAAAAGATTTTTTTTTCCTCTCTTTTCTTTTGGATCAAGACAATATCTATAGAGATGCAAAGCTACCACACTGTCAAAAAATAGCACTTCAGAATATGAAAACACAGAACAAAGAAAGTGATTGTTAGAGCTTGAACGGGATTTGTGATGGAAGCCCCTGAAGTGAGTCAAGTTCCTGTTGGGACCGCTGTGGACTGTACATTGTGCTTTTTTTTTTTTTTTTTCATTTTATTCATTCACAGTAACACTTCACCATACACTGCAAATCTCCAGAGATCTGCAATCATTTCAGTGTTTGACACCATTTTATCAATAAAGATCTTACCAACATGGCACCCAAGCTGTCTTACTTGAGTTTTAGCTCGTTTCTGACTGAATCCAAAGCAAATTCCCTGACACGTCTGACCACCAATCGTTTGTATCGCAAAGTGTTACAGTACACATGTTCACACTCACTAAGAAAGAGGTTTAACCTTCAAATGTATAGGGAAGTTTATTGTTTATCTACAATTTTTTAACCAACTGTTCAAATTGAGTACATCACAATACACATTTACCAATAACTCAACACACAGAGTTTGGGGGGGGGGGGGGGGGGGGGCGCATGAGCAGGTGACAAGAGCTTTCATGACACTGGCATAAATAGACAAAAAAGGCTAACTGCAGCAATCTCTAAACCAAGGCCTAATAAGGATGTGTAGGCAGTTTCTAGACGTATATATGGCACTTTGAATATTGTATTGCATTTGGATAGAAAAAACACACTGTAAAAAGCACATGCCCATATTAAAAAGTGAAATCAGTGGTACCTTGAAAATGTTGGGATTATAATCACACACACACAACATTCTGCAAAAGTGATTAGCTCCCACAATTGTGCTTAACGTTTCCTTACAAAACTACGACTTTCCTCGAGCACTGCTTCAAATTTGGTACCTTTTTTATTTTTTTGGAATATTTATGTATTTTGAAAAAAGGAAGAAAAAAATCCAAAAAAAAAAAAAATAAATAAAAAAAAGGTCAAATGGTGACAATTGTGCATTTTGTGTCGTAATCCTGTGTGTCTAGTTTCACACACAAAAAAGCCCCTGAGTTGACAACTCTTTAGCGCCATCAGGTACGCAGTTTTAGGGAACCCTTCTTTGGGGGTGAAGTGGTTGTTATTTTGTAGTACAACAGACAAAATACCACCCCGGTAAAAATAAACAAGTGTAAACTTTGTGCTGAAAAAATGGAATGTATCTGTAAACCAACACTATCGTGGTGGGTTTAGTAGTATTAATGTGCTGTGCTTCGTGTCCGACTGAAACGTGACCGAGGAAATCACTGAAAAGAACAATCAGCAAAAAACCAAAATAAAAAAAGCAAGTGTGAGCGTGTTCATTAAATGTGCAGAGACCCACAGGTCGCGTGTTGTGTCCGAGTGATCTCTTCTTCAGGGGCTCCCACATTTGCAACCACAGAAAGTGTTGTGTATGTCGAAGTGTGTGCATGTGTGTGTGTTTGTGTGCACGGAAAGAAAACAAGGTAATATTACAGGAAAGTATGTTGTGTGAATTCAAAAACACTGAGTTTGACACATGGGCACTTTAACAACAAAATACAACAGAAAGACATTGTCTGGCATCTGTATGATTAACAGACACTGTAAATCATCAACTTTCAACATGAGGCATCCAAACTAAACCAAAGTGAAACATCCATTAATTCATTAATGAGAAATTCACAGAAAGTCAACAAGACGTACCGTGGAAGTTCTTAAACACAGGAAAAAAATTTAGTCTACGTACTGTGACCCTTAAAAAAAAAAAGTACTTTTTTCCCAGAAATTGAAATTACAATTAATGCAGAGGAACTTTTGACTTAAAGTGTTTTTAATTTCTATAAATGACCCTCAAGCAGTCACGCTGATCAAACTGATTTTTAGTTGTCTTTAAAAATGTAATACACTGAAGACCCCCCCGACACAGATGACATTACAACATAATCTACAAAAAACCCAAAGTTTTGCCTGGGTTCTGTTAGTTAAACTTCTATAGATTCAATGGTATAAAATATAGGTAATCTAAGTGTGCATTTAAACCACAGATTGTCTATTTGTGAATCAGTTCTAAAAAAGTTGACTCATGTAGGTAGTCATTCCTCTAAACAGAGCAAATGTACCTTTTATTGTGCCATCAATAGTTCAAAAAAAGGTAAATACACAGGGTATTTTTTTGTAAATGAAAGAAAATATATTTTGAAATAGCCTTGGTGTAAATCTTCACACTGCCCGCAAAATGTAGAGATCATTACAGAGCACTGAGAGGGGTTTTACTGGTCAGACTTTCAAAAGTGTTGGAAAGTGGTCTGTAGCATGATTTTTTTTTTTTTTAAAGAAGCCAACATATTGCTAATGGCACCAAATAGCACAGACGTGTGCCAATCCCTGTATTCAGCTTTCAAGTGAACTTTACTGAGAGAGGTAAAAAGAAAGTAACATTAAAAGAAAAGAAAAAAAAAGCAACAAAGCTAAATGAAAATAAGAAATCCCACAGGTTTTTAAAACATTCGCAAAAAAAAGTCTCTTAAATGAACTCAACGCAGGTACGTTTTCACATTGATTTGCTTGACCTCTCTCCCACCTGTCACATTTCTATACAGAACAAAAAAAAATGAATATACATGCAGAAAAAGGTTGAGCTAAGGTCAAGGGTCAGTGGGTGGCCAGGTATTGGTCAGGCGAGCTTAGAGAGACATCACAGACAATGGTGGGATGATGAGGCCAGGAGTTTGGCTTGGCTTTCAACATCATGAAGACATGCTAGGCTAATGATGAGCAAACAGGCATGGAGATTTGTTCTAAAAAAGGAACAAAAACACGAAAGGAAGAGAGAGAGAGAGAGAGAGAGAGAGAGAGAGAGAGAGAGAGAGAGAGAGAGAGAGAGGGAGAGAGAGAGAAGACAAAGAGGAGAGAAGAGAAAGTTAGGGGTACAGCACAAGAATCGTTTAGCCATGAGGCACAAAAACCAACAAAACAATGCCAATCACCACATACAGTAAGGACAGCGCGGTAAACATTTCCCCCCCTTCTTTCTCCCGACACACAACAACAATACACAGATTTAAGGAAGTGACACCACCAGGACATATGGCAGAGACTCCAGCATGCACAAACTGTATACTTGGCACCCAAAGAGATCCATCTAGAGCCAGTCCCTTGTGGGAGACTTGGAGGATGGATGGAATGACTGGAAGAGGTTGTTAATAGAGCAAAGAGAGAGGTAGCCTAGCTCATCATGGCTTAGATAATGACAGAGAGAAAGAGTGAGAGACAGAAAAAGGTTGAGATGGGGGGAGCAGAGGTTGAAGAATTCAGATTGAGAAAGATTTTCACACTAATTATGAGAAACGGACAAGACAGACTACATGGAAAAAGCCAAACACAGGTTGAAGCTCTGAGCTTGGGGTCTATGTGGCCTGGCTGCAGCCCTTCAACACAACGACTGTACCTTAGTCAACCTGTCTAGCTTCACCTGAAGGCAATGAAATGGCATGGAAACACACCTGATGCTCTCCACTAATTACAGTGACACAAAATACCTCCAGCGAACACTGACTCCAGTGATAGTCATAAATAATCATATACATTAAAATATTTATCCGACTCAAATTACATGATAAAACCGCAGGAATGAAATACAGTAAAATGTGGAAAGATCATTGCAACCATTTTTTAGGAATAGGGTGAGTCTCCCTCCTGTGGTGGGCTCCTTCCCCCTGCCCCACTGAGTCTCTGCTGTGGTGACCTTGGCTGGAGGGTGAACTTACCCTAGCAGTGCTAGCATTAGAGCTGGGGAGGGGGGGAAGGCCCCGGGGCTAGGATCAGTAGGGTTTGCTGTCATTCTTGGAGCGTTTCAGCTGAACCTTCAGCCTCTTCATTCCGATCTGGAAACCATTCATGGCCTGGATGGCAGCTTGCGCAGACACCGGATTGTCATAGCTGACGAACCCTGAGAGCAGAAAGGTGGAGGACACGTGTTACATACATCTGAAGAGCAGCTTCATACCCCGTTTTATCTTGAACACGCCGTCTTCACATGCTCACGAAATGCATTCGACCCGTCACATGATCTCAATCTCTATTCAGATTACAGCTCAGAATGACAGCTGTGTAGCTACAGCTTTAAGAATTATGGATGACCACCTGAGACAATGTGTAGGACCTGAACTTCAACTGTTTGTGGCAGCCAGAAGGAAAAAATATATTTTTTCACACCACTGAGAGACAATTTTTTTTTTACGTCTGTATAAGGGAAGCTAAGGTGACATTACCTTGTACTTAAAGGTCATTGTGTAAAGGGTAACATCATAGATTTTTCTCATATTTATTGGATTTTCTCTGGAAAAAAAGAAATCCACTGCAATGTATACTTAAAACCAATACCAGAAACAACTGACATTATGTTAAAGAAAAGACCATTTTTAAAAGCTGGTTATGTCATCTATTGAGTAAAAGAACTGGTTCCAGCTTCTTAGGTGTGAGGACTGGCTGTTCATATGCATATTTACATTAATTACTCGCAATATATTACAGTTTTACCTGTAATGAGAACAATCCTAAAAACTCTAAGCAATAAAATGAGAGACAAATAACATTTCTGTGTCACCATTCATGTTTTCCAGTAATACTTGAACAGTACGAAATGAATGTCATATTTTAAAAGCATTAAGCTGCAACAAGAAGATTAAACCAATTAATGTACAAACATAAAAACACTTGGTGCTTCATAATGAGCATGATTATGAGGGGAAAGGACTTATGGTGACAAAGGTTTGAAATACACTGAAGGCACAAATTGAGAACTGACGTAGCGTAACTAAGAAATGGTGCAGAGAAAATAAACTTGTGCAGAGATGTAGCATGCAGCAGATCAACACTGATCCAGCTTCATCTCAATGGGAGGCCAAGGTAGGAAATTTATGGTGGCACCATAGCAATCCAATATCCACAGCATGACGTAGCACGTTGGCAAGATATATTAGAGTATATAAGGTAATTATACATTGTGGTGCCAGCATACTCACCAAAGCACTTGCTCAGATTGGTCTGTTTGTCAATGAAGACTTTGGCAGAGACCACATTTCCAAAAGGCATAAACATCTGCAGAAGATCCTGGTCTCCAAACTCCTGGGGCAGGTGGTAGATGAACAGGTTGGCGCCCTCTGGCCCTACTCCATTTGGTAAGAAAATCAAAAACTCAAGTTAGACGCTTTTTGACTCAGTTAACTGTGAAACCATTTTGAAAATGCATGAAAAAGTATGTTAATGACACAGACTGAAACTAAAGTGATAAAAAAGACGAACAATTTGAAGATGTGATGCCAGAGTGTGTTTGTGCGGGCTGAGGAACTGCTCACCTTCCTTCTGGCTGCCAGCAATGCTCTGCTGCAGGAGAGACTGGCCGTAGAGGGACGGCAGGGCGGAGGCTGTGTACTGCTGCATCCCTGAGTAGGCCTGGGTCAGAGCATCCATGGAGCTGGCTGCTGACCCGTTGGCCATGGAGGCGCCCAAGCCTCCATTCATGGCCCCCATACCTGTAAAACAGAAACAGGTGAATGTGTTGTACACTCATAACCAAGTACAAAACTATTTTGTGGTTGATACTAAAAGCAGCATGAAATGTTTTAGCCACCAGGGGGCAGAAAGACAAGGTTTTACACGCAAAGCTTGTAAGGTTACACTCTCTGGTCACTGGTCAAACAGCTCTGCCACATGTACTACCTTTTGTTAAACTTTACAAGGGGTGATAATTCATAACCGATATTACAGTTGTACCTGCTGTAGTTAGTGGTGTATAAAATAAAGAATTGAATAAGACAGAAACTACACAGAGCAATTAAACTCAAAATCCAACCCCCCCCCACACACACATGCTGTTAGTAAATTGATTGGGCAACAGAACAACATCAGCGAGCCATTCTGTGAAGTCAAAACTCAAAAAACTGATATTTTTTAGTCTCTCTGCTCCTGAGTGGTCAAAACCGGTTAATGCAACGCTGAAGACAATGTGTTAGCAATTATGTGAATTTCTTTTAGCTTTTATTAAGCAACTCAAAAAGGACATTCTTACCACTGACGCTGCTGGTGAGAGCGTTGAGGTTGAGGCCGACAGAGGTCCCAGTGAGACCCTGCAGGGTGCCCAGAGATGCCAAGGTGTTCATGGCAGCACCTGCGCTGGACCCTGCTGTTGAACCACCTGTTGAAAGACACAATAAAAAAAGAAAGACATCTACGTTACCACAGGGGAGACTTGCTCATGATCAAACACCACATATCATTCTAAACGCCTGGCATCTTTGACACAAATTGTTCTGGTTATGTGAGGATGACACAGCAGTGAGGGGGCAGTTAAAAATCTGTCTCTTAATGAGGAAAGGTCATTACCGCAGCAGCAATATGCTAAACTCAGACAGATGGAGCCAATGTATATTTACACAGATTAAAGGGAAATGGGGGCTGTCATAAAATTTTATATGTGGGTGATTAACTTGCATTAAATAAATGAGGAATGGCTAAGGGCCATTAGGCAAATAGCCGATGAGGGAGGTTTGCAGAGTGGTTGATAGGTACAATCACAGCAGCAGGACGACAACTCACAGTGAATACATACGGTTTATCTCAATGGATGGGGAACTTTTAATTAGACTTAGATTTAAACGTCACGTGAAATTAAGACAAGTGAATTTTAGAATTATGACCACAAATTACCTAAATTCAGGAAGGAAAACACATCCATAAACAAATACTGAACTAAAATAACACACACTGGGTGCTCAATACTGTATGTACAGTATGCAACATACTGTAAGTTCAGCGCATGTTAGTGTCCAATTACCTGGACTGGCCAGGGCTCCCAGGGCTCCACTGTTTGTAGACAGGGCGCTGGTGGAGGTCGGGCTGCCAGAGCTCTGGGCTGCAGCCGCAGCAGCAGCTAATGTGGCCAAGTTCTGTAGCTGAAGGGGATTCACACCCGCTGTGAGAACAAAGAAACAGAGGCGATTATCAAAGGCTTCCAAATTAATGCTCCAGCTCTCGCAGATCTTTCCAGAAAGTCTGAGAAAGAGCAAACGTTTCCAGAATGCAAGGACAGAGACGTCTTTATAGTTTAAGATCTACCCATCCTCAGTTATTTTTCTTTGTCTGAATTTTCCCTATCACATTTAAGCCACTGCATTTGGTAACTTTGGCATTATTGTACTAAAGAAATAAATAAAATAAAAATCCAAGCATCATTTAGATACACTACTACAAAACCATACAATAAAACCAGCCCCACTGAACCTATGGTATGTTTTTTCTTGTTTTAAACATGGATTTCTTCCTCACAGGTCCATTGCTTCTTGATTTGACCAAGTCATGGTTATATGCTGTGTGTTTGCCTTTAAGCAGCCTGCACAGGCCGAGAATAGCAGTGCCGATTATTAATGTGCCACTGATCTGAAGGAGTACTGTGATTTACTGCAGTTAAAACCATGTGGGCGTACAGCACTGAGTCACAAAGTTGGTGACATGAAAAGTGTCGGCTTGTTCAATTATAGAGGATGACTTGAGAACATCTCGACATGTGAACGGGTGAACTCACCTCCTAGCCTCTGAATACCATTGAAACTGCCTTGGGTACTGGTAGATGTGGCCTGTTGGAGCAACTGTTGGGAGGAAAAAAAATTAAACAGGAGACACATAATTAGATCTTGCATGATCAACAGTATAATCATAATTCCTTGTCCTGTTGAATTTCAGACCATTGCCATTATACTGCAAATATGAGAACAAAGATTAGAGGTTACAATCTTGGCTTTCATAAATTAATCTTTTAATATGTGATGCTTCGTGTTCGTGTTTGCTCATAGAGAAACAAATTTTATTCATGATTTAAGCCCCATTTACACTTGTCATTTCAATAGTCTCATATCCAGATAAACTAACTTCCATTTACACTGAACAATTGTGATCTGGCCAACAGAGATGCAGACATGTGGCTGATTATAGTCTGTTTAAGCAGCATTAGATAACAACTATCCATAACCTAACACAAACAAGAGTAAATCAAATTTATGAACCGTAAGCAAGATAAGTTTCATCGTCTTCAAGGACTATTACTCAAGTCACTCTCTCACAGATTCAAATCGATGGTTTCTCGCCCCCACTGATCATTCAGTGGCTGAAGGGATCAGGGATCAGGCAAACACTACAGCAAGTCGATGCACTTTATATCTGATCATACAAGAGGAAATCGCTGGAACCGTTTTTGCCGTTGAATGAGAAGAATGGTCAATTTCATTGTAATTTTATCTGGCATTATCACAAAGACAGAGGAGACAGACAATGGACGGATCATCAAAATCAAACAGCGAGTGGCTATTTCCGCAGACCACTTACTGAGACAATGACACTATAGAAGGAGCAAGGATAACAATTATATACATATCTTGGAGAGACGGATGCATTTACACCTTTTAAACATCTGGTAGAATGTGTCTCAAACGTGTATCTGTACTGGAGTTTGCAATACAGCAACAACACTCGAGCAAGGTTTGCACAGAAACACTGCACCTTGACGATGACTGGTCTGCTGTGAAAATATTACCAAGTGACAAGTGTGATATTAATACAATTTCCCTATTCATTCAGTGGTTTCAATATCTCTAGTTCTCCTCCAAGATACACAAACAGCTCCGCTGTTCATGGTATGTTTAAGTCACATGCTCATTGGTTTGGTATCAGACGGCACAAGCTAGTCACATGCCAGTGTCCTTGAGCAAGAACATAAACTGAGTGAGACAAGACATTCCTGTTCTGGCTGGCGAAAATCACTTTACAGTTCAGGTCTGAATGGTGTGCGGCATTTCCAATTATAATATAACCTTTCGTTTATTTGTATTCTGCACAATCACACTGTTCACACGTATTGGGCCGGTGATAAATTAATCTTCTTGACAGTTTAATAAAGCAACACTTTTTCAGAAGGATTGAGGCCTTCAAGGCTGCCTGTATTGTAAACAAAATGGCTGCTGCATTTCCATCCAGAAGAGTCAGTGCTTGATTCAATACAACATGTCCCTGAGAAAACTTTTTTCAGTGGTCTGTTTGTACATGAACCTAAACACCTCACAAACACTGAATTTCTTACCTATTTAATGCACTGCTTTATATGTGTTCCTTTATATTGTCAGGTAGTTCTGTTTTTGGCCACACCTGTACTTTGCAGGTCAAACGGCTCATACAGTCAACCATGGCTAAACTATTAATGCACTTTGCAGGGACTGAAAGTAAACTATATGATAATACATGAGTAACTGTGTGGCTCAGCAGGGGCCATTTGTTTGAGCAATACTTACAGCCAGGTACTGCGGCGTGAGGGTCCCCAGGCCGGCCAGGTTTCCCCAGGTGGAGGCGCTGTTGAGCTGCTGAATCTGCTGTACGAGCTGCTGCTGCAGGCGCCGCTGCTCCTTATCTCTCTGTGTGTCTGCAAACTTCACCACCAAAGGTGAGGAACAGCCCTGAAGCAGTGAAGAGGTCAGATACGTTAGGCTGACTCAGAAGCACACTGAAGAAATCAAAGTTTATTTACCAATGCAAGGACACAGTCATTGCAAGGAGTCTTTCAAAAAGGGGGATATCATCTACGCCTCAGGACCATTTTTATGCCTGTTGCATTCAGATCAATGCTAACACACAGAGGACATCCGCCATGCATAGCTGAGCCAGGCCACATTCCAAAAGGGGCACAGGATAATGCTGCAGACAGTGAATCTTTTTAGCGCTCTGAGGAGCTGAATCGAGTCCACAGACAAGCAGACAACAGATGGAGACAACACTTAAAACATGACATTCAAATGGAGGATATATCAGCAGACAATAACATGAAAAATGCATTACAGTACACACAGTCTCACAAACAGACAGTCACATACTGTTCGGACAGACGCATGGACACGAGGCATGCGGTGCAAAAGTATTTTGAGAGTTGAGAGCCAGACAGGGACCAGGCTGGACAGGGAAAATGGCTTCTGAACCAGCAGCACCTCCCATGGCAGCTGAGAATTGGGGAGGTTATAATATGGGGGGAAATAGGTGACACCACCACTGGGGTCAGTGTTTAATCTGGTAGGAGGAGTGTTATGTTTGGTTGGGCTCCTAATTAGACTTGGTCTGATGCTTCACTGGGGAGCCTCTGACCTGCTAGCTGTCAAATTACTGCTGCTCCACTTCCGCGAAGACACCATTGGCTACACGATGACATGGACCCAGTTTTTGAAGAAATCTAATAGGGTAGCTGCTCCAGACTGGGTTAATTCTTTGTTAACCTATATTTGATAGTGTGGGCTCTTTTCCCTGTGGTCCAAAATATAGATTGATTATGGCAGACTGTGATGGCTGGGCTCTAAAATACTATCAGAATCAATAAATGAGATGCATTTAGTTCAGCCCAAAATTAGAGAAGACAGCAATTCTTGCCGTGTCCTGTTAGCTTGAGATTCAGCAGCTATGTGAGAGGCAATTTTTCAAATTTTATTCAATTATTTTGCAGACGACAAAGTAATTTTGTAATTGGCAAGAGTGGTTTTGGAAATGACTCATGCTCTGTGATGAATGGACGCCATCTGCTTGGACAGGTTCTTCATCTTTCCAACACAAGAGGGCAGCAGAATGTATGAGGGGGGAAGGGGGGAAGATGAGAAATAGGTGCTAAGGGGTACAGTACCTCCATAGTCTGAGAGTGATGCATGGTTTTGATTGCATTCTGTGCCATTGCCCTGGTAGCAAATGTGACAAACGCACAGCCTGTAGGGGGGGAACAATAGGAGAGGGGGGGAGGGAGGGAGGGACAAGAAGAAACAAAACAAGACAAAAAGGTTTGGACAACTCGTTATGAACCCCAAAAAAACACATTACAGTACAGAGAATGGCAACTCCCAAGCACACAGAACCACCCTCACTGGTTAGCACACGGAGAAAGAACACAACAAGGAGAACAGTAACAGTGTCACATGAGGCACAGTGATCGACAGATTAAAATGCCACCCGAAGAGGCTTGACTATGTGGTGTCATGGTGAAACAGTCGACGTGATTATATACACATAAAATGCACACATAAATACACACTGAAAGGCTTTGATATGCTAAAATACGAAAGATCTGCAAACATCAAAAGGGTATTACGGTCCATTTCAAATTGTGGATCCACTGCACACGTTTACTGGAAAAAGAGAGCAGAAATTCATGGCCAACTGTCTCTGCTAAGAGGTTTAATCGTATACATCGACACGAGAGCCTTGCGCTGTCTGCTATCTAAGTCTTTATGCAGTCGAGAGCTACATAGGAGATGCAACGACAGACTAATTCCTGCCTTTGTAGAGTGTGATGAAGGAGGCGGTAAAGGAGGAGCTGAGCCGAGCCGCCTGCCAGCTGAGCCCACGAACACCAGCAGCCAGTCGTTGCCAAGGCGACGGGCCATTGTGCCGGACAGCGAGTGCGGTGGCCCTTCACTGTGAGATGTGGAGGCTGAGTGTAACAGTGACGGGAGGATAAGACTATGGAGATGGAATGGGTGCCACTGGAGCTGAATAGCACTTCATTTGGGGGTGGAGGGGGTTGAAATGAACAAGTAAGGAGGGGTTGGTATAAATACTTGATGAGAATATGTACTCGGCTACGCTGAAGGTGCCGGCTGCGAGGCCAAGAACACTGTGCCTGTGCTGAGAGCACACCTACCTCTGCTCTGACCATCTGGTCCCCGGAGAATTCGGCACTCTTCGATCTGTCCGAAAGACGAGAACATCATTCTGATCTCGTTCTCGCCGTATTTCTTTGAAACCATTCCGATGAAGAGCTTTCTGTCTTCTACCGCTGCAGAGGGATGAAAAGAGAGCAGCTATTCAGTTAAACCCAAACAATTACAGAGCTATGAAAGCGGCTGTTACATCAGGCGTTAAATCATGCACCTCTCTTTTTCTTGTTCAAGCTCTTTCCTTGTCGTGCTGCCACAATTTCTGGCTCTCACTGAAGGTGCCAGCCTCTTGGTAGAAATCTCTGCAACTTAGAGCTTTGTTTTCCTCAGTGTCTACTTCTCTAGACAGAGGACTGTATCATCCATTTGTGGTCTCCTCCAGATCCCCTGTACCTGCTCCACTCTTCTCCCCTTGATGCCTTTTAAAGCCCTTAATCCTACTAACCCCTGACACTATATAGAAATTGTGTATTGCTGCACATTCCCTGGACTTAGTCCTTCTCAGGCCCCCATATTTTGGCATTAAATAGAGACACAGTCGAGCCCCTACCTTCTTTTAAAATGCCAAAGCACATTTTTATTGGCTAAATAGTGCTCTTCTATGCTTTCCCCTCAACAGATACCATCTCTGTACCCCCCATCCCTGCATTTCACATGAATCCACTTACCACTTGTTTTCTCACTGTCAGCGGGTTTCATCTGGATAGGATGATGCATCTGAAATAAAGGGGAGAGAAATGGTTAACACAGCACCTGTCACCATTATAAACCATGCAGGTTCTTGGCCTCGTAATCTCTCATATCTACACTCACACCCCCCCTACCTCCACCCCCATCTTCAAGCATTTTTCCCTCTCTGCCTCTCATTTTGTTCTCTCAATCTGAAACCATCATCGTTCACTACTGCCAGATTCAGAGGGAAGTGTCTATGAGTTGATGGCGGGGATCAAATTCTCCGGTATCCAATTCCACTTCTCGCTGTATTGTAGACTTGTGATTGAACTTATCGATTCTTCCCGTCAACACACTTTATCTTCTTTATGACAATTTTACGGAGTGGTTGACAAAGCAGCCAGTTCTGTTCTGTTTTCAAATGTGCAGTGAGTTTTAGTTTTTGAAGCGAAGCATTTCTTTCAACCCCTACACACCATTATATCACATACAAACAGAACAAGGTGTGGCAAATCTTAAGTGTGAAAAATCTCATTTGAGTCAGACTAACATCTCTGAACACGATGCTCTTTCTCAAGCTGTGTAAGTGAGAAAGTGAATGCAGAACAGCGGCTTTAGGATCTGTCATTTCATGCCATTTAATGAGCACTTTTGTCCAAGTCAACTCAGAACTTCAAGTGAATATATTTTTAGCACCTTTACCTGCCATGTGATGTGAAAGAGAGGAAATAAATCTAGCTGTGAGATGCCTGAGCAGGTTGTACTTATGAAAAGTGGTGGGTTTGTTTTTGACAAGCACTAAAGAGAAGTAGACAGATGGCCTGCTCAGTATGGGTACTGGCTAGCGTCACTGACCAAGGAGAGCGAGGCACAGAAGGGAGAGAAACCAGGAACAGAGAAACAAGCTTTTCCACTGACACGCAAAGCAAACTCAGTCAGTTGTAGCCAGTAGCAGTATGACCAGGGACTGGGATTTGAGAGCTGAGCTGTTAGACTACAATCTATTTGAAGCATCTGGCTGATTGACAGTGCTCCAGTGAAGAGTTAGGCCTGTATGCTTAGCCTGCTACACTCATTTATAAACCAGGTTCAATATTTACCTGTAACCTCACTGACAGAGGCTCCTTTTCCAATAGACTGGGCTATTGACTTAATCGACGACTGGAGTTGTTTGGTATAGATTTAATTGATTGGAAGGAGAGTAATTTAGAACGGTGTATGGGCAGGGCAGATTTGTAGAGGTTTAACAAGCAATTGCACTTATTCCAGTTGACTGGACTTTAATCTCTCTAGATAAATCAGGTAAGGAATTAAGAGAACACACTCACTCTAACCAGGCTGCATTGTTAAAAAGACTTGAACTCGCCTCCTTTTTATACCTCCAACTTTGGGAAATAAAAATTTAGATGTGCATCAATGATTCATGAAGACAAGCATTAATAATTTGTTCCACTTTGTGGCGATCAGGTCCTGTGCCTCAGTGAATAACCTGCTGCCTGGTCAAGCACACTTTACCTGATACCTGCATGTGTGTGCGCGCATTGGGTCAGCTGGGTTATCAATTCAGCGTGTTGAGGTTCAGGCCAGTCCTCGGTACAGTGTTGGTGCATAGTGGGGGCTGAGATATTTCTCAGGCCAGATAGGCGTTCAGTGAGCCGAGAGCTCATTATCGGGCAGCACACAGCTCACAGCCTGCACCAGGGATGTAGAGGGGCTCAAGCAGCTAAAAGCAGCCCATACTGTGCTTACTCACCCCACTTAAGGTCTTTATGTTGTGCAGTGCATTCTGGGCCTCCAGTGCAGCTTTCCTTGTATAAAAAGTTACAAAACAGCATCCTGCAGAGAGAGAAAACCAGAGACAAACAATGGGCGGGGGGAAGAAGACAAAAACAGCATTAAAAACGCAGCGCATACAGACAGTAAATGCAATACCACAACTGCTGCAGAGCAGGAAAGAAACTAATGTATCAGTATATTCTCACATGTTAGAAACATGTGACAAGATATTCTTAGCACCAACTGTTAGATGGTGTGCACAGCTCATGTAGGAGCGCTCGCAGCGAGGACACTGGAGTAATGAGATAGTTGAAGGCTGTTGTGTGACATGACCACAGAGATGACCACGGGTTAGATAGCTGTCAGGAGGCACTGATGCACTGTCCATGGGTCAACACAGCCTGTGCAAGCCAGGGCACAGTACCAACACATCAACACATCAGAGAGAGTGGTGCCGCATTACATAAGAATCCAATCATGTACAAACATTCATACAGGAGGCATGAAAACAGCACAAAGAGACAAGAGGGAGCAGGAGTGAGAGCGAGGAAGAGGAATCATGGGAGGAGAGAGGTGGTGGGGGAGGGGGATGAAGAAAAGAAGCGCGGGGGAGGAAAAAAAAAAGCCTCTCATCCTTCCGTCCCAGCAGACCGCCAGTGGCGTTCCAGCCTGTCAGTTTCACTGGGCTGGGGAAGTGGAGCACTGCAGCGTCTCTGACCTACATAGTGTGTATTATGCTGTTACTGGAGCTCCCAGGCCGCGGGGAGGGCTGTTGAACTCTAATATGCATCGAGCTGCTCTCTTCTCTCTCACAACCAGCTGAGCTCTCTCTTTCTCTGCTGCTTAGCCCTGCCTCCAATTTACTGGAGCTAAATAAACCATCCAGAGAGGCGTGATAGTTATCAGATGATTTTTTCATGACCTGCAGTAGACGTGACCTAAAAAACATCACAAATCTGATGGCTCCTCAATAGATCCATGGCAAAGTACACAACCAAAATGGAAGTGGGATTACAGCAATTTCGCCGAACAAATCAAACAAAAGCAAGATTGATGACATAAGAAGGGGGTGAAGGGTGTATTATCTGCTATGCAAATAAACATAAGCCTGATAGCATCAGGCAGTCGTGCTTTGATATAACTGCCCCCACTTCTCCCAGTCAGAGTAGGAGTGCTGGGAAAGGAGGATGGCAGTTTAATTGATGGGCGTTGGGGTGCTGCTGCAACATATTCACCTCACACAAGCTGGGTGAGCCAAAGACCGCTGTGATCAAGCCAGATTATCTATTAGAATACATTAACATTGCATTAACATGTCAATAGGCCATCACAGCTGACACTCAGCATAGAGGAGGGGAGGGTTCTGCTAAAAAAAAGAAAAGGGCGCTTTGAACTCGCCAGCCTCTCAATGAACTGCACAGTGTTGGCTGTATATTTATATACGCAAAGCATAACAAGCACCCTGGAGATTTTCTAGTATATCTTTGAACACAAACTCAGGATTATTTAGTAACATTAGATGTGTGTAAATCTTTGTTAAAAAAAAACAACAAAAAAAAAAAACACATGTGAATCAAGCACTGTCCTGTTGACAGGGTGTGTTGACACGCTATAGGCTCTTTTTGAGCAAATAGTCACAGTGAAGTGAGGAGCCCTGGTACCTAAATCAAGATCGAAATCAGGAACTAGAGGTTTCTTTTTGCAAATTACATGCAGATTAAGCAAATTATAGCAGCATTGTTGTTAGCGCATCTTTCACTTCTACAAGAAAAAAAGGGCGGGGACAAAAGGCGAGGATAGATTGCATAAAATTAGTAAAAAAAATCAGATTCACTAGCCAGTGAGGTGACACTGTCCCTCAGCCTGCCTCCACCAACTATTTTACAGACTCAATCAGTGGAACAGCAGCTTATAAGGGCCAACCAATGCCAATGGTTGTGGACACACCTCAACAGCTACGAGTGACGCTTGGCTAGAGACCTTTAATAACAACCAAACAGCTTCAGACAGCTTGGTCCGGCTCAGTGTGGCTGCTAAACCACTGATAGCACAAAACGGGCCAGCATCAAACAGGGCCCCCACATTAAAACCTCGACAGTGGATTAGTGCCTTTAACCATAGGGAGTCCTCCAACCATCAAGGGAATTGAAATTTGGGTGGTGTTGTAAAGCCAGGACAGTTATATCAGGGAAGCTGTCGTTTACTTTATTCACCTGCAGTTAGTTACGGGAGACTGAGCACTTCCAGTGGCACTTTACAGCTCTCTGCAGACAGCAGGCTTCCACTTCACCGTCTCCTCTAATTGCAACCTAAACTGAATCGCTCAACTCGAGCACCATTTCTAAGGTGAGCGCATCGATAGATGTCTTAATGGAAAATTGCAGTTGAGTAACACTTCCTTCATACAATGCTGCTTTTAAATCAGCATGGCAAAGTGGGGAAAAAATCCATAAAGCAAGCTTATGAAAAAAAAAGGTGTTTTTTTTTTTTAACCCTGAAACAAAAGACTACTGAATCATCCCATCTGTAAGCGTGAACACAACAGCATTGCGTGTGCAGACAAGCAATGCAGTGCATTGCCTAAGGGGATTGTGTTGAAATGTGATGGCAGATGATGTGGCAATAACAGGGTTTTGTGTGTTGTGCTTGACCACTAAAAGCCAGGTAAAGAGAGGACAACAGTGGCCATATAACGGCATTAGTTTATCTGTACTTCTGGCCACAGGAAGGTAACCAACCAATACGAAGATTCACCAGTTCATTATGGCTGTAACTAACATTAATCATTTATTTATAATTCATTATTTAATCAACAATTCATGTTTTAATTGAAAACAGAAGATCATTTACTCCATTAAAAGTACAAATTAGAATGTCCCATGCCAAGTTATGAGTCCCCAGAATGCTTAAAAAAGCTGTACAAAATAATGGATTGTCAACTCTAATCAGTGTATTTCATGTTAATCTTTAAACATAACTGATTGAACAACTACTCACTCAACACTATATTTAGAAGAGTAAAACGAATCTATCATTCACTACCTCTGTGGCATGGCAGAAAAAACAATCACCAAAATGATTCCATGCCCTAACCTTACCTTTGCTCTGAGGGGGATTCTGGGTGCGATCACGGAGGATGTTGATCTGGTGCACAGCTCCGAAGGGCTCAAAAAGCTCTTTTAGTTCTGTTTCTGACCAGGAGCGTGGGATCTGTCCCACAAACATCTTGATGGAGTCTGGGTCTGGCTGGTCCAAGTGCTCCAGCGACCCGTTCATCTTGCTGCCGTTGCTAAGAGAAATAAAAAAAAGTATTCATTAATAAATGTTTGAAAAAAAAAACAAAAAACAAAAACATGTTATTGGTATGCTTTGACAAGACATTGTTCCATTTCATTCATTTTAGATGACAATGGTCACAATAATGCTGCAACAAATAGCTGCAGCAGATCTGAAAAATGCAATGCCAAGTGACAAGTCTGTCAGAGGGTCAAAGCACCAAAACTTGTTACAGAGGTTGTTGACAGGTCAGGAAAAACATGCAAAACAAACAAACAAAAAACAGTTCTACTGCACAGTGGGTTACGACTATTTGTCTGTCATGGTAAAATTACCATTTTCTACAAAGATATCACGTATAATAACATGAAAATAAGAACAGCTGTGTTTTTGTTAGCTTAAAATGAGATCTTTATACTCTTCACTGCATCCGCCATGTTGCACCATCATGTTTCTACAATAACCCAGAACGGACAAGCCTAACACTGGCTCTAAGCGTTTTTCAAGGCCACTGTGGTGGAGGGTGACAAGGGGTATTCAGTTGGTTGCACTTTGCAACCTCAACACTGGATGACACTAAATCCTACATGCTGGACCTTTAACGTCTAATAATATATATGTAAAAGTAAAATAACCTGGTCTTTGGTTGCTGATGAGTGTTTGGACAACCATCTTTTGACAGATACGCAGTTAATCACCAACCATCTATAGTAACAAACGATAATGTTTCTGCCACACAGTCGAACACTTATGGTTCCAAATTGCTGTCGGAAAGACAGCATGCATTTGTTTCACAGCTAAATTGACACAATAAAATATGTTGCTCTGGAAAGCAATTTCATAGTCGTTTAAACCAACTACGATACTTTGATCATTGGGCTGTAAAAGTGGTAACAATATTTGGGATTTTAACAATATACTTTATGTCAGTGGCAAGAAAGATATTTTTAATAACTGCAGAAAGACGTGATAAACAAAGCTCCACATTACTCTTTTAAAAACCCAAATACTTCCAAATGGCTGGTGCTAGTTTTTTCATCAATTATTTTTGACAATTTTAATGAGGGTCTTGTTAGCTTGTTCCCTAAATGAATGGGCTGTGTTTGTGAAATTAGGATAAACTGTGATTTTTTTATATGGGCTAGACTTTGAGGTTTTAAGAGTAGTTGCGAAAAAACGTGCTTTGATATTTTTCAGATTTCAACATTTTTCACAAGGTGTCAAACGGTTGAGTGTGAGATCCTTTGCAGTGTGACCACTTAAACATGCGCACACTGAAGTAGAAGCTGAAACAATACATTGTTTACAATAATGGACTCTGAATTGCATAGTCAACAACATATCAAGCAGCAATCTGGGTGGTCAGAGTAGTAGCACAATAATGGAGATGACTGAAATACTAAATCGTGCCATTTTCCTTTCAGGCAAGCCTTAGGGACAGACAATCAATACCCAGCAGTGTACCTACAACTACAGCACCTTTGTCTCACTCTCACACAAAATCAAGCACACACACATTTCCTGACAGGGGTAAAAGCGCTGGAAACCAGGAATGAGGTCGAAGTTACAGCCATCCACAAGTGTCGAGTCAGAAAAATCACATTAAGCATAAAACATCCCAATACACAATATGTAGTATCCCAGAGGATCAAGAAGGGCAAAGATCAAGTGCAACACAAAAAATGTCTTGTACACACACACACAGTACCAAAATTCTTAAAACAACATTGCAAAAGCAAGACTGACAAAAAGATACTATGTAATAATGTAAGAACAATTTTACACACAGACCTTTGGACGCGAGCCATCCATCTTTTACAAATTGAGCCCAGTCGTTCTGCAGAAACACCAAACTCCTTGAGGGACTTAAATGACATGCTAACAAATCACACTTCAGTTCTTTTTCTTCTGAAAATCAACTCCACACCTCACTATGAATGTTTTTTTCCCCCTGGAGGCTGTCAATACATTCAAATGATGACATATAAACAGAAAAACCTCCAGTGAAACAAAAGCTTCTCTCCACCAAAAAAAAGGGTGAGTGCTCCCCTCCCACCAGCTCCGACAGCTAAACGAAAACAGCACTGCAGAGCTCTAAACCTCCATGAATCGCTGGTTAGCAGACAGAGATTTTGCAGTACATCTCTTCCTCAGGCGCTTTGGCGATGGTACAGAGAGTAACCTACAGCTTCTTCACCACAGCAGGGGGAACAATCACATATTGTTCCCCCATGCTGGAGAACACTATTCACCGTTCCTCTACAGCACAATGGGCCAAGTCAGAGAGATGCTTTGGAACACATCGAAGGCTACGTCTGCTAAGGCCACAGCACTGGTGGGTGACACCGTTTATCCAGTTTGCCAGTGGCACTCGACGCCATTTTGCTGAGGGCCCTTTGATGCAATCTCGCTGTAGAAACGGCAAACCTCACTTGAAAAACTGGATTTTGTGTCACAGCATTCAAAAACAGGAAGGCTTAAAATCAACTCCCTTTGAACGCCTCTTTAACAATCATTAAATTCTCAAAACCCCCTGCAGCTGTGAATTGTCTCTTCAGTGCAAAGGACTGCTGAAGAGAAATGTAGCTGCCTTAATGCATTCTTTGGCCCATGGAACTTCTGTACAGTGGACAAGTGCACAGACAGTATGCACCATCATGCAAAGAGCTGTAATGCCAACTTAAGTTGAAACTGGAGGAAAGGGAAGAAAGCAAGAACAGACAGGAAGGTAAAAAAAAAATGTCAGAAACTATTTACTCTTTGAGAACATTTCAAGTTAGAAGCATCCATGTTGCAGCATTAGCCTTAAAGAAATAGGTTGACATTTTGGGAATATGCTTATCTTTCTCACCAAGGCTTAGATGAGAAGATACCACTCTCATGTCTGTAGGGTAATATGAGGCTAACATGAGCAGCCAGTTAGCTTAGCTTAGCCCAAAGACTAGAAAGGGGGGGGGGGGGGCTTAATATATCTGAAGGTTACAAAATGCATCTATCACCTGTAAAGCTCAGGAAGTTACTGCACCTGGCCAAGAAGTAGTCCGGATTCTCATTTACCTCGTTACGGAGACAAATTCCCTTAAAATAATTAACTATGGCTATTCCTACTATCTTAGCTAGTACACAGGTGACAGCTGTCTATGAGGATCAGTATCTGCCAGTCTGTCAGTTTTAAATGGCTCCTGCTGATCTAAAGTAGTATCTATCAGTGGAACCAGAGTGTCAAGCCATTTGGCATATGTCAATACAGCAGCAGCCTATGCCAATACTCTAAACAGGGACTTTTCTTATTGGTTATCACAGGTGTTACTTCTTCAGTCAAAATTAGCCTCAAAGAAAACTGTCCAGTGGGTTCAGTGAGATCATAGCAAACAGGACACTGTTTCAGAAAAGACACTGTTGGTATATCTTTTGTTGTTATTTATTTTTTTTATGTCTATTTAATGGCCACAGTTTAAATTTAATTCACTTGACTTTTATTTGGGTGACACCAAAAAAATCTCAAGCAGGATCTCAAAACCTGACACAATATAACCAGTGCTATCTACATAGCTTGATACCACTAGGGGTAAGTAACAAAATAATTTGTATTATTTGGATGAACAAAGCCACATGTTATTTAAAAAAAAAAAACCTGCATTAAAGTTAAGTCACAGCATTTTGCAAATTATTTGACTTTCCTAGCCGAGTGAAATCAACAGCAGAGGCCGCTATCTGCTTAACCATCATATCCACATGACCAGCCTTTTCCCCTCACACACACATTAATGACACATGTTATTGATAAGGGTACTGACTCAAAAATACTATGACTGATTCAGTCAATATTACCCAGTTCTGCTCCCTTCACCATTCAGCAGAGTGCTGCCAGACAGCAGTGATGAAGCCTTTTGCTGAGCTTCTACAAACAGCCCTGCGATGTGGCAGCTCATCACGCTCCAAGACGCCCTGCAGCAGCTGACAAGCCATTCAGAGCCAGATCCACGACAGTTGCATGCTTACTGCTGCACCACCCATAAAAACAGGTGATTTATCTGAACCATGTGCCTGTCCTGTTGGTGAGCTCTGACCGTGCAAGTATGCCAGCGACACCTTTGCTGTGCCCATAATAGAAAGCCAGCCAATTTGCCGTGTAATGCACATGATTTTGAAAGCTCAGCGTTGTGTGTTTGGACGTTACTCATCCCTAAACCATCAGGGGTCACAGCAGCAACACATGTCACATGATTTTTGTTATGTCACCATTGTTAATGGAAAGCAGCTTGACTTACATTATTAAAAACCCACAATATAAATGTATCTTTATCATTTCTAGCACTGTTGTTTTAATTAAAATACTCAAACAAATCTTGTTAGGAGAATATTACACATAATGTCTCTTCCTGTTCTGAGAAATAAACAAAAACTAATTTGCCTTGGGCTCTTTTGGCAACCAGAAGCACACTGCTGTCATGCTTTATTTGGGGATAAAAAAAAAGAAAGTCAAAGTTCACATGAACACTCGTAATGCTTCTGAGAAAAGAGTAAAGTCAGTCCAGTGAAACAGCTGTTTGCAAGTAATACCCTCAAAAAAATTCATGAGTTGCTTTTTCTTTCAGGAAACCAATGGCCTTATAAGCTGATTCAACAAGACACAGCATGCCTCTAATGCCTTGGTAATATCTTTGACAGCTGTCAAGTAGAACATAAAAGCTCTCTCCTCTAGCTCCATCTATTTTCTCCACTACTACAGAGAGAGGCAGAATATTCTTTGACAGGTTGAATAAGGTTTCACGAGCTTGGTATAAAAATATCCTCCTGACAAGCTTGAAGTTGTAACTTCAAAACTGGTCACAGCAAACTGCAGCAGGATTCACAGGTTTGCTGTAGGACCACTGAGCCAGAATCACTCAGACTTGTGGCCCAGGTTTGAAAAAAAATACAACAAAATAAAACACAACCAAGAGTGGCTATCGCTTGAGGCCAGAAAGCAGGGACAGGAGGCCCGTGCATTATTTGATTTCCATACCTCTAATCAGTACATTTTGTTTCTGATGAGAAGTTATTAAAATATTTTCCTGCCGGCATTAACTCCAATTCAGCTCAATATGGCCTGATTTCATTGTTGCATTTCCCCTGATGAAGACAGACATGTTCAATCAGCCTCTGAATGGGCTGCATGTTAACAGACGGCCAGCATCTGATGACAAGGCCCGCCCCATTAGCTCCATAATCACACCAAGTGTCCCTGGCGGTTATGGATGACGTTGCTTAAAGTAAAGCTCATGTGAACGAACAGTAAAACATCCAGCTAAATAAACTCTGCTCACGCCTCTGTCAGTGTCAGATGGAGCATGAATTTAAATCTTCAGGTGGAGCTCAGCAGAACAGGCAGGAGCCTTTGCTGTGCATCTCAAATGAAGAGACAAACAGCCCACTAAAAGCTACAATTACACTTGATCACTCTGACAGAGTGTGCTAGCTGCCCTGACTTAGTCAGTCATCCATTATCATAACCTGTGATAGGCAACAGAACATCTTCATATAAAACTCCCTTTATTAAACATGTCATTTTTTGCTTCCATTTTATACCAAAAAATATAGCACATTTTCCTGTGGCTGTGTTAGAACGCAATACCCCACTCACCCATTCACTGTATCCTATAATACAAACACTAGGTTTACACTAGGGTGAGAAGTAACATGAGATTTTTGAGCATTTGTAAACATCACTGTTACAAAGGTAACACAAAGGTAAGCAGAGAGTACTTTACTGTATGGAGACACCTTTTTTTGTTGCCTTGCTGGAATCAGGGCAATATATGCTTTTCAGGCGCTCAAATGAAATGGTGGACATTTATATAGTGCATTGTATCGTAAATTATTTCTAATTTCTGACTCAACCTACAACTGACAATCAGAAGCTTTCTGCTTCACAACATCATCAACCAATCTAAAACAGAGAATCTCTTGTTGCCACATCCCCTCAATCCAATCCATTACAGTGCCTCTTGACTTGTCAATTCAAGAACGCTTTCTCAATCATACAGCTGATTCAACTTCATATGGACTGCAAACACTGACTTCTCCGTCACAAGCACACTGATCTGAACAGTGCATAATCTTTAAAACTTCATGCTAACTGATACTAGTTTTAGAATCATAAACTGAGACATACCAACACTTATTTTTCAGCTTTAAAATACCTCAATTCTAAACATTTTAATAACCAGCCACACAGCTTGGACAATTTCATGGACGTGGTAGGTGCATCTGCTCTTATGTAACCCTGTCCTACAATATCTTCTGTTTGCAAAGCTTGCAGGGGAATTTGCTCAACCTTCGATCACACCACCCCACATAGGGGACGTAATTATGAGCGTCCCAAGGCTGTGCATGTAGCTCCCAGACAGTCAGTCTTGTAATTATTGCCGCGCCAAGCTAGCAGCAGGAGCAGAGATACAGGTGACAGGCGAGATGAGAGCCCTTCTTCTCTTGGCCTACAACATCTGGCTGCATGGCACTCTCTCACCACCAGCACCACCCTCACAGTGAGGGGAGAGAGCAGAACAGCTGGCCCGAGCAGCCCCTGGACCATGTGCCAAGATCCTACACTTCACACAGATCAACAGCTCCCTGGCCACAACAAAAGGGATCACTGTGACGCTTAGCTTACTGACATAGCACTATGGCTGCGTTGGCTGCCAAAGGATCACGCTTAAGCCCTGATAGTCACTCTGACTGTCAACAATCAGGGGATAAATCAATCAAATACAGCTGGGGCAAGATCTAATCACCACCTCACTGTCTCCAATTCCCACAGATGAGATCTAAAAAAAAAAGAATATCCTCCAGAAATGTTAAATATATATAAACCAACCCACTCGTTGGTTAATTTCACTAGTTCATCTCAGAAGATTATAATCAGAAAGGTAAGGCTGCAGATTATTTTTTTCATTTAATCAGCTGTTCAGTCTCTAAATTGTTACGAAATATTGAAAAGTGTCCATCACAATGTTAAACCGCAAGTCTTGGAATTACTTATTCTATCCACTGATATTAATAAATCAGACAATTTACTGTCACCTCAGAAAAAGATAAGCACCACATTGTCGCAAGTGATAAACTGGATCTCAGAACTGCTTGGTCTTTTTTGACTGAAATTTTGCAAATTATTGATTATCAGCACAGTAGCCAATTAATTTTCTGCTTCATAGTCAGCAGAACAAAATAAAGAGTAAAGGATCAAAAGTTGACCTGGCAACCTCTCTTACCAACCCCCCACTGACATAATTTAATGACAAAACTACTAAAAATATTTTGAAGAAACACGCTTCAAAAATAACAGTGAAAGTGCAAGTTCCTGAAATCAGATGATCAAGCCACAAAACGAAGATGGCACTCCTGAAACTGAAAGCGTTTAATTTTTAAACAGTCTTGTAAAAGCAGACTGGGTTTGGAAATGTTTTTGTCAACCAGGATTAGCTTTTACGTCGAGAGGACAGAGTTAAAACGTGGACCTCTGTGCTTGGTGAATGTCTTTTCTCCCTTGTTTACATGCCCTGTCACAAGATGCCCATTAATGGTTCAATAATGTAACAAACCACGTGTTTTCTGCCGTTAAGTAAGCACTCTACATCCAACATGGACGGGGGTACCGATGCCTGTGAGCTGATGCTAACGATGTTAGCTAGCTCGCTTGCTAGCAGAGAGACAAGGGAGGGACAGGGAGTGCACCAGGCAAGCCAAGCCGATAGCCTGTGTGCTTCCTCCAAACAAGCTCCACTTGTTCTGCTGAGATTAAGATATTTAAACTGAAATTCAGGCGGATATCAGACCGGCAATAAAAAATATTAAGAGTAAACTTCACGTCAACTCCACTCGACGCACTTCCCTTTAACCCGCCGATAATTGACTGTATTCACGCCTACCGTTTCGACAGAACACACGTCAACGTAAACTTGTTCAGTTTCAACTAACTAAACAAGAAGGTAGCGCCGTGTTTGTACAAGTGAAGTAGCACAAACAGACACCCCTGACTGTCGTTTTTCAAAGCTAGGCGGTGTTTTTCTGGACTGATACCGAAACGTGTGATCTCCGGAAGCACATGTCACTTGACTATTGTAGCGCGCCTCGTATCCGATACCACCGCTAGCAAATTGCGTTTTCTCACAGTCACTTCGTGTAATAATATGTTAGCCAAGAGGGTGTGTGCTCAGTCGTGTACAGGAGCGGTGTTATATTTACTTAACAGACTTCTTCTGAGGCTTCATTCATTATTATATAAGTTAGACAAACTACTTCAACTCCAGGTGAGCGTGCGGTCACCATTCGTACGATTAGCATCGTTAGCACCCCAGTTGCCAGTCAAGCTAATGTTAGCTAACTCCCAACTCGCCTTGAACTGTTGTTTGCTTTATCTCAACGGTCAACGGTCGCAAATGTTTGCGTTGCTAAAGGAGACAGACGGGACGTTAGCGTACCGTCGATTAGCTGGATTTACTTACATTGTGTCGCTCGAAGTCATTAACCGACTTTCGGCCAGAGGGTGGAAATCCAGGTTGTACGTCGAAGTCATGCTCAAAACAACGTCTATCTAACAATGAGAGGGGACGTCCGCTCACTCGCAAGAGGCTCAACTCCGGCGAGACGGCGACAAGACGAAGCAGAACAGGTGCAGGGAGGGGGCGTCTTCTTCAAAACTGCATGAGAGAGAGGGCACCGATATCCGCCTTATTCCTTCCTCCTTAATTTCTCTCTCGTCCCCGACTGAAATAAATTCCGGCAAGCCGCTGTCACACTGCACACCGAGCTGCAGCAAACCAGAGGCGTGGCCTCTTCAACAAAAGTCTGAAGCCATGCTGCTGCTGCTCAGCCAGCCTCAGCGCTTCTGCCCCGTGTACATTTACTGTAATGTCCCTTCAGGGACTGGCACGTGGTTTTCTGCGAAGAGTTTAGTGGCCTATTTGTAGTTCATGATGTCTTATGTGCTGTGGCATCGCCATTATACTCTTATAATGTCATTCTTATATGTTTTGTAGCATATTAAAAATGGGAATGTCCAGCTTTATTGTGAAGGGAGGTCAGTCTATGCATGAGTCAGGGATCTAATGATCCTGATTAGAGTCATTTAAAATGTTTAAATATAGCACCCAGTTCATTACCATCATGACTGATAATGCTGCTCCTGTTTCCATGATTTCTCAGGAGTCTAAATTAGGCTTGTTTTAATTGAATTAATCAAATAAACAAGACTATTTCCAGCTTGTGTATTGCCTTACATTGCGGATGGGTCTGTAAATCCCTTGCAATCAAAAGTGAGATGGTTAAAATGCAGTTTTTTGTGTGGTCTTGCTTTCCCCTAGGGTCATAGGTCATGTTCCCCTTTGTGCTGGCCTGTTGTTTCCCTGGGGGAGGGGGAGCCTGTCTTCTTTTGTTGTGCTGGACTTGCAGGGCGAGGCCTCTACACTTGGGGGAGAAAGGTAGGGGGGCCATTGTCAAGTACTGTTTGCCATAGCAGAGAGGCAGGGTGGGGGGCTAGGCCTAATTATCAAACCATTCATTATTGCCCCAGCAGCTGCACGATCCAAAAATATTATTCATAGCGAGTGTTAAGAAACATCCCATTCACGAAATCCGACTTAATCCTTATATCCATAGCAATTTCAAGGCAACTTGGCACCAGTGCAGAGTATGCTCTATTAAATAGTGCCTAAAAGAGGTTTGTATGCATAATGTGATATGCGACCTATTTTGCCATACGTGTAGACAAGCCCACTATGCAACATGCATTACCATTAAGCTTGAGGGGATGCTATAAAAAGATAGTCTAAACCTCTCTGGAGAATCAGGTTTCATTAAGATGGAGGAAAAATACAATAATGTCATCCCATCTGCAGCATCCACATATTTCCTTTGACTCAATTGGATCTCAGGGGATCTTATTGAATAGATTTGTTATAAAGGGAGCAGGATTTTTGCAAAGAGCACCTCCAGTTTCCCTTGTGGGTATGCACAATACATACAGTACAGTTTTCCGTACAGTGCATTGTGTCATCACATCAGTTTTTTCTGCCATTTGGCATGCTTCTTCTTGGCTTTCCCAAAGAGATGTTTATTGGAGTGGATTCCAGAGGCTGATGCCTAGTTGCTGGCACCTTCTAATACTAGCCTCCTATTCTTAATCTCAGATTATTACGACTGTAATCGCATCATAATACTCTACATGTACCATGCCTTTGTTGTTTACATCAAATGTTTTTTCTCTCATGCAGTGGAGCTGAAGTCCCACTCACCCCTCACCATCATCCAGTGTTTAAATTTGCACCCTTTTCGTGACAAACTGCACAGTGTAAAAATAGGCCAGCTTCGAACCCAAATGGGCCACATCATGCCTTCTTGAACACGTCGCCTTGAACTTGGAGGCACACTTCTTCCTAGCTCTGCCTTTCGTGAAAGCGTGTGCAGAATGGCGACCAACTAAAGGGCTCTCAAAATGGAGAGAGAGAACTTCATTTTATCAGGCTTTCTGGAGGAAATATGCTGTGTTAAGATGTGCTAAGCACACATCATAACACAACCTAATCAGGGTCCAGGTCCACTAAATTCATGCAAATTCCAAGATGTAAATGTACCATCTTGTTCTTTTAAAGATAACTGATATCTTGTTTTTGACCGAGGGAGTACAGTAAGGCCGGGGTTGGTTTAATCTAATATCTAATCACATAGGTTTGTCTTTTTCAGTGGCCTGTGTGAGTCACAGACAAACATCTGCATCACTGACACATTAATTTCTCTTTTTCCCTTCTTTCTTTCTCTTCGTCTCTTTTTAATAGTTCATGCATGTGTCTGAGCAGGTGTGGAACTTTGAAAAGAGGAGGAAGGTAAATTTAATGACATGAGAATGCTATAAGGTATTGATTTTTCTTTTCAATACAATTTGGAATTAAACCACCACCTTCTGATTGAATCGCTTTTGTATTTTTGTCTATGGAAAATGGACCTGATATGGACGGCCAGCTTCATTATGTGCAGATACATGAATTCTGGTTTCCTTACAAATATATATATATATATATGTGTGTGTTTGTCTGTGTGTGTGTATACAGGGACACCAGAGGAACACCACCCTTCCCATAGTCACAGTCACAGCATGGGAGAATGCCTCAACTGGAAACAATACATCCTATGACAATATTCAGACCAGACAAAGAAGCAGTCCAAATACGGGCTGCTCCACAAAAGCTCGCCCAGATTTAAATGAGGGGCCAACCCCAACGTACCTCATAGGCAGGTCTTCATTCCTGACAGAGATCCCGGCCGCAGAGGGGGGACAGCGCATGCTGTTGGCATACAAACTCTGCACCAGGGCCAGCTCAGAAGAGTGTTCCAACATCGGTGCTCTGGAAAAATCCACCCGGTGTAATGGACACTTTTCTTCTCTTTCCCTCTTTCCTCTATGTGTTTCTCTCCCTTTCGCTGTCTCCCGCCCACTCTTTCTCCTCGGTTTAGTGCAGCAGAGCGGCGCCCACCCCCTTCACTGACTGGCGTGGCTGAAATAATCCTCTCTGACAGCTCATCGTGCGCTAATGCATTGTGCTGCCTGCAGCAGCCCAGTTTGCAGGCTGTAAAGCTGTAGCCACAGTAGCACTCTTGCACTAATTGACACCCATATTAGGGAAACTTCAGGATATTGGACATGGATGATTTATTCCCACTGTCAGATTGGGGAAAATTAGAGGAAAGATCGACACAGTTGCCACAAGATCTTGTCCACAGGTCCTGGTTTTGTGGTGTGCTTCTGTGCATGTTGGCATTTATTTGAATCAGTCAACTGCTCCAAATAAAGGTCGAGGCAAGGCACACTCCTGCAAATGGGTTTATCAAGCCTGGCATACTAAAAGCTATTACATCACTACCATAAGAATGATCTTTAAAATGAAACATTCTGCTCATTACTGAGCACCTGTACCTTTTGTAGGTACAGTAAATATTAAAACTATTCAGTGTTCAGCTCCTGTGGGGATGTACATGTCACTTTCCCTCCGTGAGCCGGCTGATAATACCTCAGTGGGTGACAGGTAGAAAGCTTCCCCTGACAACCTCCTGTCTTTATTATCCTGGAGTAGACAGGGGTAAAGATAGCCAGCTAGGATATGAGCAAACATCATAATTAGCATGAATACTTGTTCAAGAAGCACGAATGACACTACAGCCACCATTGTTCACCATTTCAGACTGCAGACCAACTATGCTGGAATACCTGCAGTGGTTGGAAGTTAACTGCCTGTGACTCTTCTCTATAGTATTCCAGAGCATAATGTGTGTTTACTCAAATGACATTTACCTGTATGTTATTCTACAGAATGATCTAGGACAGGAAAAAGGTCCCCACGTTAGCCCTAATCATCTACTGACAGCAGGTTTCAGAGAACACTGAAGAGGCTCAACAACAGAGTTTTACCAAGGAAAGCCTGGCACGTTCATTTGCATTGGACGCAGCTCATTTGCTTATGTTCTGAGCCGTAGATTTTGGAATATGATGAAGGCAAACCAGTTTCTCAAGCAGCTGAACATTGCAGAACACATATTCTCTCATAACTTCATAACTAACACACTTCAAGCATGTTTTTTTCCTGTCTACACACCATCCCATTAAAAATGTGAAAGTCATTTGTCACAATATTCCTTGCACAAAACCCAGGAGAACTCAAATCTAGGTCTCATTCTCCCATAGGTGTTGTGTCCTGTTAGAGTAACGTGACATAAAGTAGGAAAGTCATCTGAAAACAGGGTCATGTCAGTGTGTGCTGGTATCAGAGCTGAGAAAAGCAGCATGAAGGGGCTCCACATCCTCTGATCGTTGCACAAAATCCTCTTCATTTCTGGCCTGCTCGTGCTGCTGACATGAATATTTTAAACACTGAAATCCAGTTCTTTATGATGTGTTGCTGCTTAGTATGAGTGTCAGTGCTAGAGGCATCATGTAAGGCACAAAATAATTGACAGTCTTTCCTTCTGATCTGATCTACCAACATGTAAGAGCACAAGAAACGTTCAAGATGATAATGTCATGTGCTCTAATGCAATCCAGCTGAAAGCTCATTCCAAAGACGTTCCTAAGTACAATCATGCAACACAACATTATATGTGAACAATATAGGAAATGCGTTTGTGTTAAAAAAAAAAAAAAAAAAGAACTTGTGAAAGCTGCTGTAAGAAATCAGTCACGTCCTGTTCACATCCACAGCGAAGGAAAAGGTGGTGGTCGTGTGCACGCTGTGGTCGAAAAAAGTGCTTTCATGCCTGTCATGTAATCAGTCAAATGACAGAACATGTTTACAGCACTGCAGGTGGCCTTGTGATGAGTGAAAGCAGCCATCAGCTTTCCCTTTTTAACACTTGTGGGCTCCCTCGGGACTCCGTGCACAAACGAATGCCGTCTGTGTTTTCGTGGGTTAGAACTGAAACTGTTGCAGCTCGGTGCACATTGTGTTCTGGAGCGTGCACTAATGCAGACTACACCAAAGAAGTGAAATTAATTTGCCACTTGAATTTGAAACATATCACCTGTTTGTGTATGAATAAGGAGAATATCCTGTATTACAGCAGCATTATATCCTCTTAACGAGGCGGCGTAGATGCATCAGGACAAGGTGAAAACATTTTTGCCTAATAACAAAATAAAGACTTAATCCTTTATTTATGTCAGACGTGCCAGAGCTCTATCTTTACTGGCACGGGGCAGTAAGAATTTATGATCCAACAGATGCTAGAATAAAGCTTTGAGTGAACGAGACCTGACACCAGCATGTGTGATTGAAGAGGGAGACAGACAGCGGGGGAGTTAGCATTTTAGCATTAGATGCTGCTCAGCGGAGGATACTGCTGTGACCTCCCTGACATTTTAATTCACGCAAGTTACACGTTTTGGTTGAAACCTGACATATTTGCAGATAACTGTCACTGAATTGTACATACTGCATTCCCCCTACTAATTCTGTGAATTGACTGTTCATGAGGGTTTGCATGAGTGAATGTATTTCATCTGATAAGAAGCTAAACCATATTGAAATGTCAGCTTGCTTTGCATGGGCAGAAGTCATTTTAGTTCCCCTTTACTTTGGACACACATCATTTTTTCCACTTCCTCTTTGATTTACAGTTATCGGAAGACACGTACATGGGGAGAGAGAGAGGCTGAATAAGTAAAAGGCATATTTCACAAGTTTAAAAAGTGAATGAGTCAGGAGGTCGTGCAGACAAGTGTCTGAGGGCCTGTGGCTCAATCCTGTTGTCTCTGTGACTATAATCACCACATAAGGACATTGGACAAGTCAGTGACTGAGCGTGCCACAATTTCCTTCAATTTAATGAGGGTAAAACTGAAATAATCAAATTTTTTGCAACAAAGCAGGACTGAAATGCATCCTGGTGGATTCAGATCTAAATATTGACATCAATCAAGACAAAAGTCAGCCTGTTAACACAGAAAAAATACATCAGAATTAGAGAATTTGTGTCTGAACAAGACTAAAACAAAACTAATCCCTGCTTTTACCGAGCAGGCTGTAGCACTTTAATGGGCTTTTCTCAGGTTTTCCAAAGAGCTCTCTGACAGCTGCAGCTCATTCAGAACAGAAGCTGCTCTGCACATCACTCTGTCAAAGAATTGATTTTAAAGTACCTCTACTTCTCATAAATCATTAAATAGTTTTGCACCAAACTGCATTTCTGATATGCTATCGACAAACTAGGGTCAGCCTGCACCGGCCTGTTATTGTTAAGAAATTAACAGATGCACAGGGAATCTGATCAACATATAGACCTTTCAGGGTAATAAAACCTTCTGCTATAGAAGCAGCAGCAGAGAACTCCTCCTGCAAACCTTTCAGACGCATTTGTCTTGAAAGAATGGCAAAAATCCGACATGTAAAACCTGCATCAGAAAAACGATAGGCCATTGGTAACTGGGGAGACACACTTTACCGTCTCAAAGTACAGTCTTTTTTTCACAGAAATCTAAGTCTTAACTGCTTCTGAGGGGCTGTAATTTATGTTTACAGTCGTCTATAGGTTCTCTCATAAAGGATGGCACTTCTGGAGCTGGTTTTGCTTAAAGGCATGCTTTGCAAAGCAAGGATTCCACATGCATCAACTAAGAAGCACCTGTTACATTTCTGACATTCATGATGTGGTGAAACATGTTTTCTGTGAGCCTGCCGTGGTGTCTATACATGCCATGAGCTGCATGCCAGTGTCTGCTTGAAGAATGACACCATGTGGTCATTGAGGGAAAAGCAAAAACAACTCTGCCGCAAACGGCACAGGAGACGTATTTAGACACACTCCAAGAAATCCGCTCCTCACAATCAACAATCAGTCGCCCTGTGCAATGTGACTGTCTGGCGCTCTCCCACGTATCATATGTAGGTGAAGCGCTGTGTGACAACTCAGCAGAACAGCCCCAAAATCTAGGCTAATGCATTGCGCAGATTGCTGCAAGGGAGGTTCCTGAACTTGATCTGTAACCAACTGCTCCGACAAATTCAACTGCTGTCGTTCAGCAGGAACAAAATCCAACATCTGAAACTCGGTTTGCGAACACGACTTCAATCTATTCTACGTATAAAGCAAATGAAAAGAAACAGCTGTTGGGGAGTGAACACAGAGATGTCTGTCCAGGACACTCAGAAAGGTTCGACAGAAAACAGCTAAGATTTGATGGTAATGAGCTTTATGTCTTAAAGTCTGTGAGTACACAGACTGTTCATCTTTAATATTGAAATATCAGCGAAATGAATTACATTACAAGCACAGCTACAGTATAACTCCATCCATATGAAGAAAAAATAAAAATACAAACTTTAAATTTAAAAAATGTACAGAAATTACAGAAAATCATTCGAGTTAAAAACCAATATTTGAAAATGGATTTAACAAGTCAGAATCCAAAATGCACTTGGCTTGGAAGTTGGTATTGACACATTTATACACACCTGATACCATCATTATTATATACATGACATTTCAGTGATACTGCAGAAAACCGGGGCAAGGTTTGACTGAGAGGTCATTCAAGAAGGAAACAGAAATAAAGACGATGGATGTTAGTTGTTCTCTGGTTCTGCTTTGTTGAGCTCTCATGTCAGACAATTCGTCATGGCCTCCTTATACAAACATAACTGTCATGATCTCCAAGGAGCGGACATCCAAAACAACAAGCAAACAATTTATAGGTGAAAAGAGAAAACCACAGAGCCCACATGAGAACTAAGGCTGGATATGTGCTGGTTAAAGCCTTTTTTTCTTACCAACTCACAAAGCATCATGGCTGACATCATTAAAAAAATCAACAGATGTTAGTATCAGCCACGATTTGAAACTTTTTTTTAATTTTTATTTTACAGCAGTGCCACGAGTGTTCAGTGATGGCTTCAAGTCCAAAAAAAGTCCAAAATATGTGCTTTTTGCATAGCCTCAATGCAGTTTGTGTTTCCTTTTCTTGTGTTTTTTGTCCTTCTTCTTGCTTGAACATTTAACACAGAACCACTGCTGGTCCTCCGGAGGGGCTGTGAGGATCCCAACACAAGGCCTGACCACACAAGAGAAGAAGAGATCAGGTTAGTGAGGAGACGCCGACGATTGCAGCTATTTTTCACATTTCTATGAGGGGTGAGACACCACATGTAATGATCCCAGACCGTTACAGGACGTTCAGTTCAGTGTGAGACTGTCTTCAGTTCAGTGTGCCCAAAATAATTACTAATCAAATAAACTTAATACTCGGCCTTAAATGGAACAAGCTGTTAATCAAAGCTTGGGGAGCCTGTCAACTCTGGCCATGGAAAAGCTGACGTATGCTGCTGAAGGCCACCTACACATATTCCAGAAAATATGGGGATGCTTCAAGCATTACTTAGAAACCAAGACACCTCACCAATTCTGCACCTTCTGGAAAAAAAGAGCTTTTATATGTCAGCATGATACATAAATGAGCGATGTATATTAGGGGTGTAATGACACATGGATTCATCCCAAACCTTTCAGTACAAGATGTTCAGTTTGCAGTTTCCTCGGACTCACACGAGCTGAGACCCAAAGGCAGAGCGAGTTTTACCCTGAAAGTTTTGGCAGTGCACCAGCTGTAGCATGCTAGTTGGCTTATCCCGGTTATCCGTTTTAGTCAAGCTAATGTAGTGTCGCTGCCAGCTGAATGCCATGGAGGACGCTCCCGTGACAGTTAGATACGCTGCGTGGTAGCATTAACAGCTTCCTGGTTAGTTACAGCAAAAATGGAGGAAGATGAGCAGATCTGACAATAACTGTGCGCTGACATTGTTTAATCAAAGTCGGGTTTGTCTGAGGGAACACTTCAAACATAGAACGAGACAAAAAGAGGCCGATAGGCAAATCCTGCTCCCCACGGTGTTCAGGCAGGCCCTCGCCACAGATTTGGACCACGCCAAAGCACTAATGCAAGAGGAGTGTTTATCAGTGGACGTGGGACCATGCGTGGCTGCAGAGAATACAGAAATTGAGGGCAAGCTGTAGCTGCTCAGAAAAAATCAAGAGGTCAGATGCTTACAATGGAGCAACACTGACATCTGTGCTGCTTATTACTGTCATTTATTTTGTCTTATTGACAACATTCCAGTATTTAGCAAGAACGATGGCCAATGAGCCCTCATTGAATGCTGACATTTGTTTTGTGCTGTCTACACTTACCGAACTATGATCTCAAAACCAAGGTATAAACCCAACTGTGAACTCTGTGTGCCATTATTAAAGCAACATTGCTGTATGCCTCTGTTTTCCCTTACAATAACAGCTTCAAAATCATTTTGATGGTACACTGACTTGTAATAGGGAGAACGGTGCCTCTTTCATTCCCACTCTGGCCCTGAAACCCTGTTGCTGTAACTTGGGTTGAGCACGTATGATCTCCTGCAAAACGCCGCTAACTCTCTCTGGCCCTACGTCACACACCACCAAATATGTCGCTGATTTTGGTGAAACGGGATCATATTTTATGAGAAAATGTTTTCTGATTTTCCCTCTAATGTCCTGCGGCTGCTACAGACATCAGAGCAGAGACAAAGAGACTAAAGAGCATAGTGATGGAGGAGGCTAAGAAGAGGAAAAAGAGACAGTGATCAGGCATTAGGCCGGACAAGAGTAAATATCAGTCTGGCCTTTACTTGGCAAGAGAGTCAGGAAATAAATGGCTGCAAGAAAGAGGCAGATCTGGCCTTTTTGCTGTTGGACTAGTGTGGAATATTAGCCGGCTTACTCAGTTTTGTCTCGTGTTGTTGCACTTGCTTGATGTTTGGCTGTGATAGCAAAGTTGTTGAGTCGCTAGTTTTGGATTTTAAGTAATGTGATCATTAACAAATGTGTGTGTCCAGCTGTCCGTATCTAGGACAGTGGTGTACAAGTGAACTGTGCTAAGAAACTGTAGGAATGCCAAAATTATTCTTTTTTTGTCAGAATCAAAATCAGAATCAGCATTCCTTTATCGATCCAGAACAGAATTACAGATTAGAATAAAAAAGAGAGAAAGAACAAGAAGAAATAAATATATTTATAAAGGCAATATTAAGAAACAGAGTATTAATACTAAAGATATATGTAAATTGTGTGTGCATGTTTTGCTTTGCTTTATATGCCTTTATTTAGACTGTACATGTTTTTAATACAATTAATATATTTGACTAAAAAAAACATAAATAAGCTTAAAACTGTGAAATTGAGTTTATGTCTTACTGAAGAATGTCACATTTCTAAAATGTGAGAGTTCCACAATTCAATTCCACAACAATTGTTGAGAAATGACAAATGAGAACCAGAGATGGGAGACGTCATTTCAATCTCTCATTTGTATCAAGTATCATGTTTTCTCTGTGAGATCCAATGACACTGAACAAAGATCTGAATGGACAAAAAAACTGTGTGATGACCTGCATATAGTGAGTTTAGTGACGTTATGTCTCTGGAAACAAGCTACAGTTCCTTCACATGTGCATTTCAGTCAAAGACAAGCTGCAGTTATCCAGGAATTATCCAGTACCCGACCTGTCTTGATTGAGGATAACATTAAGCATAAAACGATTACTACTAATGGTTGATCTAAGTAAATTCTAAACATTATAAACTTAGCTTAATCAACTTTTGAACCATCATTTTTGCATTTTTCAAAATAAAAAACAAAAATCTGCATTTCTTGTGCCACACCATGACTTTTTTATACTACTACGGCCCAAATTTTCATCAACAGGCAAAAACACAGAAGGCTGTAATTTGACGGTTACAAACTTAACCACCAACTATGCAAAACTAAAATCCTTCACATAAACACAACCTAAGCCGAAAAGCAAACACAAGGAAACAAGTCTCTTACCAATGATACCAGTCATCGCAGTCATCACATCCTATCATGGGACTGCCATCATCAGGTTTGTTGCATCCAGGACAAATCCAGATCTGGTTGCCCCATTCATCTCGGATCTTAGGTGAATACATTGAACAGAAAGCCTTAGCGACATGCCGCTTGATGACACACTGCATGTACTGCAAGATGAACCACCCTGCACCAACCACCAACAAACAAAGGCCAGAGCTGAGCACTCACCACGTAGGTGCTGACGGTCTCAGTCACTACGCTGCGGACCGGTGTTTTGAGGGAAGCCGCGGGAGAGAGCATCGGGCCGGGAGAGAGCAACGATGAAGGTGCAGGAGCTGGTGGAAGTGGAGAGGCGGGCGGGGGCAGAATGGGCACGATAGGGGAGAGTATTGGGGGCGGTGGAGGCGTCCGAGGACGATTTCCAGGTCCAGACTTGGCGGCGGGGGTCTTGGGTGTTGGCGTCTTGGGCTCTGAATTTGGAACCACCTTGCTGATAACGCTGGTGATGGACGGAGACAAATACAGGTTAACACACACAGGAGACTTTACTATGGCTAAAGTTATATCATGTGAAGAAGATCAATAAAGAGATATTTGGTCAGCTAGTATCAAAAGCTTGCAAACACTTCTTGTAGCTTTGAGTCCTTCGGTTCTTGTTGTGAGGATTTTTGCCCGTTTTTCTGGTTTCTAGTTTCTGGTAAGATGTACTGCTCTTTTGAGGTCTATCCACAGATTTTCAATGTTTAAGTCGGGGGGACTGTGAGGACCACTGCAAATCTTCAGTTTGTGCCTCTTCAGAAGCCATCCTCTTTTCAACTTTTTTTACAGACTGTGTGACGTTTACTTCCAGAATTTCTTGGTATTTAATTGAATCTATTCTTAACTCTTCCTGTGAAATGTTCCTCATGCTGCAGGCTGCAACACAAGCCCAAAGCGTGATCGATCCACCGCCGTGCTCGACAGTTACGGAAGTGATCTTTTCATGAAATTTGCACCCTTTTTCTCCAAACATGTTTTAAACTATTTTAACTTTCTCGGTCCAGAGGACTCATTTCCAACATGCACCAGGCTTTTTTAGATGTTCCTTTACAAACTTTTGATGCTGATTTTCGTGTTGAGGACGCAGGAAAAGCTTCCTTCTGATGCCTCTTGCATGAATGAACAGAGCACCCCCACTCCACAGTCTGCTAAATGCTCATGAAGGTCTCTTACAGTCAGACGAGGCTTTGATTTGCCTTTCTAGCAATCCAACAAGCTGTTCTCTCTGAAAGTCTTCTTGGTCTTCCACACCTCAGCTTGACCTCCACTGTTCCTGTTAACTGCCATTTCATAACAAACTGAGTAAATGGCTCCATGAAAACGCCTTGCTGTCTTCTTATAGATATCTACTGCTCTGTGTGCATCAATCACTTTAATTTTCAGAGAGCCAGGCAGCTGCTTCGAGGAGCCCGTGGCCGCTGATCATCGGGAGAAGGTTCAAGGTTTTCACAGTGTTTATAAAGCTTTGACATGTGCATCACATGGCCTCTCCTAACGATGACTGCGATCAAACCAAAGACCCATCAGGCTAATTAAGGTCTGAGACCTCGTATTCTGTTTGGAGCTCAGTCCACCTTCTACAGGAGCGCCCAAACGTCTGCATGCCACTGAGAGTGAGAGTCTATTTAAACTTCTTACTAACATTTACTTACTCGTTCATTTCAAGATCTGCTTTGTATAATTCTTTTTATATTCTAATGTATCTTATTGTTCTTTGAGACCCAGCCCTGCCCTGTGATACTGCTGCAGGAACAAACATCTTCAAGTCCTTTACAGTGTAAGAAAAAGAGAACCTCGCATAAAATGCAAAGAGGTGATGGAAGAAATATTACCGGAAATATCACGAGAAACATTCATTCAATGCTTACATTTTGTCCTGGCCTGCTCCCACCCTGAGCGTCAGTCTGGGGATGACTGGAGACGGTAACGCTGCTGGAGTGTCTATTTTCACCTGGAAACAGGAAGGATCAGATACATCCCAGTGACCCTTGAACACAGACACATAATAAAATGCGAAACATGAAAAGAAAAGTTACCTTCTCCAATCGAATTCTCTCTTTTTCTTTCTCTTTCTCCTTTTCTCGTTTTTCCTTCTCCCTCTCCTTTTCTTTCCTCTTCTCTTCCTTCTCCCTCTCCTTTTCTTTGGCCTTCTCTCGCTCCTTATCCTTCTCCTTATCTTTCTTTTTCTTCTTCTCCTTCTTGTCTTTCTTCTTGTCCTTCTCCTTGCTCTTTATGTCCTTATCTTGGAGGATCGGGGCCAAAGGAGGAAGCATGGAGGGTATGCGCAGGCAGGCAGAGGGACTGAAAAGTGGTGGGACTTCACCCAGAGCGAAGGGGGCCAACGCAGATTGTTTCTGCCTGTCCTCCTTGCTCCGGTCTTTACCCTTGTCCCTCTTATCTTTGTCCTTTTTACTTTTTTCTTTGTCCTTCTTTTTGTCTTTGTGTTTCTCCTTCTCTTTCTTCGGGCCATCTCCGTCTCTGGATTTTATTTTGATGGAGCCCTCGGGCAGAGCGAAGTCTCGCTGAGCAAAGAGCTCAACATCCTTCAGTCCAAACTCCTTCCAGGCCATTTTGCCATCCTTGGAAAACTCCTTGTTTTTATCCCTGTTCTTATCCTTGTTCTTCTCTTTCACTTTGCTCTTGTCCTTTTCCCGGTCCTTGTCTTTCGGCTTGTCTTTCTCCTTCTTCTTCATTTTAGTTTTGAGCTCCTTCTTCAGCTTTTTCTTCACATCTACTGATGACGCGATCTTGCTCTTCTCCTCAAACACTTTGAGCAGAGGTTCAGGAGTAGGTGGTGAGGCCGATCCTGAGGACACGTATTCTCCTTGGTTTGGCGGGGGTGCGGACGGACCCCCCTGGTTGACCTTTCGGATTACCTCATTGATTGAATCATCCATAGTCCAGTTTCCTATGCCTGTGTGTGCCTGTACGTGAAGTGGTGTCGATGTGTCTTTTATAGAGTTGCTCGCCCCGATCAGGATTTTAGGTGTAGACGGCTCCATGATGGTCAGCCTCCTGGGGCTGGAGAACCCATTGCTGTCTGAATCAGAGCCCGAGGAGAAAGCAAAAGGATCAGGCTCCCGCTCAGCACACGCTCTGGCAATCACAGCGTCAATGGAGTCATCGATAGCTGTGTTATCGGGCTCTAGTTTCTTGAAGGGGCCCTCAGCTAACTCTCTGTCCTCTACATTAAGACGCATATGGATGTTCTCTTTTCCCATCCTCTCACTCAGCGCAGACAGCGGTAGCTTATGCACAGCATCTGTCTTGCTCTGGGGTTGGGATGCTTTGGCTGTGCCCATCTTTGGGCTCTTGGGGCTTTTAGGACTCTTCGTCCTTCCTGGGGATTTCTTCCGTTCTTTAGACGGTTTTGGAGAATGGATGGGACTACTGCCCACTGGAACAGGAATGACCCCTTTTGGGGACTTAGTCCGTTGTCTGCCAGGGGATGAGACCTTGGGCTTTCTTCCCGGAGTGGTGAGGCCCTTTTGATCAGAGTGTTTTGGTACTACTGGCAGAGGTCTGAAGGAAGGCAGGGCTCCAGAAGGTGTTTCAGGTGAGAGGGGGTCAAGGCTATCATGAGAAGGCAGCATGCCTGGGGGAACACGTTGAGGGTTGAGAGACGTAAGGGGCTCCCGCGGCTCAACCCCCCATTCTGGGCTGAGGCCAGGGTACATGCGCGGTCTCTTGGAGGTAGGCATCATACCCATAGCTGCATCAGGACTGTCCAGGTGCCTCTTCAGTGGATGGTTCTCATCGTTGACTGTCTCATCTTCGTCCATTTCCTCTTCATCCTCTTCCAGCGCCACCTGCATGGCTTCAGCTGAGGTGCCCATGTCAGCAAGGACCTCCTCCTCCTCCTCTTCTAAAAAGGAACGGGACAAACAATGAGTTGAGTACAGTTTTCAATTAATCTCCAAGGATTACACACCTTCTCATTCAATGCCTTTTCTTTATTTCTATCACTTTCTACATTGTACCTTAGTGCTGGAAACATCAAAACCATGAAATGACCCAAACGGAAGTATATAATAAGCAAAAAAGTGGTAAACTAAGCAATTAGACAACTGTCTTAATCTGTTTTCTGGTATCATGCTGGGAGGTGTTTCTAAGATGTAGTCCACCCTTATTGATATAACAGAGTGGATAAAACACTTGAAAAAAACAATACAATAACAACAGATCATTACAGCCACCACGAACACATGATAAATCAGTTTTAGATAGCTGTACCCAATACTGGCAGGTATATTTATATTATTATATTGTATCAACTGTGCATCACTTGAAAACATGCTGCCTACTAATCTGCGGGAAACACTGAACACATGCACGCACACACATACAGATGTTCATACAGCCATTCATGCACTGACCTTCTTGTAAGGAGACGAGGGGTGGCAAGTAATCTGGAATGTAATCCTTCCTTTCCTCTGCATCTCGGGCTCCGGACTGGGGAAACTGCAGCACATTGTTCTTGCTAACAGGAAAGATCGGTGTTTGATGGATGAAGGCCACAGGCTCCAGGTTGTGGACGTAGTCCTCCAGTTCGCTCAGACTCACCCCCAGCAGCCTGAAGGCCTGGCTGACATCATCCAGGACTGGATCTGTTCTTCCATCTGAAATGCAGCATCAAAACAAGCCATTAAACCTCAGCACACACTGAGCAAGCCTCTTATTAACTAAACTATACTGTTAGGGGTGATATTAGTCTGGAAGATAAGATGGACTACATTCTTGTGATTGTGCTGCACATACTAGGAGGCGCCCTGACTGATGCTGACATTCAACCTGAAGCCAGAAGTAATGCTCAACAGGTACCAGACTGATTTAATCTTTTTACAGATAAGACAAAACTTATGTGCGAAAGCATGTGACATCTACTACTCACGATGTGGTGACCACAGCTGGACAGCATCATAGCCACAATAATATTAATAATAATAACAATAATAATACATGAAAGCTGCTTAGCCATGTCGGTACTGTACTTTCTGACACATCAACCGTTGCTAGGGGGCGCCACTTACAGGACCAGTCAACAACAACGTGATCGACTGCTTCAAGTTTATGCGTTAAGAAAGTAATCGGGGCACTAAACCAAACACTTACAGAGCTCGGAGTATCGATGGCAGGCCCTGGCTAACTGCTGGATATATCGATGCAGCACATCGGACAGGAGATCGCACGCAGTGAGCTGAACCGCATCCCAGCCCAGAGCCTGGCAGATCTGCGCCACCGAAACACGCAGCAGCGAGCGGGCATAGCTCTCGCACATCTCGCTGACTTTGTTACGGTATTAATTCCGGTCAGTTCTTCTTCCAAAACATGCTCCCGGTCTTCATGTTTCACGGAACCCCCTAGGGGCTTGAGAAAACCCGCTACCGCGGTCAATTTTGGACATCTACTTCAGTAAATATATTGGCGCTTTCGCCAGAGTCGCCATCTTGATTCCATCGATAGACCCATCCCCGAAATCTAATCCGCACATGCGCACATGACAGTGTCTGCCTACACGGCTCTGCTGCGTTCGAGCGGTTCATCACTGCTTGAAGATACGCAGGCACTCAGCCTGTCAAAGCAGGAGTCACTTCAGTGTACGCAGACTGCGGCAGTTCCTCTGTTGGACCGCTAAAATGATTACTGGAGTCTTGGGTGAAAAGGACAGGATTCAGACGAGTAACATAGGAAGAATTTTTAATCTACACAACAGACCGACGATCAATGGTCTTTTTTTTACTCGGGAACTAATTAATTGAGTGAAATGACTCGGGAGTATTTCAGTGGCAGCCATGATAAGGGATGTTCGAATGCTCGAAAGGCAAAGGAAAAGTACTTCAATGCTTCCTTCCTTATGTCCTTTTGTCTTTGGATACACTGAACCATCCTTTACGAAAGGAAAGGCGATAATGCCATCCCATAATCCATTGCGGTAGCAGCAGCTAAAACGACGCATCATTCGGCCGTTCACGAAAACAAACGACTTACGTGATATTACAAATCCACAGCCTGTATCAGCAGACTGCTCAGAAATGACACGGCGTATTAAGAGTCATTTCCTGAGTCTGTTCAATATAGTGTCGCCACTAATTCCTTCCCTTTAGAAGAACTGTGGTAGCTCATGAGTCAGTTTACTCTAGCGCATGTGAATGTCAGTAGATAAGGACCAAATCTTTCGCCCTACAGTCACCGAAGTGAATATTGGCCACATAAGCCACATATCCTTCCAACTTTTTGACACCAAATAGTAATTTTTAGACCGGGAAGGAGAAAATTAACTTTGTTCGACATCTGTCTGTCTCAACAGCACATTCTCGCGAGATCTGTCATGCTCACCGACATAGACTCGCGAGATCTGGATGGAGTATAGCAAATAGAAACGAGCAGCAAAGTAAGGCGCAAACAAAATACTAGTACAGTTTTCACATCGACACTCATCAGATTTGTTTTTTAGGGTTGCACCCCATCTGTTCTCTTATTTCCACTCATTCCAGCAACTGTTGGTCAAACATGACCTTTTATTTACAAAACACAACTGAGAGGGGGCTCTACCAAATAATTTCATGCCCTTTTTATGAACAAATTCACATATATGCATAAGACCTAGACTTACAAATATTAAATTCAAGAGATACAACTCATTATATCTTGGCTACGTTGTGCTGAGTCTCTTTTACTTGGTTGCAATGGATAAGGATAAATGGTGATCCATTTTATGAATGCATTTTCAAGAATTTGAAACCTCTGCATATCTGTTTTTGTATTCACTGCTGTTATTTTATCAATATGACTTTATCCTTCTGATCACATCTTCTCTTCAAAATGCATCTAATTCATTATAAGTCTGATTTTTAAGGTTTTGTAACCTGTGCATCTACTGTGGTGCTTCTTTCTCATCCAGGACTCTCCTGTTAGGCACTTTTATTCTCAGTGAGGCCCTCTCCTGGTTACATGAAGTTAACTTAAACTGCTTATTTTAATGTGTCATTTTACATGTTGATATTCAACTGGATATACATCACAACTACACGTTGCCACTTCAATCATAAATGTGACACCACTCTATAAGGTATACAGGCTACAATACAGCACAGTTTACAAGTGAGTGTTTAGAGAGTACAGTTAAGGAGATATTACAGATGTATGCATGTCGACTCTAACTTAAACAAACCTCAAGTCAGACAAAGAACCACTGAGTCGAGTATTGACCTAAACAGCCTCTCTGTCCTGCACTCTCTCTGCTCCGAGTGGATGGCAGGTTAACAAGGGGGATGTATTGGTGGCGGGTGGCATCCCCCCTCAAACTGCCTACTGGTCTTACTGCTATAAGGATGGTTTGTGTCTGCAAACACAGTTTCATGCAATCAGTCACAATCAAAGTGCAGATCCTTCAAGCAGTGTGGATGATTTTTTTAAGCAAAACAATGTCATAAACCTTTTTATTCTCAGTCATTGCACTGTACAGTAAATGTCATAAAAAATGCATGTTTAGCAGTTACTGATAACTGTTTAAATTGTTGGGCTAAAACAATTCAACACTTGAGTTACACACGAATCACTGTCAGCAACCAATGCACATTAGTTAACTTAAATATGTACATAATACTAATGCACACCACTTGAAAGCAGCCTGATGTAGCTTTGTTGCAAGGCTTGGATAAAGTATAATAAATTTGTACCGACAAAAAGAAAAAAAAAAATCCTTGAACAGCCTTTTGACCACAAACAAGTGATCATTAAACTAGAATTACAACTTTGAACTTACCCAACATGTAAGCGATGCCATTCATCAGCATCCTGGACTTATATTACATTATAATAACTGCTAAATCCCTTGTTCGCTATCTGCCTTCAAGCAGTCCCATGTTTAAATTTAGTCTTAGCTTTCCTGATAAAGGCCTGAAACATCTGCGCTTTGCATCACACTAATGCACTTCTTTAAAAATTCCCATTTTATTTCGTTCATTCTTTGTCCTGCATTTTTAACTTTAGTTTTTTCTTCAGTGAGTTTTATTTTCCATCTTATAGTATGCATTGTCTTTATTGAATTTGCATCATTATTTTTATGATTATCAAGTGGGTTTAGTTCTCCATCATATGTAAAATTATTTTATACCCGTTTTTATGTTCATTGTCTTTTTTATGTGAAGCACTTGTTGCATGTCATTTCTTTGTTGTAAAGCACTTTGAGCAGCATTTGTTCTATTAAAAATGACATACAAATAACTTTTATTATAATTATTATCATTATAAAACACATTAGAAAAAAAAAATTGGTTGACCACAGTGCTGTACAATAAGATAAGATAAATAAAATAACTTGGCTTGACATGTAGCAGTAACAGTACAAACAACATAACCGTCAAATGGACAAATAAATCATATGTACATCAGTAATTATTGCTGGATGCAGTGAAGAAAAAGAACAATGTTGTACATCTGAAATCACCATTACTGGTAAACTGCTGGTTTTGTGCTCTCTTTTGATGGTTGTGTACTTTATTAAGCACAACTTAAGTTTGTCCTTTTTACTTTTTCAGGTCAGACTGAAAATGTTTTGCTTGGAGAAGACGTCAGGAAAGAGTTCAAAGTCATTGTCAAAATTCCTTTCTTTCCAAATGCCTCGTCTGCTGTTGTATCTGTACAAATAAGAAAAACATGTCATTCCTGTTACATTGTACAATAACTAAAACTTTTACAGGTCAACTCAGACAACATGCAGAAACTCAAGCAGTACAGGAATTTATCCAGTTACCATTGTTGGTTTTGAGCCACTGAAGCACTAAAAGCAACTGCTGTTAATTCATTTAATCATAATAATTATATATTAGAGATTTTTCTAAAATCTTGCAAACAACATCTTCAAAAATAATTTATGTATTTGTGCAGCTGTGTCTCACCAGTTATAAAAATATGGTAGCGGGCTGATATATTCTGGACCTGTAAATGCACCAAACATGTGAGATAGTCAGGCTGATCTCTTGACATGAGGTCACACTTGTGGTAAGGCAAGACGTCCAATATTCCAACTTCTTGGCACCAGTTAAAGAAGTTTCTCTTCTCTTTTGCATCTTCACTCAACCTGGATAAGGAAGGAGAAATATCACATTCAGACAGGCAATACTTTAACAGAAATGCTTTTCCGAAGTGCACAATTAGCATCAATCTTTCATGAAATTATGGCACACACTGATGGTAACTGAAACTTGGGAAAGGGATCTGAATGCAAATACAGAATATACGGAAAAACATAGTGGCTGATGCCATGAGATCAGTTAGCTGCAGTGGGCTTGTGGATAATAATCACTGCTGGGGGTTTAAAAATGAAGCATCTACTTTTCTTTATTTGATGTGGGAATGTTCTTTGTTTCTCCTTTTTGAAAACAAGTAATTAAAAGTAGTGAGTGGTTACCCAGCTGTGCTTACTAAGGCACATCTAGTCTCATTTTTAATGTATAGAAAATATTCTACACTTATGAAAATGTGCCATCCCATTCACATTGTATTTTTGCGATTTTTGAATTCATACTTGATGCCACTTTTTCTCTCTGTTTACTAGTTCATTATTTTGCTTGTATTATTGCCCTGTATGTGCCCAGATTTGTTCTGTTGTGCTGTTCTTTATTTTCATCTCATGTTACGTAATGTGTTTTAGCTGTGGAAAAGTTGTAAGAAAAAAAAAAAAAAAGAATCACAAAAGGTTACCTCGCATTTTCTTTAAGCCGACGTATGTCTCTGTAGTGTAACATCCATTTCCACTTCCCCTTTCTGCTTAGTTCTTGCAAGATTTTGGACATTTCTTTCATATTGCCTTCAAATTCGTACAAAGTTGAAATCATGAGTTAATCTTAAAAGATGCTTACATGACAAGACCTCAAACAACAAACATAGGTATTCAGTTAACGTACAAAGGCTGAGGGACTCCTGTGCTGCTCTGTCGACCATTACAAAACCACCCCTCATGAAGAGCTCCTGATGGGTGAGATTCACAATATCATCTGGTTCATCAATTCCAGCAAACTGGACACCTGCTGACTGCTTCAGGTCAAGCAAATGTGGGACCTGAGATGAGAGAGAACAGATTCATTAATTCATGATGATCTACTGCAAAAATCCTGTCATGATTTTTCATCAGCTGAACAATTACCTCACAGATGTGCTGTGCAATGTCTTCATTCCTGAGGATGATGAATAGAGATGAAGAACTATCCTCATTAAGGAAGAACTCAGATGGCTGTACAGCAGTATGGCCCTCTGCCTCCAACTGAGCCTTTTGAGAAATCGAGGAGAAATTAAACAAACTTCAAAAGCCATTTTCTATTAGCAAGTCTTACACCGCTTTGACATTATAAAGTGAATTACTTTCTTGACTTTCATCTATTTTGAGTTCTTAACGGGCTCTATGGTATCTCTGAATTCAGCGTTCTTTCGATTAGAGCTTTACATCCAGTGGTGGTAGACATGCCCCGTGGCAAAATTACTACTGTATTTACATAATATAGTGATCCCAATAGTAATATATATAAAGCAATAACTTCTACAGAACAAACAGGAGCAAATCAAAATGAGGCTTCATACTAAAACATGATCAGTTCTACTTATCAAACAGAGGAAATTAGAAATAAAGGCCTGCCTCTAATACAAGCCTACTTCAAATAAAGGCCTGTTACTTTCTGCAGTTGAGGAAAGTGAAGTCCCGTGGTCATTATTTAAGGAAAAACGGTATTTAACCATATTTTGGTTAAAGTTTGACATGGATTTCAGACATTTGATCATTTTTTTTCTGCTGTGAAAACCTTCTGTGATTCCAAGCAGACCACAACCTCATTCAGGAGGAAATTTGTACTTGGATATTTTGTACAGGTGATGACTGTTGTATTGTAAGAAAAAGAAATATTTGGTGGAATAGATAATAGTCGATAGAAATACTGCATTGGAAGTTTAATGAAAACTCATCTTACCTTGGTTTCCTCAAAGAAGGTATCATCTGACGTCACTAGTATGTAGAATCTGTACTTGGTTTTACAGGATTTCTTCACAGTGGAATTCAGATTACTCTCATCTATCTCTCTCGTCATTTGATCACAGAAGTCAAAATGGTTACTTGGTGCAGTCTTTGAATAACTTGAGTAACTGAGTAACTCCATTCTTGAGTGCTTGGGTCTAGATGGGACCTTTTTGACAACACAAACGTCATTCATCATTGCAGTGTACAGCCTGGCACATTCAGCAGTCACACTAGAAACTCCAGCATGTTCCAATGGGTTTCGTTGAGGTAACTTCTGAAGATGCAAAGAACTTTCTTCCCCTGTGGTGTCTGACAAGTCTTTCCTGTCAAACATGTCGACTTTGATTTTCTGTCCAACAAAGGACAGCATGTCCAAGTGATCCACTGAATCGTCCTGTTCCTTGAGACTGGAAAAGTGTATAGTCACAGGACTGGAGCAAGACAAATTCAATTTGTCATGTGTGTCCAGTTGGTGGATAGGTCCTCTCTTACTCCTCTTTAAAAGCTGTTTCATTTGTTCTGAGAAGATAAGGCACTCCTGTTCCATGGATGCCTGAGTGAGGTCATCTTGTAGGCACCTCTTAGAAAGCTGCTCCAGAAAAGACTCAGATCTCCTCTGACTAATGTTATAGACTGTACATGTGAGTGAGCTTTGAGGTTCCAGGAAAGGTCTGTCATCTATCATGCTATCATCTTTGTAATCCCCAATGGAAGTTGATGCATTTGAGCAGTCTGTCTGATCCATCTCAACGATCTCTTTTGTTGTTTGCCCAATGTTCTCAACTAAACTATTTGTCAACAAACTATGGCTTCCATCAACTTCGTTTTTTATAGATTCAAAAGACTGTATTGGAAGAGATGGAGGAATCTTGTTGGACTCTGAAACGTCTGTTTCTTTGGATTGGTATAAGGAATCTTGACATGCAAATTTAGCCTTAGATGAGTTACACATACTGTCACTAACACCTGATAACCAAGTGCTCTTCGGAGAAAGTTCACTGGCCTCTTGCTTATCGTAACTTAGTCCTCCAAAAATTCCCTTGAGGCTTCCTGTCTTTTTCTCCAAGAGCATGGAAGCTGGTTTGTTGTATGTGATTACAGGGGATGTAGTCTGTTTATTTTTAGACAAATGTGACAGTACAGAGTCTTCAATTACTCTGTCTTTAGAGATGCAATCTGTGAGAATTTCATCATTCTTAGCTGATTTATGTTTATCTTGGTCAATATTTGATTCAATGATTTGCAAACACTCAGTGGAGGCAAATAAGCTGTGGAGATGACAGTCTTGCCCTATGGACGTTTCCTGTAGTTTATCTGTCTGATCAAGAAAGTGTTTCGTATCAGCCGTTTTCATCTGGCTGGATGTGCCATTTTGACTTGATTTGGAGAGAAACTTGTCTATACTTTGCAGAACTTTTTTAGTTTTTAGTTCAAGATCAGGATGAAGACCATGATGTGGGTCAGGATCACTGTCAACAGAAGGCTTGTGTTTCCTTTCAAGAGGCATCTCATCCTTTGTAAGTACTGAGCCTCTGCTAAGACATGTCTTAGTCATGTTTTTGAAGGGTTCACTATCCTTAAAGGTAGAGCTACTAGTACTACTAACAGGGTCAGAACAAGTTACATACTGATATGGTTCCTCATCCATAGTTGGAGTAGGGCTCCGGTCGTCAGACTCACTTCCTGAGATCTCTGGCTGTTCAGTTTCATTCACATCAAATAGTGATAGTGACAATGTGCCAGCACACAGTTCTGCCTTTTTATTGTACACATGAGATGTACTACATACCTCTGAGGGTAGGACAATTTCAGGGTAGGTAGTTTCACTGCTAAATATTTCTTTTTGGCCCTGAACTTCTTCAACCTTGGCTTGTGAATGTGAGTCACGTGCTTCTCCTGAGGGTTCTAGTCCAATAAATGGAATTATGACCGGATGATGGATTTTTTCCAATCCTCTGTTTGTTTCATCACTTTTGATATCAGCTCCTTTTGTCAATGTCATCTCAGATTCACACCTTGTTACAGTCTCAAACAGAGGTGAATGAGACTGATGATAAAAAAGCTCTTTTTGAGATGTGACATCAACATTTTGCTCTCCCTCAATTGATCTGGTATCCTGGTCTTCATGTTCATCACTTCTTAAGTTTAAGTTTGACATTACTTTGTTTTGGCTTCCTGTTTCAACACTGTCATTTGTCTGGGGAATAGACACATCTAATGCTGCCTTCTGATAATGTGCCTTATCTGCCAAACAAATATAATTTTCTGAATTTTCCTCAATGACAGGTTCATTATAAGTAGGATCCATTTCCAATGAAAGGTGAGTAGCTGTTTCTGAAAAGGCACGATCATCTGTCACTCCGCTGCCATTGGCACCCACATCTCTCAACTGCAGATCACAGCAGGCATCTTCTTTGTTGTCTGCTTGATGTGGTTGCTCATCCAATGGTGCTTGGAGATCACACTCGGTGATGCAATCCTTCTGTATGGAGTCTGGGCCATCATATGTAAGAAATGGTTGATTGGACAAATCTGCCCCTAAAATAGAATTTTCTGAATTTCCCTCAACTGCAGGTTCATCATGAACATGCTCCATTTCGGATGATGCGTGAGGAACTGTCTCTGAAATGGAATGCTCATCTGTCAACACACAGCCATTAGCAGACAGCTGTCCCAACTGCAGATCATGGCAGGCATCTTTATTTGCTTGAGATGCCTGCTCATCCAACGGTGCTTGGCCATTACACTCTGCGTTGGAATCCCTCGTTACAGAGTCTGGGTCATCACACAAAATAGGTAATGGTTGATCATTCAAATCACTGTCAGCTTCCACATGTGAAATGTAACAGTCTGTCTCATCTCGTCCATCTTCTTTTCCAAAATGATCATCTTTGATCACTTTATCATCACATACTACACAACAATCCATATTGTCATTAACATTTTCAGCCATGACTGGTGAGACAGCTTCAGGTTCCTCCCTAGATACCTGTGTCACATTGTCCACTAGATTTCCATTGTAGACTATATGAGATTCTTCGTTTGTTGAATTATCATCTGTATGAAAATCTTTTGGAGAAAAGTCCATATGGCCTTCTCTGTACTGCTTTTCTTTCAATTTCCAGTCTTCCCCATTTTGAGATTCACTTTCATCATGCTCAATTGTATGAACCACATTTGCTGCTTTTTTGTTGGAGTCTACCTCTTTGGAGGAATCCCTTCCCTGTTTTTGCATTAGTTTAATCTCCGTAGCCTCTGAATGGTCAACACCATCTTTAATATCAGTCTTTTCATTGTTGCATTCATGTGACACATGGCACATTCCTGAAGCAGTCTGAGGACTTTCCAGCTGAACGGAGACACTTTGCACTTCTTCCTGAACAGAAATTAAATCTTTAAAAGATGGCACATCTGTGTGCTCCGGGGGGCCAGCTTTTTCCAAAGGGGTACAAGTCCTTTTACTTTCATAGGTGCTTCTGATATCATTCACCTCCCTGACAATTTCTGTGCAGTCTACACCATTTGTGTAACACTGTAAAAAGAAAGAGGAAACTGAATATTAGAAATACATAATTTAAAAAAAAACTCTTTCATTCAGTGAAAACATGCTTGTTCTGGTAATTTTGTTTTTCAATGTTTTGAAAATTTTGCTATGATTGTCATGATGCATCTGCAACTCAAACAATGAATACAGTATATCACGATTAAAAAAGGAAGCTAGCCATGTTAGCTTGAATTCTAACCAGAAATGAGGGTCAACATTAACAAAAGTATAAAGAGGTCAGATTGTTGCTGGCTGACATGCAGGTGTGTTTTATGGCTAAAGGAAAAGAGGGTCAACTGAAAGCATATTAGAAACTTCCTTGACACCCAAACTAGTGTCCTGGAGAAAGTTAACTGCATCATCAGTCTTTAGCATCCCAAAGTCTGAGTCAACTTTGGCCTTCTTGAGACAAGGCTCAGTGTTGCGGGCAGCCAAAAAAATCTCAAGTACACATGCCATACAAATCCCAGTATACTACACATCAACAGTGTGGTATGGGAAGTCCACCTGGATATTGTGCACATTATCCGAGCACAGGACCAGTATGAACATAAGACACTACACTTGGCTCTAGGAAATAAGTACACAAACATCAGTACAACATCTTCAGGAGGCCTTGGAATGGAGACTACACAGGATCGCCGAGCAGCTGAGCCCAAATAATGAAGTTGTGGCCTCTTCTGTTCTGGGGTAACCACCAACAAGGAAACAAAAAAAGGGTCAGGTACAGGAGTGAGGCAGCAGGCAAAGGTGCCTCACTCAAGACAAGACACTGAAATTTGCAATTAGTATGTAATGTCACTTCTGGTGGACACAGAGATGAGGCACCAACTATACCATATGTAGTTTGTCTCATTTTTGTGCTCCTGGCAAGAAGATGGACTTTGATCATCCAGGGTGCTCGGGCTAAAGGGATTTGCACAGTGTGACTCCCATTTAGATACCGTAACATTCGTCCAGAAGACAGACTGTCCCTACAAAAATTATCCCTTTACCATCCACACCTCTTTATAACTACTCTCTTAATTATTGACTATATGCCTACTCCTATATCACAAGTGCAAGAGCCCTTACATTTTTCTATATTAAACAGACCATCTCAAAATCATGACAACACATTAAATACAAAAGTTTGTCTTTAGTGTAATCATATTAGTCCCAAACCTGAAATGTGCTTGCTGTCTGTAGTTCCACCGATGACTTGAGTGTCTTCAATGTGTCACTAGTATCTTTCTGTTCACCCGACACAGATGTCTCTTCTCTGTTGACTTGCGAACCTGAAGTGACAATCTCAGCATTGGAGTTTCTTTGTGACAAGTCTAAAATCACAGATCCTTGATCCAAGACAAAGTTATCCTTTTTGCTGAGGTCCAAAGCTTTGTCTGAAGTATCTGTTACATTCAGGCAAGGAGCAGATGAATTGGCCTTGAGCTCAGACTGAGCTGGGGCTGGTATCACGCCAGTGGACATTTCCAAAGAATCACTTTCTTCTGGACTTGGGTATGTACAGTCTGAGTCAACATGGAAGAACCGGGCTGTTGAGCGGCTGTAGAACAGACCTATCCACATGTGGACAATGAGCTGCACCTCTTCACTGGTGTCTTGAATGGAGAAATTCCATGGGCTATCAACGATATGAAATGTACAAAAAATTGCTTTCAGTTGAATAATTTATGATCATTATCCAAACTTAAAGTCAGCTTCATCACATACTGCCCATTTCTCAACCATATACAAACAAGTACAGCAAGGAAATAACAAGAAAAGATACATTTTTAACTCTTAATGGTGAATCTATTCCTCTCAAACGGACAGATTAAAGAAAAAGTACATACCCATGTAAGGCTCGGATGATCGCTCTATCCTTCGAGTCACTCGTAAACTTGCTGTCTAAGTTAAAGTCATAGTTTCCTTTGCATTGCTTTGTGACTTGGACAGATCCATCCTTGTTAACAAAGGTACGGGAGTGCCTGAACTTTCGACTGCACACCATGCGTTTTTTCAGGTACTCCGGAGTCCTGTGGTTCTGTTCCCTTCTGTCTTCCTGAATGACAGAGGGGTGTGGTGTTTTAGTTCTACCAGACATTGTCTGGTGATGGTGCAGCAGTCTGGTAGAACCACTTAAAGGGGGTACCTGGAAAGGTGTACCTGACAAATCCAACAGTAGAGAGGAAGACGGGTGAAATGAGTAAGCATGTTCTTTAGCGATCAAACCAACCAATTCACTGCCTCCCACAAGATGACTTGGTGAAGGAGACTCAAGAGGCTGAATGGGTCTAGTAGTAGGTTGTCTTAGAAGTGCATGAAGAACTGACTCTTGTTCAACCGTGGTAACATCTTTTGTAATGTCACAATTCTTCAAACTTGTCTCGGGTTTTCTCTGAGGTGCTGGGCCTGGTTGTGGTAGAACCTGGTCATTACTGGCACTGAGTGCCAAGTCAGCAAGTAAGTTCAAAGCATCTGTAGATGAGCAAGCACTGTTACTTTTTTCCTTAACAGTCTTCCTGACAGATTTATCCCTAGTACACTCTTTGTAATTGAGTTTTTCACTGGCCAAACAAGCCGGGGTTTGAAAATGCAACCACCCTGTAAAGACAAAACAGAGAAGAAAAAAGAGAAACTGCATGAAAATAGAAAAGTAGCACATTCAAAGCATTTGAAATACAGCAATTTATTGCTAATAGGAACTTGTCACCAACATGGAAACTGCACCAGTGTTTGGGTGTAGAAGCATAGGACTGGCAAAATGCAGCACAAATAGGAGGAGAGCAAAAGCAAACTATGAACTAGCAATTACTGAGCGAAGTGCAGTGATAGCATGCTGAGGACACTTGCAGAAGTGACAGAGCCAAGAAAAGGGTTAGTCAGTCTCAATGTCAAGCACAATATTAAAGAGATTTTACACATTATACACAAAAAGAAGAATTCGAAATAGATATTTGAAAAATGACTTACAGTTCCTTTTAACATATTCTGCCGAGATGCCTTGATGTTTTTTGAGTGTTTTAATCCTACCCCTTCTTGGAAAAATCGATAGAGGCCTTCGTGTGATTTGAGGTTGTTTGTCTAAACTGTTTTGTTCTTCTGTCCCCGATGAGTCTTTCCTTTGTTGGGTGTCCTGAATCTCAGATTTCTGTATCTTATCTCCTGTCTCTTTAGGAGTCAGACCTAGGGCATGTGCAAAAAGAGGGTCAACTGAAAGCATATTAGAAACTTCCTTGACACCCAAACTAGTGTCCTGGAGAAAGTTAACTGCATCATCAGTCTTAAGCATCCCAAAGTCTGAGTCAACTTTGGCCTTCTTGAGACAAGGCTCAGTGTTGTGGGCAGTATCTGCAGTCATTTTCTCAGACCCAAGAGTACCTGTTTTTCTATTACCCATTAGAAGAACTGATTTCAGTTTATTCAACAGAAATTCACCCTTTGTTGCACAGTTTCTTGGGGAGGGGGTATCCATGTGTTTTTCTTGAAAAGTTTTTAAGGGAGGAGTGTCTGTGCTATCATCCTTTGAAGAATGCTCAGTACTCTCTGGATTCAAAGTTAATGAACCATTGCCATCTGACGGTCTCAAAATGATGTGTTCATGATTGACATTACTGACAACGTTTTGAGGATGGTTCCCTTCACCCTCAGATGTTGTCACCTCTGGTTCATCTACTGTCGTCTCTGGAGCAGTGCTAGACTCTTGTTGCATTTCGACTGTGTCATGAGCATTCACAGTGGCATCAACCAACAGCTTTTCAGGGCACGGTTCATCTTTTGTCAAAGGCACTTTAACCTTTAAATTCTTAATCTGATCAGCAATATCTATAGAGCCATGAGGAACCAAGATTCGTCCACATTCACTGGTAACTGGTTTTAAGTCCCAGCGCTCCGTCTTCTTTCTCAAAGGACAAGCTTCAATTTCCATTAAAATGGTGCCTTCAAAGTTCTGCTGTCCAGGATCTGCTTTTTTCTCTTCCATTACTGGTACACCAACAGTAGCAGATCTCATCTTTTTATTTTTTGATGATAGCGTTCCAAATTTGCGCTTTCGCCTTCGCACTTTCCTCCAATCAATATTTGTAGGATTACTCAACTGTGGGTGGCCTGTTGAATCCTTTGACTGGTCTTCCTGCAGACTCAAGTCATCGTCTTCCACTGGTACTGGAGTCTCAACGCAAACTTTCGGTGCATGTTTCTGGCCTTTGGAACGTCCCCTGCGTAGTTTCCTATGTTTTGTTTTTGAGAGATTGGTGACCTCGGGGCAATTAAATACCTTTTTGGTTTCATCAGTCTCATCACTCATAGAGTTCAGTCCTGCCATTTGTAACCTGGCTGCTGAAAAACCAGAAAGTTTAAAGTCAATATGCTTTGTTGCAGACTCAGTACTGATCACACTTAAACTTCCATCAGTGACAGTTCGCTCTGCCGAAGTGATGCTGACAATCATCTCTGTAGGAAGGTTATCAGCTGTACAGGTAGTCAGGAGATTTCTTGTCCTTATGTCATCAGTTTTGATAAGCACAGTCAGTTCAGATTTTTCAGTGTCTTTGGTAACATCTCCCGGTCGCAAATCATCTGGTGCAATGTTTTGAGGCACAGCTGTGAAGTCAACCTGTGCTTCAGCACTTGTTATACAATGGTCCATAGCTGCTTCAACATTTTCAGCAGCTGTCTGGCCTGTTAACTGGCCCTCTGATCCCACACCAGCATGACTGTCTGGTGCATCCTCAGGAGATGACAGACAGAAGTAGACACCATAATCAAGGTCTTCTATTTGCTCCTCTTGCCCAGCAGCCAGGATTTCTGAAGCCTTTGACACTGGCAGTTGAAAAGAGACTGGTTTGCTCAGGTATGACCTGAAGTTCTGCCATGCCCTGTCAGTCCATTCTGGGAATAAGTAGAGGTGCTTGTCAGCATCTGGAACATCATACTGATCTGGAAATATGCTGGTATCCCTCGAGGGACTCAATGCCAAGCCAGGATTTATCAGTGCTGCATAACTTTGCATATGCTGCACAAATACTTCACACAGTTCTTCATTTGGGTCAGCGGGTGTTTTCTCAACTTCACCCTCTGCGTAACTTAGTACTGGCAGCGCCCGCAGGATTTCAGATGAAATGGCAGGGTTTCTCTGTCCAAGTTTTATATCTGTGATTGACCAAGAAAGAGCATGTAAGAGAGAAATGTCATTAATGCTAAACAAGGACAAATTAGAGTCACTGAGCAGGGCAAATGACCATTCATTAAATTAACATATCCACTGTTAAATACATTGTGTAATTACCTCCATGTATAACTCGTGAATCTGAAAACACAAACATGCCTTGCAGGACCTCAGCTGCACTGGACCCAGTATCTGGAAAAAACAGAGACATGTAGCTGATATGAAGTTGAATTATGGTTGTTAATGAAGATTAAATTCAGCAAGTTCTGTTGTGAGACTGACAGCGTACCATCATATGTGAGGAAATGGGAGGAGTGCAACAGGATAAGAAAACCACCATCATTCAGGGGAATAGTGAGAGCCTGTACAAAAATTAGCAAGTTTGTCATCAGGTACAGTTTTTAGATTTGGAAAAAAGTGAAATTCAACAACATATTGTCATGCACTGTAAACTGATACAAAAAGGAGCCCAACTGTCATGATGGACAGGAAATTTCCAGTGCGTTAACTATTGGCTGATCTATTGACCAGATGTTTCTGTTTGCCACCCTGAATTAACGCCACTGATAAATTGTGGGGGTCTGATAAATTGTGATGGGTTGATTATTTTTGAAATTTTAATGGAATGAACAAATCAGCAGTCTCTGAAAGGTTGATAATTAACAGGGACTCACAACATCTTTCTCCTTGATCTCCCACAGAAGCTGGGGCAGTGAGTTGGTTTGTTCCGTCTCAGTAGAAACAAACTCATACAGACTGCAGTAAAACCCATCCAGAAAGACTGAAAGACAGCAAAAAACAAACAAACAACCAAATTAATCAATGATACATTCAGTATATCAAGGAATTATGTTGAAATATCACTTGAAAATGTAACTTCTGTGTAATAAAGCTGATGTTTTTTTCCTAACAGCACACCTTCTCCAGAGAAGCAGGTTTCAAAGACAGCCCTTGGCAACAGCTGTCGCAGCTCTAACATGGAAATGGCTCCATGAATTTTCACCACTGGTGGCCTTAAATGTAAAAATAAGACAAAGTACAACAAATAAGTTCCAGTATATAATTTAAATTAGTAGTAATAATTAAGCTTTTAGTAGTCATTTAATAATACTGTGTGTATTTTCTATGTCCACATTTAACTTACAGTTCTGCAGGAATGGAGGCCCCTGCTGTAGACCTCAGGCCAACACCATAGAGAAGGGTGCCTATTTGAAGCTGACCTCTCCACGGAAAGTAAACTGGGGGTTGAAAAAAAAAAAAACAGCAAAAAAATAAATAAATAAATAAATTTTAAAAAATGTGCATATTCAAAGCAGTCCATTTTCAGTTAATTACATATGCTCGTACAAATAACTGACAAATAAAATGCTCCTTTCATTTTAATGGATATACGTAAGATTCTTTCAGTAGTACACAGCTGAGTATTAGTTTTTTTTCTGGGGGGGGGCTTGTCTCAAGAGAAATGGACAAACATCAATTTTCTGTTGTTGAAATAAAAGATAAACCAGCATTAACTTAGTTTGTTGGAGATGCACTTGCAGTGATAACAAAGGCTAATCCAAGAGTCATTACAGCTACATGCTAAACTGGACGAATTGTGAGGACAAATGTTTTTGGATAAAGTTAATGCTCTTCAGCGGAGTTTGGGTGCCCATCAAGGAGATTTCACAAGACCACATTCTGACACAGTGTTATGCAGACAGCTCTTGTGGTGAGTGAGCTAACAGCCAAGAAGCTGAAGCCTCATTCAGAAGGAGAATGTGTGAAGGAGTTACTTACCCAGTTTTTTCTCCTCACTGAAAAAGACAAAGCGAATAAGTTATCAACGCAATGTATAATCATAACATTCTCAATTTGTATGAAATGGCATTCGGTCAAGTAAATAGTATGACAACCAGGTCAGAGCGTGCGTAGCAGTAGTGATTCATTACCTTTTCTCATGTGGTGTTACAGGTGTTTGGCATCCTTTGGTATCCTTATATGTAAATGATACAATGGCAAAAGGACAGGCAGCACTGGGAGATTGAGCAGTCTCATTGCTTCCATCATCTAGCAGCTCATACATGTAATACTGCAAGGTCCAAACAAGAGCCATGTGAGCTGCCAGGTGTCCCTGCCATTTTTCCTTCTTAACATGTACTCATGCATTAAGGTGCTCAGCAATATTGTGCTCACAAGGACAGCACAAACACCACATCTGGGCATTAAAACAAATGATACTGGTAACATTTCACTGAACTAAGTATAGTTTGTTTTGTGTTAATGTAAAATATGTGCACCAACATTGTTGTGCATTCGTAGCTCTATATAAAAGCTTTCATCACCAGTCACATGCCTCCTCTTACCTGGGCCCTCTCAAAGGCAACAAAGGAGCTGGTTTTGGCAGATACTGAATGTAACTCTTCTGACACGTGACAGTCAAACCCCTCAGTGGGTGCAGTGAAATTCTGGGTGTAGTTCTCAGAAACCTTTTTAACCCGCCCCTGTTGGTAACAACAGATTACAATGATTTTGTTCATTAAATATTTTCTTTCTGTGAAAACACAATGACCACATAACTCAAATATTTAATGACTGAATCTTTTAGTACCTTTGTCAGCCTGATGATGGCGATATATCCAGATTTCTCATGATACCAGCGATTTAGATCCAAACAGTCAGAGAACACTGAAATGTAAACACCTGAGAAAACAAAGAAAGCTCACTAAATGTGCAGTAAGTTAAAAACAAATACATACTAAGATTTGAGGATCATATAACACCACAATTTTAAATTTGTGACTTTGCAGTTTATTCCAAACAACTGACACTCCTACAGCAGCAAGGCCACACCTTGACATCGGATGAGTCAAGGACACACGTTTAACTATCTGAATGACTTCACCTCGCAGACTTGAGACAACATTCAATTCTGTTACATGCGTATATCAATAAGTTTTTTCCATTTATCTTCTCCTTTTGCTTTTAATTCAGTCTAAAGGTGCCTCGTGGTTTCCACCTTTATTTTCAAACATCCTCATACCGTTTTAATCTGTTGTTGGTTCTATTCAGTTTCTCCTAACTTCCCCTTTTCTGATTGTGATTTTAAGATTCTTGTCCATTTTAGCCTCATCTTATCTGCATTATATTATGCACTATTGCTTTTTATGCATCATTCCTTTAATCATGCATGTCTGTACTGAGGCAGATTCTAACTGCCTTGACTGGAAAGCACTTTGAGCCAACTCAAAATAAAGAAGTGACTTGAGTAATGGCCACTAAATGCTTAGATCATAATAGTTACTTTCACCTCTTCTGATACATCCTGGTGAGGAAACGTTTCATTTTTACATTTTAGGCTTAAAAGTACAAGAGATTTGTGATCTTGTTTGCTTGACTGAAAGGACCCTAACATCAGCTCGCTGAAGGATATGAGTGAGGTGACATCTGAACCAGTTTTGAAAAAATGTCTTACACTCTCAAATTCCCTCAGTCACTGAAAACAACAGGTTGGAAATCTGAGGCAAGAGAAACAGCCAATAACTGGTTTAGCAGGTCAGATGGGTCTTTAAACTCCCATATCACCAGTGTGCCATCAAAGAAAAGAAAGTACAACGTATTAGGTATATCAGAAAACTATTGCAATCTGCACAGGAACTGGAAAAGATAACAACAAGCACAGATGTGAAGCAAAATACAGATAACACTGCAACACTGGTATATTCAATTCCATGTGACACAGTGGAGCTCTTGTTTTCATGAGCCATGCCATCGTGGTTTCATAGTACTGTTCACAGAAAAACAGCTCCATAAAAAAAGGACTTTGACCGCTGTTTATTCTTGATAACTTTCCCACTTATCACAGCCTCGAGTGGGTCGAGGGATAACTGACAAAACCCTTGAGAGGCAACATTTCAAACCAAAGCTATAAAGAAAAACAGAAAATTAAAAGAGCACATGTTTAAGATAAAGGAGATCCACGTTGCAATGAACAGTGAAACAGACAAACTCTAAATTCATCCCCTTTTGACCTCTGACACACTTCATATCCTGAACTGCGCTAACGTACAGTTTCCTTTTCACAGCAGAAATTATTCCATTTTGAAAGTGAAAGTGAGTTGAGTATAGCTTAGTACATTCAACTTGCTTTCACTTTCAAACGCAGAGGAGCACCGGACACTCAGCACGGACTGCTCCTTAGCTTGACCTGGACTCCATATATTTTGGACAGACTGCATGCACGGACAGTATTGTGGATACTTTAATGAGCTTAATGTAATTCTCTACTTCTTCTTTTTTCAAACCAAGTAACCAGTAAGTATATCCAAATTATGTTTCAGCAACTGTGGTGTACAACTCTTAAGTGGGTGTTTTCTGCATAGAAATATGACCTCTTGTTTGTTCAAGGTTGAGCTGCGCAGAGTAAAATGTCAGTGATCTCACCACTGGTTGGAGTAGCAGCAGTATGAGACGCAGGAAAAGAAATCAACACAATTTACCATTGGAGGGATCTCCCAGAGCTGTGCATGTGCTGTTTCCAGTGAGCACACCAGTTTCTCCAAGTGCATTAGCCTTTAATCAAATAAAGATCATTATCAGCAAGATCTGAGGGTTTGTTGGAAAAGTATTTTCTCAGGTGTGCTGGCTTTCAAATCTTTACCTTGATGACGTCTTCAAACAGCAAAAACCCGTATGACTCCTTCAGCTCCTCTTCTGAGTATCCTAACTCTCTTCTCTTCGCTCGGAAATCTTTATACTGATGCAAAAGACAAATGAAAAAGAAGAGATCAACTTGAAAGTCGCAAGACGTTTTTTTTATAGCATTAAAGGGCAGTTTTTACTTTCAGGCATTCACCTTTGTCCTGGTTTTCTGATATAATAAAGACGGAATATATTAAATAATCCAGTGAAAAGGTACAGCAATCAAAAGAAGGGGATATTTTACAAATATATTTACCTCTGACATGAAACATGCGCAGCTACTGATTACATTTGTGTTCAACCATTAGTGTGTCTTAATGTTTAATGACATCTAAATGGTGGCACATGAGGAACATGACCAGGACTGACCTTTTTCTCCAGCGCAGGATTATTTACTAAAGCAGCGGACTCGTAACTGAAGAGCTGCTTTGACTCCTCATACAAGTACGCACTTTTTAATGGAGCCAAAACATTGCTGTGAAAGGCGTCAGAAGATGCTGACAATGGTATAAAAACACCTAAAAGTGGACAGAAATACAAACATGAGTACAAACTGTAAGCAACATGGTGAAGTTATACGTACTCGCCTTCAACTGGGGGGGGGGAAGTTTTCCGAGTTATTTCGCAAGCCTGGGACTGTTTGTACCGTGAGAGAGGACAGTCTTTCTACGACTCCTTTTCCGTCTCCTCACATATTAACTTTGGGTTTACGCCTCTAGTATCGTGGGTGAAGGAGGAATCGACATTTCTTGCTCATCTAAAAGTGAAAGTTAACCGAGAAGGGGGAAAAAAGCTCATCACCTTTACTCGAAGCACCACCATTTCCACTTTCCATTGCTGAACTCTTAGGAAACCTGTCCTTCTCCCTTCGCCCTTCGCTGAACACGGTTGTCTCTGGTTTTAAACATTACGACAGAGTTATAAAGCCTCATGTATCCTGAATCCAACGAGCCTCTCAGAGAAACTTGAGCTTTCGCCGTCGTTTCTACAGACATGTTCACGCGACAACCAGGAAGTTAAAAAAAAAAAAAAAAAAAAAACGTCAGTCCAAACGCGTAGAAACCAAAAAATCCACTAAATCCACTTTTGTTATTTCACAGGTGAAGAATCCGCTTAATTATCTACGGTGTTCAGTCTCCTCCCAGCCAGCATGGACTCATGTTGAGTGCGCGGCGAAAAAGAAACAGAAACCTATCGAGGCGAAAGCATCCATCTTGAAAGTGTACACCAAACTGTGGCGGTGGAGAGGCGGTAGCTGAAGCTCCGACGAGCCTCGTTTTCGCCTGCCGTTCAACTCTCCTGTGTGCGTTTTCCTGCCTCCAATGACACATTAATGATTGCTAGATGTCGGTAAACTGGTACTGTAAAACCGGTGTATCTACCCGCCATCCCGCGATGCAGTTCGTCGGTTTTGGAAGGTCATGAACGCCACACAGTGCAGTGGAAGCCCATAGGCTGCAGGGGAAGTTGGGATCAGTGCGTTTGGTGTATTTGTTAATGAAATCCAGCTGAGAGTTTGCCAGCTGTCACACTGAAGCAGCACCAAACCTTCGGTCCAAGTTTTTCTTCTGCTGGCTATATTTGAGGTGAAGTATTTGTGTGAGTGAAGCAGTATTTCTGATGCAAGCTGAATTGATCATTCTGTATGTTACTAGAGTCAACAAACCACAAACCTGGTACGACCTTCAGAAGTTCAACTAAACAATCAGGGAATAGAAACTGCTGCTTTGAATACCAGCACATATATCAATACTTTCTCATGAGAATATTGGCAATAGTTCTTTTTATGGGAAGTAGGATTTTTATAATTTTTACATAATGTACATATACATAGTTGTTCTTGTATTCTGTATCCTGTACACTTTTTTTTTATCTTGACCCTTTTGTGTCATTGTTTTTGCTTTTTCTAATACTTGCTGGCTGTCACGACTTAATTTACCCAGTGTGGGATCAATACAGTCTCATCTTATTAAGATATTTACGCATGCTTTGAGGTAATGATGGACTGTTGTTTCTCTTCACTTTGTTCAGTAGTTCCTGCCATAATATGGATCACTACAGTAGATGAATAAGGCTGTTTACTTTATACCAAAACTACCTCGGCGTAACACGACACAACGTGTCAAAGCTTTAAAAGGGCAAGAAGCTCCGGTAATTAACTTTTGACAAGTCACACCTGTCCACTAAAAACCACTCCAGGTGACTCAGCTGGCTACGATAATGCTAGTGTGCAAAGCTGTCATCAAGGCAAAGGGTGGCTTTTTCAAAGAATCCCAAAATATAAAAATATCTTGTATTGTTTAACAGTTTGACAATGTTTAATAAATACTTCCACCTGTGTTCTTGCATAGTTTTGATGTCGTCAGCATTAATCTACAATGTACATATACACACACACACAATGGCATGTAAAAGTTGGGACACCCATGGTCAAAGCTACTGTTACTGTTCATCGCTAGGTCAGTAAAAGACGATCAGATTTCCCAAAGTTATAATCAGCAAGATTAGTGTGTTATTTCTGTTTTGTACCATTTTACAAGGAAAAACAAATGAAGCAGGAGCAGCAAAAGTTTGGGCACCTGAAGAGCTTTGAGCTCTCATAACTTTGACCAAGTAAAATTTTGCTGAAGTAAAATTTTGAATACAGGACTTTTACTTGTTACAGAGTATTTCTACTTTGTGGTATTGTTACTTCCATCCATCCATCCATTTTCTATGCCGCTTATCCCTTTCGAGGTCGCGGGGGGGCCGGAGCCTATCTCGGCTGTCAACGGGCGGGAGGCGGGGTACACCCTGGACCAGTCGCCAGCCGATCGCAGGGCGTATTGTTACTTTTAATAAGTAAAAGATCCAAGTACTTCTTCCACCACTGATTCACAGTATGCATGCATTCATATTTTTCTTATGCATCTGTGGTTATAATTATTCAAATCCTAAAGTTCAGACATTCACATTAACATGCACAAATAAATATTAATGAATGCCAGCAGCAACTGCTCAATCCATGCCAAGAAAGATGTTTGTTTAATAGTTAAAATTAAACATGGCAACCAGTGACATCCAGAAAAACATTTTATTAAACAATATATCCAGGGAGAATGTCAATAAGTTTTTCCTTGAATGCCCAGTCTTCAAAGAAACTCATTTAACCACCCACGGGGAGAGTAAGATGGCAGAAAGCAGACCAGAAAAGGCATCCAAGTATTCAAAATAGCCACTGCGTTCTTCCACATGAACTGTAGGAAGAAAAGGAGATCTGGACACTTGCTCATGAGCACTCAATAAACATCACAGGGTGACCGCTGTTCAAAACATCTCCAGACACACACAAGAAACACAGAGTCATCTGCTTCTCTATACAATGATAGCAAACATGTTCAAACTCCACGCCACAACTGAGAATGCATTTACTTGAATTTTCTGGTGACAACAGTCCACCACCAGAAGAAGGGCCACATCATGGGCCCCAGAGGAGACTCCTGAGGCGAGCCGAGCCTGTCGCTGCTGAAGAGAACTGAGAGTGGTTAAGGAAGATGAAACTAAGCTAACATAAATATACATCGAAAGCCGGTGTTGGCCAAACATTTTCATGAGGTTGAGATGCAGAAGTGAGAGCAGACACCCACAGTTAGATCCACATATTTTTGGACACTGGCATAATTTGTTATTTTGTCTCTTGACTCCACTACAGCATCTGAAATTAAACAATGACTCCATCCATCTTCTATGCTGCTTATCCCTTTCGGGGTCGTGGGGGGCCGGAGCCTATCTCGGCTGTCAACGGGCGGGGTACACCCTGGACCGGTTGCCAGCTGATCGCAGGGCACATTCACACACCATTCACACTCACACCTAGGGGCAATTTAGAGTCACCAGTCAACCTAATGAGCATGTTTTTGGTCTGTGGGAGGAAGCCGGAGTGCCCGGAGAGAACCCACGCATGCACGGGAAGAACATGCAAACTTCACACGGGAATTGAACCTGCAACCTTCTTGCTGTGAGGCACACGCACTACCTGCTGCGCCACCGTGCAGCCCCAACAATGACTCCGGACTCCTTATGTTAAATTTGCCTTTTCAGATACATCAAGTGAACCATGTCGTAATTATAGTCATTTGACAGACTGCACAAGTTATTAGACAAGTTCCTATAACCCTAAATAAAATATTTACTACTGGGTTTCACATTCTTTAAATTTGATGACAAAATAAGAAATATGCTCATACTAAAGATGGAAGTCTGCACTTTAAACTCCTGATTACTGTTTCATTTCTAACCCAACATGTTGAAGGACACAGCCAACAATAACCAAAAAAATGTGGACCTGTGGTGTATTCCTCACCATCAGGAATCAGGGGTGAACCTCAGCAACATGTCAGCAGTTCTGTCCACACCTGATCACAAGTGACAAGCAACCCCCTCATAACAAAAGTAACAGCACAGAAACAATCCATTCTGCATGTTGTGTGTCCATCACTGTGGAGCTTAGCTGTAATTTAGGTGGCAGTTATCCCAGGCTTGATCTCACTCTGTCCTGGACTGTCCTCTGGACATCATCGGGGAGGTGGGTAAGAGGAAGATGTTAGCCAAGCTGATATATCAATCGTGGACAACCCATCCCACCCCCTGCATGAGACAGTGGGGGCCAAGAGCAGCTTCTTCAGCACCAGACTGCTGCATCCACTCTGTAAGAAGGAACACTACCACCGGTCCTTCAATCGAACCGCGATCAGACTGTTTAACTCTGGTTCTGTCTAATGCAGCACTGTGTTTACATACTGCTCCACACTGTTTTGCACTGTTGTGTGTCATCATGCCATTACATCTCATTTTTTCTTCAATATTACATTCCTGTCTTCTTGAATCACATCTATGCATGTACATATTTTTCTTCTATATACTACTACATATTTTGCAACCCATGTGCAACTCAATAACACTACTTGAACCATGTGTAAGTCTAAACCATGTGCAATGCTCCATTCCCTGTACAATTTTTCCATTAGCAATAATATTTTACATACTGCTACATACTTTTTTATCCAATGTGCAATACTGAAAAACACTGTACACTGTACTACTCTTGTAGATGTTAATAAAGTGTTATCTTCACTGTCTTTTTGCACAGCGTTGCTCTCCGTCTGTTGTGGGTCAGTCGCCTACATATCCCAGAATTCCAAGCCTTTGTTTATCTAGCCTTAACGTCAGCCGCTTTCACCGAGCACCCGGCAGCTCGAAGTGTTTTGTAGTATAATGCTGCCCATTCAGGTTTTATTCGTTTGCTTCGAAAAGAATAACACGTTTGGCTGAATAAACGGGCTTAACGCAGAGTAAAACGGTAACATGACATGGAGATCACTCGGGCCAGACCGTCCTTGTATGGGGAAATCGGTAAGTAGCTTAGAGTGATGACCAACAGTAACCCAAGTCTGAAACCGAAATAAGCTAAGCGAGGCACCGGATGGGGTCGGCAGCGACGATGAAACGCTTTTATTGCTTTTCATTTCAAGGTGTCAAGCTGTCAGGCTGTGTCAGACACTCAGCTGGGTAAAGGTGAGCCCGCATGCTCCGCTGCAGTGGCTGACACCAGTGTGACAGCAGGCCGGTGAGTGAGGCCAGCAGCGTTAGCTCTGCTTTGTGCGGGACTTACTTACTGAAGAGGTGTGTTATCCGGCTCCTGTTTGAAAGCGGATATCCTCCTCTCTTCTTTCCTTTTCTACTAAATGACTACAAGCCAGAATAACAGGATGATCCTATCACCAAGTGCGGTTAGACTTTTGAATGCATAGTTCAACATAAATAAAATGTTCAGTGCACGTGTGTAATAGGTTTTGATGCTTTGACATTCTAAATATGTTTCTGTACTGAGCATAATGTAAAAGCACGGTCTTCTGGAAGTTATAAGACTTAGTATAATTACACTGAATGATTTAAATGATGAGCGCAAATACCAATCATAGGTCAAAACATACATACATTTGACTGAACTGAGACACATGATCTGGCTCAGTAAAAAGATCTAGAATAACATATTTTTCAGATTAAATAATAAAATATTGACTGTGTGAATGTACAAGTCAATGGACCTGATTCTGCCCTTCACAGTGTGATGCAGGCCATTACACTGGTTCAGGTGTGGTGGTTTGCATCACACTGTTAGTGGTTTTATGGAGCCTCTTCCTGTGCCAGCTGATGTGGATGGTCAAGATCATTGTTCCCTGAGTTTCTAGTGAAGTTTTTAAACTGTGGAAATTCGTAGAAGTACTTTTATTACAGGATCAAGACCTAAATGTGTACCTTCATCTATGTTGTATGAGGAATTGTGAGCTAAGCTCACTGTGGATTTTTTACCCCATTTTATGGTTGAGGCCAAACAAAAGAGAAAAATATTTCAGCTATTGCTGGAATGACACAATAAATCTGAACTTGAAGAAAGAATGCAGTCACTCACAAGTCAACACTCAGACACCATCATGAATAGAAAGGCTTAGTCTCGTCTGGCTTCACATATTTGCAGCTCATGGTCTTGGATTCTGGACGGACCGGTCAGCAGTGCATGAGGCTGCTGCGCAGGGCAAGGCCGTCCAGCTGCAGCAGCTGATCGAGGGAGGCGCAGCAGTGAACATCGTGGCGGTTGACTCCATCACTCCCCTGCATGAGGCGTGCATACAGGGACAGACCCAGTGTGTCAGACTGCTGCTGGACGCTGGTGCACAGGTGAGATGTGCACTAAGAGAAGGGCTCCACTGGAGATTCGAGCCAAGTAGATAGCTTTCTTTATCAGTGCCTGATTGACTGGTGTATTTTTGACTTAATCGTTGCTCTCTGCCCTCCAGGTGGATGCTCGTAACATCGATGGCAGCACTCCTCTGTGTGATGCCTGTGCAGCCGGTAGCCTCGAATGTGTGAAGCTGCTGCTGGAGTATGGAGCAACAGTGAATCCTCCGCTGTTTACCTTCTCACCTCTTCATGAGGCTTGCATGGGAGGTGCGTCTTGTTACATATGTCACACAGGAATGTATTTTGAGCCATTATTTGTCCATTAAGACTCTTTGTTTCACCAGTCTTGTATTCCTAGACCTGATTCCAGGCAGCATTAGTGTTAATGCAGGAGAAAAGTCTTGGAGACCTAGTTACCTTTCTGAAAACAGCAAATAAATGAGTCACCAAGGCAGGCCTTAAGTACACTATGTCCCTCAGTGACCTTCCTCAATAGTGCTGAGACTGCATTTTTCACTAATTTGCTGTGTTGTAACCAGTTGGAAAATATTAGCCAACATTTCTGTCGTAGCAAACTTTGAAAATGTCTCAGAGGCAGAAGAGAGAGCAGAACTAGGAATGCAGAATGCAGCACTATAGCTCTTAGATATTGAGTTATTGATTTACTTAAAAAAGCCTGTCAAGATGTAGCAAAAACACAGAAACTTAATTACACAATTACCAGTAAGACTATGGGACGCAGTTGTTCTGGCCGTGCATGCTAAGGTGCTGAAACGCTCTCGGATGATTGCAGCATTGATTTAAAAACAGAAATTACTACCAAGGAGAAAGCTTTAAAGTGAAAGTCCAGTCAAAATCTATTCAAGCTGAACAACAGCCTCTTTGATCGATGAAGGATCAAATCACAAACATTTTACAGCTTCCTTTAAAGTCGACAGTGTTTGATATTCAAAAGACAGAACCGGCTGTATTTCTATTAACTGGCATTTCTTTAATTTACTTTTATGTGACTCTCGTCCTCCTGTCTGCTGTAGAGCATTCAGACTTTGCCTCTGTCTTATAATAGGCAATTCAGATTGTGTTCAGCTCATGATTGATCAAGGAGCTTTCATGGAGGCCCATGACTGCCACTACGGGACACCGCTTCATGTGGCCTGTGCAAGGCAACATTATGACTGCGCCAAAGTTCTCCTCAGTGCAGGTGAGTTAATGTTTGTCAGAGCTTGCTAGAACTAATTTGGCATAATATTTTGGGGTAAAAAAATCGATATGGATAATTTGCCATTTTAACGTGCACATTTGTTGCCACTCATCTTTTGTCTAGAGGTTGAAGCAGTCATTAAAGTGGAAGTTAAAGAAGAAGCTGTCCCTGTGCTTTTATTTTACCTGAGACCTGAAAATAGTTCTATTGCTGTTAACAGTTGAAGCTAATAGGAACCAGCGTTGCATTACACTGACTTATCTCCCAGCTTTCCTGCAAACTCTCAAAGTAAAACCCTGATTCCAAAACAGTTGGGACACGGTGTAAAACGTAAATAACACAGTTGTTCACACTGTGCAGCGTCGCTTTGAATTTGCCACACCATTCCTTCCTCATCAAGGAGATTCAGTTTATTTATTGAGAGTTAATATTTGCATGTTTTTATGCTTATTGCTAATGATATTCCTTTATATAGTGATTTATAATGGAATTTAAAATTAGTGTATAAACACAAATGCAACAGACAAGGAAAAGTACTTCTCTCTCACGCAGTTTTGTCTTTTCTTTGCCAAAGGGGCAAACGTGAACGCTGCCAAGCTACATGAGACAGCGCTTCATCACGCAGCCAAAACAAAACACGTCGACTTGATTGAGCTACTTGTGGAGTTTGGGGGGAGTGTGTACGCCAGGGATAACCTGAACAAGAAACCCATCCACTACACCAGTCTGGGATCTCCCTCTTATCTCTGCCTTGAGTTCTATGAGAGTAAGTTTGGTTATTTAAAGTTTCCTATCAGGATATAGATCATCTAAGAGCACAGGTAAAATGTGATCTCTGTTGTTTTCTCTTCCTTAGATACCCCCCTCAGTTTACAGCAGATCAGCAGGGTGGCTGTGAGAGGGGCTCTCGGCACAAGAGCTCGTGAAGTTGTGTCCAAGCTGGGTTTGCCCAATCGCATCATAAGTTTTCTTTTATACATTCCACCTCCAGTTATTGAAATTTAATTACCTGTGGTAAACTTTAAGATGCAGCACTTAGAAGTTTAAATCTAGACCAGTTATGTCTACTGGTTCTCTGCTGGTTCGCTCTCTGGACAGTCACATGATGCTGACATTGACAGAAATGCAGCACAGCTGAAATGTCTCAACAATGCCAGACTAATTATTGTTGCACACTAGGGTGCACAGAGATTTCATAACTTTAAGACCTTCTTCTGATTGGATCGCACCAGCCGCGACGCTTGTCATGAGTACTCAGTACGCATGGCTCAGACCACACTCATCTTGGGAGTTTGTTTCATTTTGATCTTTACTCTGTCACGCATCATGCAAGCATGGTTGCAACGCTATCACAGTATTCTGTTTTGTTCCTCTACTCTGTTGTCATACCCCGCGTACACATTTGTGCAGCCATCCTTGTGCATTGTGGACAGCCTCACACTAACCTTGCGATCCCGTTGCAAGATGGTCTCCAGTTTTACCTATTATCTGACAGTGGACGGGAATGATTGAAAGTCGCTCAGCAGGTGATGCACAGATGGTTTGTCATTAGCTTGTTAAGAGAGATGAGACTCAAACTGATGGTCTCCATGGAGGCCAAAAGATTAAAACAACTAGCTATTAAAGGCCAAGCACACCCATGCTAAACCCACACAGGTGATGTTAGTTATTCTGGCAGATCAGACTTCCTTCAGGACTGTGTGGGTGCTGTCCTCGAGTTATTGAGCATTCTGGGACAGCGGTGTCATTGGAGCATCAGACAAGCCAACCTGCAGCCTGAGCAGAGGTCAGATAAGCCACAATGACTGAGCACACCTGTGTGGGTGTGTATGGCCTTAACAGTTAGCTCCCAGAGGCTTTAGCAACACTAACATTAAGTATTATTTAATGCAGCTTGAACATGAACTTGGCAGACTCATCAGTACCAAGTAAGTGATTTCATCATAGATGCTTTAATACCTTATTGAACCCAGGTGGAACATGAAGTAGTTTTTATTCTAGGATTATATCACTGTATGTACTTGTATATATTGTGTAACTGTATTTTTAATGTAAATTTGTAAATAATACAGATGGTTCTACCTCTATTAAATTTGTGTAAATACGTAGACAGTTCTTGTCAGTGTTGTCTCTTCTATTTTGACTGAACAATAAGAAAAATCACATTTTTTTGTTTGTTTTTCCTTTCAGGAAATTAATGCACGAAAGGGTGCTACATGCCAAAACTACATTAGCGTTATGAAGTAATTCAGTCTCGATTTTTAAAACCAATCTGCATAAAAATATTGCAATGCCGCCCATAATAATGGACCATTGTTGAAACTTATTGCTGACTGTCACGTTGCTGGATAACAAAACACAAGCAAGTTTCAAGAGATGACTAGATAAATTTAATAATGCATGGGAATGAATGGAAACTGCCCAGGAACATGAATACAAATATGTCTAAAACATTTGAAATAATAAAAAAAAAAGTGTACATGATTTGTAGTTGGGGAACAATTTTTAACCAGCTTGCAGTGCTCAATGGGCCTCAAACATAATTAAGGTCCACATTTTTAAAAAGAGTAATAATTTCATTATGAATTTAAATGTGTTCCATTGCCAAGCACCTCAGCATTTAAAATAGTAGGGAGATGGTTTGTAAATGTTTGTGATAGTGGTGAATCTCAAGCATTGGTATCTTATTGAGTTCAGAATGACTGACTGAGGAATTACCCATAAACAGCGGTACAGGTCCAGTCACTGCTGTCACTTAGTGAGTAAGTAACACTAGGTTTTCTATACAGAACTGGGTGAAAAGAGAGCTCACCAAAACCTGATGAATATGCAGTAGCGAGTCTGTAAATGGTTGGACAACAACCCTTTGAACAGGCCTCCCAGACAAATCCCATTTGCAAGGCGGTCAGGCGTACGCTGGCTGCTGAGAGGCAAATAAAAGGCTGTCACTAGACTGACATCCAGGGCAGAGATATCAGGGTGGTCGGCCAGAGAGCAACATAACCTATTGAAGATTAGATGAGAGCAATCTGCAGCCACAAGCTGAAATGGAAATGAGACGCACCCACGAGCAGGTAATAAATGCATCCATTCAGTATGACTTCCACAAAAACATGTCTGAACATGAGCCGCTGCTTCAGAGCCTGACAGGCATCAGGTGAAAAATGTTCGATAGTGATCGTTAATTACAGCAACAGTGCTTAACCAGATATGTGATCTCAAAGAGAAGCTGAGGTAAAGAGCAAACACCCTCAATTTGTTGTCACTGTAAATCACTCCAAAATATAACACAACAGTTACATGATGAGCTGCTTGCTGTAATTGCAATAAACTGTAATTTTCACTTTTACTTGAGTTATTTTTTATGGGAGGATTTTTACTTTTGAATATAGATTTTCAATGCTCTCCTCACCAGTGAACAGAAACACTGCATGGACATCCAACACTGGCAGCTGTAAACTGCACGTCCAACAGTGTGTTACTTCAGCAGAAACACACATTTTGAGAATGCTGATTTCAGGAAGGTTGTCGAGAAGCTGCTAGAGTCAGTAGCTCACCACGAGCTCTAAATGCTGCCAGTTTAATGGCTGATACAGCGTGAGAGGTCCCTGTAGTCACATGGACAAGTGATTTGGTGTGAAGCGGTGGTTTTAGCAGGACTTGCACTGCACCCAAATTACAATCTAGTGAACCTGATGAGTCAAACTATCCTGGGAGTTCATCTCTTAAACTCTAAGAGCTATTGATGCTGGAGGAAGTCATGGTCATCATGACTCCGTTCATAAGTGTTTCCTAATGAGACTCTGCAGTCATTTTGCTATTTCCATGGATTTTAAACACATTAATGCTGTATTTTTCTGCATAAACAAGCGTGTTTAAGCCCAGTATAATAAAGCAGAGGGTGAGTATAAACAACAAACACAAGCATAACAGCACATGTTTTTAGCCATGGTTTATCTGCTTGTAAGTCTACCTTTGCAAGTATGTAAATGCAGTAATATTAAAGCAAAAAACATCACAGGAAATTGGGAGACTCCATTATGCTCGTTTGCTTCAGAGGCAGCGATTTGAGTGTGGATACAAGGCAAAATACTTCACGTTCTGACCTATTAAGTCTTGCCTCATTGCTGACTGCCACTGTGTTAAAGGAATGAGAGTTTGGAGACCTTTGATGCTTCTATTTCCATACTTAGTTTTATCTTATTTTCTTATTTTTGTAGGTTCTATTCTCCATCTTATTTTACATAAATCGTTTTTATGTATGCATGTTGCGTCGTGCTTAAAAAATGAGTTTTAATGACTCCAACTTAAGCATCAACTGCATAGCAACAAGTCTCACCAAGCAGTCATCAGCATTGATACGAAGAAGAAAATAATTCCCGAGTACAAGTAAGTTTCTACAATGGGTTTTTAAATGTTTCAAGGCTGTATATCAAGTGGAAAATTCAAGACCTTTTTTAAGAGCTTATAGTTGCTTCATTCTGAACTGAAAAATTCACAAAATAACATCAAGGATCAGTTGTCACCACACAAAGAGGAAAGGAGCGAAGTTTTTCTCAGCTTCTGTTTGTCCGACAAACGTTGCGACATTCTTCAGTGTCAACATTAAAAAGGAAGCGACTGAGGGGTCAAAGTACGACCGAGATGTTGGTGTGATGTAATCTCACAGTCAATCACACTCAGGACTCTTTTAAAATACACAAACTAAATGTTTTATTTTTTGTTTTGTTTTTCTATTAACAACTTTTCACTGAAAACATCGAGATTCATTATTTTTTCCCCCCCAAGAGATGTTTTTACCTTATCTCTGCGGCCAGTGTCACGTTCTATCTAATCGCAGACATTTTTAGACTCGCCTCACCCAATGGCTTCCTGCTCTGATGGCTATCACGATTTCTCGGGTTCTTGATACCTTATCTTGGCACAGATAAGACTTTCAGCTGCACACATGATGCCTAAAATATAGATGCACTGACATTTAAATTCTAGCAAAAAAAGTGAGAAAGTTTAAAAGTGTGGACACTGGAATGACTGATGAAGCTACGTTTCATGAGCTACAAGTGGTACAAAGTTGTTTTAACTTAAGCAGACACATAAAAGCCTAATTCCACACACATTTAGAGGGTGTAAACATATTAGAGGTCGACTGATTAACTGCCAGCAACAGGACATTTTACAAACTATCTGTATTGGATGACCTTGGCTCTGAGAGTGGCTGACGGCTGCCTCCATCAGTATGTGGTGGCATACATCAGCGTTTTGCATGAAGGCTCCATACACCTACTTGAACTATTGTTATATCAGCCTTTAAAAATCCACAGTGGGTCAGCCTCTATAATGTACATTTCAGTCACACTGTCCAATTTTTTTGTAGACTAAATTACAATTTTTAAAGACTAAAATTTGATAAACATTTGGAAGGAAATGATTGCAAAGGATTTTTCAGTGCAGCTACAAAGACAAAGCATAAAAACAGTGGTTGTATGAAAATTCTCCAACAGACACGTGACGAAACGGGGCGCATGTTGCGCTCATGTGCCTGTCTGAGAGGAACCCTTTGTGAACCCATGTATCAGGTTAAATGTCTACACTCCAGTCTCCTTCCTCTTTAGTGAGCCTTGTAACTTCTGGTCCAGTCTGGTTTTGGAGAGTGTCTGAGGCCTGAGTTTAGGGCCAGAGACAGGTGGACAGTTCTCATCTGTCTCCTTGTCACAAATGGTGGCTGAGATAGTGGCGGAGTGACGCTTGGCTCTGATAGCTTCTCCCTGCTGAACTCTTGGTGGAGCCCCCTGCTGTTGGGCCATCGCAGTGCGCAGACAGTTGAGCCACTGCTGCTTGTGGTAGACGTCATTGACATGCAGGGTGTGGGATTGGCCGTGGGATGGATCCACAGAGCTGACACGAAAAATGTTCTTAGCTAGAGGGACAGAAAGAAAAAAAAATCCTTCAAACGTTTCTTTCCCCGTGTGATCAGGATTGTGAACTCCAATCCTGCAGGAACCCACAAACTGACATACTCCACCCAAAATACTGTATTCTCTATATAGTATTTAGTCTGATTCCTCCTTATTGTTAAAAGCCACAGAAAATACAACTTAAGACTGCTCTAATTAATATTTTCATTGATCAAAGGATTATGTAATATGAAAGGGGTCTCCTGTAGTGATGAACCAACAGATTTATCATCCGAGTCTGCAGGTCCCCTCAGCTCTATGAAGCTTTTTTTTTTTTTGGTTCACTCTCATAAGTGTCGTTTCCAGCCACAGAGGCTATTCAGCAAAAAAAACAAAAAAAAAAAACCAAAAAACAAACAAACCAACAACTCACTCACCAGCACCAAAAGACAGCCTGGCAAAGTTAGCAACTAGCTTGAGAAACATTTAGCTGCTAATAGCCAGATATGTCCCTCAGGAACTGGTGGAGACTAAAACAACATGAATATTGCACTTAAATTGACAAAGTGGCAATAAACATGACTCTAAACAAATAATGAGTTTCTCTGTATCTGCTGGATGTGTAAATAACTGTTTGCCTAATCAAACTTTCTTTATAGGTCATTATACGATAGCTCGTGCTTGTGGCCCCCAAGTGGCCATTTATTACAAGGACACTGAATTAAAAGTGCCCGAACAGTCAAACCTTCAGGTCGATGTTATGGGCACATGAAGTGGGTGCCGTGCTGAGGAGACAGTTCAAATATAGTTTGAACTCTAGTTTAAAGCAGAGCTTCTCACTGCCTCTTTGATGAACTGCTCACTGAATAGCATCATAACTGTGCAGTTTCTAATGCTTGTAGTAAGTCAACCACATGTACACTGAATTGTGGATGTGATCTGAAATGTAATTAAGTACTCAATGGGCTTCATGCAGGAAACGATACACAATAGAAACAAGTTTCCTCTTATTTTTATTAGTATCCACAGTTTGTTAGCACCCACTGAATTCTGGGATTCACCAGTGTTTTATTATTTTGCTCTTCTCTTGGGTATGAGAAACTTTTAGTGGTTGAAAGCACACTTGAAAGTCCCTGATGTGCCTGGCCATGGATCACTGCGTCAGGGGCTTCACAAACGGATGTGCCTGGAGAGGCATTGCTGTCAAGTGGAGCGTCTGTGACATCTGTCAGTGCCACCTCTCCAATTACTTCTTAAATTCTTAGGGCTACTTGTGAGACTGGCCCCTCCTCCTCCTTCTGTCCTCCTCCATTTGTCACCATGGAGCGCTTGGCTTGGGCAATGTGTTTTTTTTGCTTCCATTTTCATGTCAAACCATTTTCTTTTAGTTTCAGTCACTGTGCATCCATCTGCTGATACAGCATTTACTGCATCACAAACGCCATTACTGTTTTTTTCATTTTCCTGTAATGCCAGTACTGACACTCTGGATAATTTGTATATCTACTTTTACTTTTCTACTTTTTTAAAGTTTATTGAACAGCCTGCTAATGTCACTACTGCTGAGGTTCCTCTTACTGCCTTTTCAGGTGGGATCTCTACAGTTCTTGGGCCTATGCCAGAGTATTTGCACACACCACAACACCTGCCCATATAGTTTTTAGGGGGTGTTACCTTTGCTAATATACAATCAGTCACATGCTTAGATGCAACTCTACACCTCTGCCATCATGTAGTATGTGTGGATCTGAGTAGTAGCCGCTTCTGTCGGCACTCGTCTGCAGCATCTACTCTACTCAAACACATAAACCTCATCAGCAGCTTGGCTACCCAACAAACTGTTGAGTAACATTTGCTGTAACTTTTTGGTCAACACCCCAAAGCCATATGAAATGTCCTGTCAGCATTTGACACAAACCATCATGCAACTTGTCACGCTAATGTTGGCTAAATGGATAAAACACAAGAAAAAAAATAAACTTACCGGCTGACCAACATGTTGGCTCGCACTCACTGTGTTCCCAGAATAAATGGATGGAACAGCATTGCTAGTTTGGCTCAATGATTTTCAGATCCTTTAGCAACAAACAAGGACTCACCATTTCTCCCTTTGCAACTGAAAACACAACACGTCTCTGCCATTGTTTAAAAATAGTGAAACTTGCAAAATACCGACACGTAGCTACACGTGGTTTCTCCTATGGTGTCCCTTGTTTCACCATAGCCTGAGGTATGTGACAAGGTTGGCTGGGTGAAGCTGTGTTTGGCAGAACAGCTCAGCCATGGTGTTGACTGCCTCTTTTGCTCATGACGTGTCTTGTCGCATATAAAGAGAAAATGCATCAGCACAAATGAGCCCCTGCACACAACCAATGAGCAGGTGGAGCACAGCTCAACCCACCTTTCTCTCCATTGGTGAAAGCTCCTCTGAAGGACCCCCCCATGCGGATCTCTCCATCCTGCAGGTCCTCCAGAGCCAAGTCCTGAACTGGGATGGGCTGTCGATACACCTGGAAGCAGCTCCTGTCGTTCCGGGTCACCGGCCGAGTCAGAAACAAGAGCTCAGAGAACAGGAACACATGCATCCGCTGTGAAGTAACACAGCAAAAGAGAAGGAAACATATTTTAATACAAGACAAACAACATGTAGATCATTTCATGGCATGTGGATGGTCATGATAAAGAGAGTGATTCTCACCGAGCCACTCTTGTTCCGCAGCTCTCCATGACAAAGTAGGGTCTTACAGTTGTCTATGAGAGGGTCCCGCTGCTTATCATCCAGATACTCCAGTTTGTCTATGTAATACTGACACTCAGATTCCCCCTTTCTCATGTTGATATCAGACAGAATTTCCTGGATTATAGTGATCTGGATAATTACAGAAAGACTTTTCAGTTGAGCTATTTTACAAACACACAAGACTAAATAATCAGTGTATTAACAGCTGTGTTATTCATCAAATTCAACATGTATCTGTGATTGCAATAGTATGTAATGTGGGTAACATACGGCTCTCTCCAGACTGGCTACATCTGGGTGATCAGAAGGAGTGTGCCTGAGGATCTCTCGCAGCAGCAGTGGGTATTTCACCAGGCGTGAACGTGGGATGTCCAGGAAGCTCCAGAGATCCAGCTTCCTGCTGAAAGGTGACTCTAGGCAGCGCTGCAGGAAATCCTGCACTCGTCTGTCCTGCTTTTTCTGGTCCAGCAGGGCTTTGGCTGCAAGTTGGTTGCTGCAGTAGTCTCTATATGCATTCAGACCAGGCAGCTGAGAAGATACAATAACAGGTACCATCTTTTTGCATGCTGAAACTGATCAGATTTGAAGAGAATTGGTGTAAGTTAACATCAACATACAGTCTAGGTAAGGGTCGTTATGCTGCCATACATACCCAGTCTATAACTATCTGTCCAATCTGAGCTACTGTTCCATCAGGGCCAGTTCCCTGCGTCAGTTTCATCAGTAAGTCTGCAGATACAAAAAAAAAAGCACTCATGGTCAGAAACACTTGTTAGCAAAGGGAGACATCAATTAAAGCAGCCAAAGTCCAGGAATGGTTAGTGGTAACTTACCCTCATGTAAGGGGATGTATGCATCCAGATCCCCAAATATGTGAGCCAGTTCCTCCTCTGTCATGATGGAGAGTTTCAGCATGGGATCGTGGTATGCCTAAAGGAAAAACGCAGCATTATGAGCACAACTTGAGCTTAAATATTTTCATTTGATAATTCAATGAATTAAAAATGCTCGAACCTTCCGTGCAAGTTGTAGATCTTCGATAAGATCCTGCTCCCCCCTGAAGAGCTCATAAATCGCCTGGAGAAGAAATGAGAAACTGCGTCAGGAGGAGTTACTTTTTCTGCTCTGTACTTTTAACATGACCGTGCTCTAGACTTTACAAAGACTGAGCTGCAGAACCTCTTGTCTCTTGATCTCCTTGGTGGAGAATGTGCTCTTCTGATGGACGTCCAGCGTCTCCGACCACAGCGTGCTGTTTCTCCGTTTAGTCAGAGTGGGACCCGCCGTCTTGCTGCTGCCTTTCAGAGATATCGCTGGCGACTTGGTATCACCACGTAATGACATCGACTAGGAAAAAATAACAAAGTCAAACACGATTTCTACTCATTTCAGTTTCTACTTGGTAAATTTGTAGAGTGACACAGGAGTGTGACATTTACCTGGATGGTTTGGCCAAAGCGTCGCACTGCTCCATTCTTTGAAGGAGATATCAAGTTGACGAGGGAGGAAACTTTGACCAGCGGTCGCACACGTTTGTTACTGGGTTCCTGCGAATCACAGAAACTTTTCAGCTCCACTTGATGGCACTGAGGTGTAGAAAGAAGATAATATTTCCTGTTTCTGTAACATCTACCTTTTACTTCATTACTTATGATATTATATGTGATATTAACAAGCACTGCTCTTGTTTAGTGTAATTTATACAGCTCAGAAACGATTCTAAAAACTCCATTGTCTTATTTCGCTCTCAAATATTATTGCTGACTTCTGTCAAAGTTTAATATGATGGTGTCAAACTGGAAATGTAAGTTAATGATGTTGTATAGAAAGTGCATTAAACCACTTTCACAAAGCCAAGAGACTGATCAAGCCGAGGGACAATGGGGCTCGGATTTTCTTTCACCATTATCATTTCCTCAGACACTTGTGCCAGTTGAAGGGATAATGGGATTATCCTGAGTTTATAACACACAAGAGCATTCATGGCCGTCTGTGGCGAGTACCTGAGTCATCCAGGAGGATTAAAGTTTATTGTGAGGACACGTTCAAGGGTGCTACACTAGGCTCGCATCCAATAGACAGACAGGAGGCTGCCCTGACTCTCACCTTGAGGTCGAAGCTGGACAGACTGACTGTGTCGTCCTCCTTCTCTTTACGTTTTCTCTTCTGCAGCAACATTAAGAATACACACTGGTTACTTTCACATGTAAGATCAGCAAGCAGCAACATCTTCAACATAAATGTAAAGCTCACAGCCCAAAATACTCATAATATGGAGTCCCATGTGTTTGTGATACACGTACAAGATATGAATAAAGAGTCACACAGATGGCTCAGGACAGCCATGCTTCTATTTTAACTGATCGTATGATCGTAGTGTGAGAACGTGATCGCTGCAGTCCAACATGATGGTGTTACGTTTTCAACATTGACTCACAAGACTGAAGTCCCACGGAGTCCCAGGAGTGAGAAAGGTGAAGGAGCTTCCTCTCTGCAGTGGAGGTCTGCAGGAAATGAGACAAATAGGCAACAGTCAAGCACAGTGAAAGGAAGTTGTATCTATCATATCTGTTATTGCAGAGTGACAGCTTGGCTTATTTATTTATTTAACTGTCTATATGTTGACGAAAGCTCTGCTGCTGATGTTTCTTTGTCTTCTATTGACAAAAGGGACAGAATCTAATCATACGTGCACACAATGGCTGCTGAGACACACACAAACAGTGAGTCAAGGCACGCAATCGTGACTGAACTTCACCTTCACACCAAAAACAACAGCCTGGCTAATTTGAGGTAGCTTGTCTATGAAAAGGGTCAAACACATTTATCCAGGAGAAGACAAACAGAATCATTGTTTTTATAGAGAGTGCATTTCAGCTCTGTTAATATGATGGATGACCTTTTGGAGATCATTTTTGTTCCAGTCACTGTTATGTTTCAAATATGTCCAACGCTGTGGAGGATGACTGAGGGGTGTTACTATTCAAAACCATGTAAGGAGCTGGAGTGCTCTCTGCTGCTGAGGAAAAGAGGTTAATTATGGTGACAAAACAAAGCCACTACAGAGAGTTACAATGTTGTCTCCTTAGTGAATGACGCCCTGAGGGTGCTGTCAAGGCCAAAGTCAGCTGAACGCTCTGCTATGCAGCCTATTTCTTGTAATACTGTCTTCAAGTCATGTTGGAAATAACAAAATTATGAGCAGAGAGTGAAAAAGCCAAGTCATTGAGATGCGACTTGTAGGGGACAAAAAGCATGTCAACATGTCAACATTCGTTAAAATATTCTGACATTTTTTTAACTTTGTAATCATAAATTACTACATTCTGGGAATGCAGGGGTGACTATGTATATCTAGGTAAGTCCTGGTTTAACTAAGCATACATGACTTTCCAGTGGAAACTGAGTTTAAAGAAGACAATGACATATTATTGTGCTGCTGTTCAAGAGCCTGTTACATTTAAGTAAAATACAGGCAGAGATATCAAAATCACTCCACTTTTGCCCAGTATAAACAATACTAGCCTGATCTGTAGATATAAAAAGTAACTAAGTAAGTTAAACTTTATCTATATAGATAAAACCTATTCAAAGTATGCTGATATTACACATTGGTGCATAGAAGTTACAGTACCATTGCATCAAGTGCTGTTGATTAATCTATAAATGCAGCCAATTAACAAAGGTTTGCTTCTACTTGCTATTTCACATCATTATCAAAAGCATATTTTTGGGTTTTAGACTGTTGGTCAAACAATACAAGACCTATGAGGACATCTTTTGGGGGCTTTCAGAGATTGTGATGGACGCTTTTTAAAACCTTATAGACTAAAACAACAACTCACGGCTAATAGACTCATCAATAATGAAAATAATAACCCACTAACCAGCCAGCTAACTGCATGCGTTTATTTTGTAATACATTTGGTTACCTTTACTTTCTGTTATAGCACATGTACTTAAACCAAACGCAGTTTCATGCAGGCAAATCGTGGTCACAATATTCGAAATTATGGCCTCCGAGGCGCACTTGAAAGCATCGTTTGCCAGTTACAATACCAGCCCTGCCCGTCACAGTCGACTAACACGTTAGCTCGAAGTGTGCCAAACGCACATTGCATTTTATACAAGGCTTCTATATCAATAATTACATATAACGATATCCCTTTTTTCACATGATTTACTCACTTCTTGGAGTTGTTTCTTCGGAGTGTTTGTGGAGAGGGCTCTGCAGCGCTGATGATACTGGTCGTGGACGTCCTCGATGACATCCTGCGCAGTTTATGCCTTTTGTCTTCCACCGTACTTCCACTTACTTCTTCATTTTCTTCCATTTTCCAGGAGGCTTCAATTGTAAATCAGTTATACCGAGACGTAGTTCTGGCTAAGCAAACAAACGACAATGTCCAGACATACGAAAACTGGCCCGATGTGTATAAAGAAAGCAGAAGATCGATGACAACAGAACACACACCACGGCGGAAGTTTGAATATGGCGGATTCTTAGAAACTGACCAATCAGGAGAGGCCTCAGAGCTCGGCTGCTAGGATACTCTGAAGTGGGAGGGGCCAATGAGACTTCCGTGAAACGACCGTGAATGCAGCCTCATCATGTTTTTTACCAGCGGGGAATAATGGGAAACAAGCAAACTGCAAAAGATACTGTGTATGAATTTAATCTATGTTATAGTGAATTAAACAAGAGTGGATTGCATAAAACAGAAACTAATTCAGCGTGGAAATTTTTAAATGCAACCCAGATTCCAGAATGCTGTGTAAAATGAAAATAAAAATAAAATGCGATCATGTGCAGACAAACTGGGTTTACCAAGATCGGTTTTACGACGTGCTCCCGAGCCCACGTAGTAATATTCATCATGTGTTGCGGACCTCGCTCTATTCTCGCTTGTGAATGACTGAGCCTTCATATCCAATCATGATACTATCACCTGTTACCAATAACCTTGTTTACCTGTGGAATGTTCCAAACAGGTGTTTTTGGGGGCGTTCCTTGTGAATTTTGCCACACCTGTCAGTGTGTGTGTGAGCTCAACTGGGGGACTGGAGTAAGATAAAGCACAGACTTGCAACATTACATACAACATTACAGAGAAAACAAGAGTAGTTTGTAAAATGTCTCATTTGAATACTTGTTTGTGTGCAGAGACGGGGATGTAAATATTATGAAAATTAATGTTATCATAAATATTGGATCAGGGTGTCTGCCTGTAACTGCTCTCATGTATAATGCTTATGACATATACTCTACAACTCTACAAATTTTCATTTCACTATGAAGGCAAACACTGGATGAAAACTATGATGTCATTCATACCTTCCAAATTTATTGGCTTTTCATCAACATAAGATATCGTTTCAAGACTGGTGATATGCAATCAACCTCTTCTTTAGCTCCATTTAAGCATTAGATTTTATAGATACACTGTGCGCCTGTTTCACTGTCCCCTATAGGGCGACCTGATCATCAGTCAAACAGGACACGATGAGCTCCGTGGACCCTATAGCTCTGTCCTTCACGAGCACATGATCACCTCAATGGGGTCATCCATTCCACTTTAATCAACATCCCTGTCGGCCACATGAAATGTGGTGCCTGACATCACTGCTGTAGTGTCTTCATAAAGTCTGGGTGGAGAGGCTATTTTGCTCCTTATGGGACACATGTACTGTACCTTCATACTTGTGGCTAACAAAGAAAAAAATAATCTGAACATCTACAGTTCCATGACTATTTTGTCTACTGTTTCCAAGGTCAAGAAGGAAATGAATCTTACTCATTTGCTCCTTTAAGTCCATGACATGTTGAATCTTTTCAACATCTCGTATGCCATTTATTTTGACAATTGATCATTTCAATTGATTTCAGATGAATCTGGAAAATCGTGAGTGAACCTTGAGAAATAAAGCACTTATCTCCAGTTGATAGAGTGAAAGGAGAGCAGGAACATACAGTGTAGCTGCACTGAATAGTTTTACTGCAATTGAGTTATTTTATCTGTGACTGTGAGGTACTGTGACACTGATGAAGAGCACAACAAACACCATAAGAGAATTTTAAACTTTTATTGCATCAAATACATGTTAATTTCAGATTTTCTAAATATGTGTATCAACCTGTGATAACAGCCAGAGAACAAGCCTTAAAAGTAACCTTATGGAGCTTTTAAAAGTGAAAAGCTGAATTCATGACTTTGTGTTTCTTCTCTACTGTTACACTACATCTTTGCATTTACTATTATTTCTCAACTGCAGGTTATAGCCACTGTTCAGGAAAAGTTATATAGTAAGTGGCTATCTACATATTGGATTTTAGTTGCTTAAATGTCCAAAGTGCATTAAACAACAAAGCTAATTCATGATAAATATGTTTGAGTCAATGGAGACATAGAGAGGGAAAGACGACTTAACATGAAGCAGGACAGCAGCTGTGATCATTTAGTGAACAAAGCAGGAGAGTACAGTAATGTATACAAATGTGACCTACTTTTGGGCATTAAAAGGAGATCTCACATTTCAGTCTATTCATGTACGTCTGTACATGCTGATCGTCCACCTCCCAAAACACTGATTTCATATGGTGCTAGAGACTGGGTACAAACATCTACGTCACCAAATGAAATCAGTTTCTGAGTGCAGTTAACAAGTCTTCTGATTCGATAGACTGTGCATTATGCTTGAGACATGCAATACAACACAGAAAAACAGATCCTTGATATTGTGCAATATGGACTGCTGAGCCATGTGTGGCTAATCAGGTGCAGATGTGGGTCAAAAGTCACGGTTGTTTGAAGAGGGTAACTGTCATGTATTTGCTGCACGGTGGCCCATTCTCCAAACGAACAGCAGAGGGTGTGGTTACATTGAAAGCCAGAGCCAAGCCAGTCGCACAGAGGTGGAGGAAAATTTTCAAGTGAACCTCATGAAGTTCAGAGGGGTATTCTGACAGTGACAGCATCAGCAAAGGTTGGAGGAAACCCCCAGTTTCTCCTGGTACTCCACCCGCCTGGGTCAGCAAGCAGCACCTCCAGTGGAGTCCTCCACTGGAGACCAAACTCAACACAAACGACAACAACATCAGGTTTCAGAACAACAAACATCAGGATACCTCTCAAAAATGTTATTTTTGTGTGAGGTGATATTTGAGCATTGGTACAGGCACTTCATTTTATATATTATGGCATTTTCTGCTGTACTTGATGGTGACACCTGGAGAGAGGCAGGAAAGGCATCAGCAGCAAATGGCCCAGTGCAGCCGGCTCACGCTCTACCTGGGGGGCTGCTGGGAGGGACGTCTTTAGAGGAACAGTTCAACAATTTGGGAAAAATGTTTGTTCACTTTCTTGGTTAGAGTTAGATGATGAGATTAATACCACTCTCATGCTATTGCACTAAACATGAAGCTACAGTCAGCAGCAGGTTAGCTTAGCTTAGCATAAAGACAGGGACCAGAGGGAACAGCTGAACGGCTCTGCCTGAAGGTTAAAAAAAAATGCTCCTGACAGAATCTCTGAAGTTCACAGATTAACATGTTATATCTCATTCATTTAATTCATCCAAGTTGTGGTTTTATGGAGGGGTGTGCACGTTGATTTTTGTAAGGGTTAAGCAAAAAAAAAAAAAAAATTATGTGTGTGTGTGTGTGTGTGTGTGTGTGTGTGTGTGTTATTCATCAAGCTTTACAGAGCTGGTGCTGGATTTACAGCTGCTAACAGGTGGAAACATCTTGTCTGGTGATTTCCAAAGGTAAAAAATATCGACCTACCAGCACCTCCAAAGCTCACTAAAACACTTTGGGTCTTGTATGGATTAAACAAAGAGATAAAATGTGTTAATCAGTGAGCTTTAGAGGTGGATTTTCTTACCTCTGTTTCTCCCTGTATTGAGTCTTTATGCTAAGCTAAGCTAACTGGCTGCTGACTGTAGCTTCATATTTAACGGGCATAAATAAGTGTGGTGTCAATCTTCTACCCTACGTCCCCTAAGCCGAAGTATGCATAAATCCAGAAGGGTAAACACCTGAAGTTAAAACTGGTCAAAAATGTGAAACAACAGGTACAGCACAGAAACAGCAGCAAGTTGGCTGGGAGAAAAGCAAGAGGTGGATAAAAAAAAACTCTGCAGTGGATAGTGGTATCATCAGGTCTGAGCTGTGGAAATAACCAGCAAACTGTTGACATTAAATGAGCGACATAAAGGTATCAGGTCTAGCAGGTCTAATCCACCACAGGAGCTATGACTCATGTTTGTTCCCAGATGGCTGCATTTGAACGGGAGCTGAAGCGGGTGAAGGTTTATCATATGACACACTCCATCACACCTCCTCTTCCCCTTCCTCTCTATCATGTTCACAGGCCAAATCTCATCTAAAGAGACATAAATACAACACGCAAAGACAAAAAGATATAGAATAATACATGCTTCCATTCAAGGGAGAGATTTGTCGCAGTGCAATCTCACCACATCACAAAAAAACAACCCTGGATGAGTTAAGGGAAAGGAAATTAAATTCTACCCTCCTCTGGGTTTGATGGTAAATGCTCCGCATCAACAAACTGGGATGATGACTGAGCCACAGCTAAACGAGCGAGACCCCGGGAGGCATCCAAAGAAACTGCAGTCATCAATTTGTCTCTCATCACTCCAATATTTTTGTCTGGAGTCATCATGCACACATGACTTCAGAGCATGAGTCAGTCAGTCATCACTCGGATATGAGGAGCAGAAGTCAGAGGAGATTCCGCTTCATGGAGGAAGAGGATATCATGATTGTAAAATATTGTTCCCTTGAGATCTTCCTGAAGGTGGCATGTGTCTTGTTGCAGCTTCATGTTCATATCTGACTGAATGCTCCTAAGTGAGTTCACACCTAGGGCAAGCAGAGCAATTATCCTTAACGGCGGAAGGTATAACACCATGAATATGTGCAATCATGCGCTTGTGAGGCAGAGAGATGAGGAAGGAAGGAGGGAGTGATTTGAGTAGAAAGGTTTCCTATTCATCATGGCATGAACATGGGAGGCTTGTTGACAAAGGCAAAGCAGAACTGACACAAAGGTTCCTGAAGCATTGACTGATGAGCTGGGTCAGTTTGAAGCTCAGCGGGTGAGGGGGAACATGCGTCAACCTCACCTGGGGGTGACTGAAACTGATTATTTGAAGCATTTACCACGCAAAAACAGCACTTTTATGTTGCTACAAAGCAGAAAATCACTGATGGATCATTCTCAGATGATCTGCACCCAGTGAAATGTCTTTGTTACTCATGTGACGTGCAGACACATCTTAGCATCATCATCCTGCTTCCTTAGGCGTAGTTCAACATTAAGGGAAATTATTCACAATTATTTGCTTTCTTGCCAAGAGTTCCATAAAAAGTTTAATACCGCTCTTATATCTGTCTGGTACATATGAAGGTATAGCCAGCAGGCAGTTAGCTTAGTTTAGCATAAAGCAGTGGGAAACAGCTTGCTTGGCTAGCCAAAATCTAAAAATGGCATATTGTGATTTTAGTGAGCTATAGAGGTGCTAGAAAGTGAATTTTATTACATCTGCAAAGAGCCAGGCTAGTCATTTCCCCCTGGTTCCAGTCTTTATGCTAAGCTAAGCTAAGCTAAGCTAAGCTAAGCTAACTGGCTGCTGGCTGTAGATTCACATTGAATGGACAGACAATGTATAACTATTGCTTTAAGAGAAGTGTGATAGGAATCTACAGGATGCTGTTAGGATCAGAAACCCTGTAAGGCTCTGGGCATTGGGCCAGATGGAGGAAACTCATCCCCGACTGCTGCAAAACTATATCACTCTGAATTTAAGATTAGTCAGCCCACCTCCTTGTCCATATACTGTCAATGATGTCAACACTTAAAGTGAGATATGCGTCATGTGCCAAGACAACAATTCTGCCTCCTTTACTTAAAGCAATCAACCTTGTGACAGATGAGTCATATTTCCTGGACTTTTCATTTTGAAGAGGCAGCCAACACAAACACCAGTGGACAGCCTCCCGTTTATCAAAACATATATCTGTCTCAGCACGGTGATGGCTATGTACGACAACTAGTGCATGAGAGAACGGGAAATTGAATAACCTTTGTCAAAATATGGAAATAAATGTCACAGTAATTGATGTTGGAGGATGAGCAACCAGGGGATTTTAGAGACTTGCCGCTCTGCCGTTAATTAATCTGGACCTTTTTCGCCTTGCCTGAGATCAGTGACTGGGAAGACAAAGGAAGACTTCATCACACGAAGGACTTAAATGACAGAATGAGGTTTGCAGGGAGCGTGTTCAGTAGCTATATATACCCGCACCGATGTAGGACAGGATCCAGGTGTGGTCACCTGGCACTCGCATATGCAACACTTAGATATGAGACCAAGAGAGCACAGGACAGGAAGTGCTGCGTGGACATGCATACACCGAAGAGAATTTAGTATAAAGGAAGTTGAGCTTTCAAAATCAGTTGCACACACTTGCTAAGTGGCACATTTTTCTGAGCGTACAGAGGCAGAGTGTTGACTGAAAGAGCTAAGAGACAGAGGGACGACATCTGATGCATTTGACATCACGATACAATGCCTCCATGCTGGATCACCTTCCTGAAAAGATCATTAGTTAATTTCCTCCAAGCATTAACACAAACCTGTTCATCTAGTTCTGGGCAGAGTTGTTTCGTTTCTCAGTTAATAAATTTAAGACACGAAGAGGAAGAAGAAGACATGACAAATCAGCCACTCAGCATGGCTACAGGTGACTGTGGTGAAAAAATAGACTGAAAGTGAAACTGCTACATCACTTCCCCATAAAATAAAATTGTGCAATTAAACATAAATTGTGAAACAGTAGGACTGTAAGTAAAACAGCATCTGTCTTTATGACAATAATTGAAAAACATGGGTCTAGTGATAAACACTAACCTGTTGCAAATGATCCGTCACTCACCACACGATGCATTATTTCCTCCCTGGAGAAATTTCCACACTTGGCTGCTCTGACTGAAAGCTGGTCCCGTCCAGTGCTGCACACAAATGTACTGTATTATGCTGTAGGTGCTGAAGTCCTCAGGCTTGTCTTCGCCCTACACGAGTGTGTGTGTTTGTGAGTGTGTGAATGCACTGAGCGGCTGAGGAGTTATGAGATGGAAATGCCAGGGAGAGCACAGCCCTCTCTCCTCTCTCTCCTCTCTCTCTTGTCTTTACAGTCAGTGTGAGTTGTTCATCCACTGCTCTGCCAGAGTCATTATTGTAACTGTGAGTCAACCCGGGCTCCCACACACACACACACACACACACACACATGCACATGCACATAGACATAGATGCATTCCATCAATATCTGTATTTACAGTAAGTCATAAAGATGTAGACAGCGGAGATATGACTGGTTTGCAAGCCTTTGAAGATAATTAACCATACTGGAAATTTACAGTAGCAGCTCACTCTCACTCACACACACACACACACACACACACACACACACACACACACACACACACACACACACACACGCACACACACACACCCAGCATGACAAAGCATCCTTGCTCTCGCCAACGCAAACAAACAATTACTCCATTTACACACTTCACCCACATAATCCTCCAGATTTATTTCCTCCATGCTTACACATGACCGCACTGAAATGCCGTGAAGCAGCACATGGCAGCATTTTTCCTTGGTTTCCCTCATTTAGGACTGGATTAGACTTCTGACCTCCTTCAAATGAGCAAAATTAATTGCGTGTAAAGAAAACAATGAGCCTTAACTTGAACTATCTAATTATTTGCAGAACAACGCAGCTTATACAAACTTCCTCCTTGAGCAAAACCACACAAACTGAGGAATTCCCCGGCCGAGGGGGGACTGAGGGATGAAATAGTATCCGTATGGTGCTGGCAGGTGAGAGGGCAGGACTCACAGAGCAGGAATCTCACCCTGCATTCCTCTGCTGTGACGGGAAATGGAATAATTGTGCCTCTGTCAAAGACCAAAGGCAGGGTACACTCACACACATGCACACATAGGCCCAGCCCCCATCAGCCCGCACGTGCTTCCCTTCCCGGCATCTGTTCCTATATGGTGAGTCAGCTGACCACACGATGAGTCGGCTCACTCTCCGCCTTTCATCCGTCCATCCTGAAGATGCCAAAGGAAGTGGCTGAGAGGACTGACTCACATCAACTTCTCACCCCGGTCTCACCCCTTCTCATCATCACTACAATAACATCCACTTCGATCCTGCTGTCAATCATCCAGCATCCGCCCACAGCGCGTTGTGCACCTGCTGCTCTCCGACCCTCCACCTCCTGTCTTTCACTTGAACGCATCCTTACGGCTGTCGTGAATCCGCAGCGGCAGCAGCATAGTAGGGGATGCCTTTAAAGAAGTCCACAGTCCCGCAGCCAGCCTCCGCCCACCACTGAACATCCTGGCCAACCTCGCACGATGATCCCTGATCCTGAGACTGAAAATATCTCTCCTTTCAACAATGAGAAGCGCTCAGTGTTTCTCCTGCTGTTTGTAAACTCTGACAACCAGCATGCATACAGGCGAGCTCTCATATACGTTCTTTAAATATGAAGCTACAACCAGCAGCTGGTTAGCTCATTTTATTTTTGCCCAAAAGACCACAAACAAGGGGAAACAGCTAGCATGACTGCGGGGAAGAAAGTCCTCCAACCAAAAAAACCCAAAACAAAACAAAACAAAACAAAACAAAACAAAACAAAACAAAACAAAACACAATATAGAAATGACAAGTTGGGGTTAATGACGTGCTTTGGTGTCGAGGTTGCCAGGCAACCAGCAGAGACTCCAGGAAGTCACCGCACCTGGCCAAGACCCGGTAACAGACAACTTTTCTCTAGGAGAGCGAAGGAATGACCTGCCCCACTCTACCTCTGATTGGTTAACCTGATATCCTTGCCCTAACATATCCAATCATCATTCTCTATGCCTAAACGTAACCAACCCAAACAACGAAGGCGAGCAGAGGCCGGGTAGGGTGAGTCAATCCTTCGCCATCCTAGAAAAAAAGTGATTGAGCACGTTGCTAGTTGTTGCATAATTTTACACACGTGTTTTTGCACCTAATTCTATTCTTTACGCTAAGCTAAGCTAACTGACTAAAACTTCATATTTAGCATACAAACATTACAATGGTATCAACCTTCTCATCTAACTCTTTGCAAGAAAGACAACAGGCGAGCTTCCTGATGTCCATCTATTCCTTAAGATGACTATAATTAATATTTTTATCACAATGTTTTACAACAATGATTTGAATAACAATGTGAGCTTCCCCCGGCTTTATCAGACTTTATATTGAGTTTAAACTCATTGTTTAGCCGTCCAGCCCACAACTTTACTGTTTTGGTTCAGCATAACTGCTCTCATAGTGCCATATTTGGCTGCAGCCGGCAGCTGTTGCAAAAAAAACGAGAGTACTGTACCCGCTCACCACCAAACCGCAGACAGACACAGTTAGCAAGAAGCAGGTGAACACAGTGGAGCGATTAGCAACGAAAGAGCCAGAAATTTCCCTCAGGAGTTGGTGGAGACCAAAGACAGAGTTAAAAAAGAGAGAATATTGGAGTTGCATTCATCAGACGGCCACAAACACAACTCATAATGAAAGATAATGCTGCTCCATAACTGCTGCATGTTTAAATAAGCAGCTGTTTGCTAACAGACTTGTCCTACTAACTTAAAAGGTGTGTCAAAAGGACTGATAAAGTGGGTGACTCTGTTGCTTTTCCTGCAAGACACATCCTGATTGGCCCATTCTGATATTCTTACCCTTACCTGAACCAATCTCACTCCCCGTGCCTAAATCTACCCAACCCAGCCAACAAAGGCAGTGAGTACTAACCAATCAGAGCAGGGCGAGTCTTGCCAGAAACGCAGCTGCATCCATAATAACATAGGAGGGGTTTTTTGCAGAAAAATCGATGCATTATCTAGAATGTATGTTGAAAAACTATCCACTGAACATTAAGTTGCAAAAGCACCAATGATACACCATTTGTATGTCTCTGCATTAAAAATGGACTTTGTGGCACCTGTGCCCACGTGGACTTGTTAAGATAACATCCAATTGGACGTCACACTCCCTCAGGTTCAGTAGGCAACAAGGCGACGAGAGAGAGCACAAAAAAAACAAGCAGCGTTATGTAACAATCCTACTCGAGTCGTCTGCAGGCTTCAAATGCGTCCTTGGTAACAATCACTATAGCACCACCAATGAAAGGACAGGATTGCATAACAAACTCAATGCCTTCCAAAACCAGATCTAAACCCAGACATAGCATGTACAATGCAGGTGATGCTGCAAGGAATACGATGCTTAAATCTTTATCTTTCAGCCATATTGTGATTAACATGGCTGACCTGCAACCCTGCAGCTTCATCACATTGTTTTGTTATTTCAGCAAAGCCATACGCACACCTCCCACACCAACAGTGAAAGAGATGAATAGTTTCCCTTTGAGGGAGCAACGTGTCCTTAATCCTGCAACATGCATCTGATAATAAATGTTAATGTGATGCTGGTGAAGACAACCGGCCAGGCAGTCCTCTTTATGTAAGTGTAATGTGAGTTATTTTGTGGTGTTTTGAAAAACACTGAGTGGGTGATGAGGTTACACTGACAGGGTATTTCTCTGTGGAATGAGAGATTGGACACACAAACGCAAATGCATGCGCGCAAACACACACACACAAATACACACACATTTGTACTTTCATCCATGTGAGGATCCTCACTGACATAATACATCCCCAGCCCTAGCCGACCTCGACCATCACAGCTAAATGCCTAACCCCAACCCTAAACCTAAGTCTAACCTAACCTAACCTAACCCTTAAAACTAAGTCTTAACCTGCAAACAGCCACCTTATTTTTTCTCTTTTATTTTGTCCTTCTAAATACATTCTATCACTTCATATTCATTCACGGCCCACAGCCTTCAGAGAAATGGTACACTTCCTTTTTACCTGCACAATGGGCTTAGAGATCTCACAGAGGGATGTTTATCAAAGACAGAAATATGCAGAGTAAAGCTTGTTTTCAACTGGATCTGCTATTTGACAAAAGGTACATCTTATATCAAACACGTAATTCCATTATGAAACCAAGATTAATGACAGAAACCCAATTTTAAACATGCTCCACCACCTGTCAACAACCTCTCAAATATAACAGTTGACATTAGAAGTAATGATTGGCTATGGAGGAGTTTGGATGAACACTGACTTTTATAGGCTTTTATAGTCATTATTGTAAGCAGAATCATCTTTATTGTCATTCCATAACAGTTAAAGTTTAGAAATGTTTTACATTTACCATTTTGACAAAGCTGTGACAAAGCAAATATTGACTGGCATCTGTGAAACAGGTACAAAGCTAGGGCAGACGAGTTAGACTTGTAGTTCATTATTAGCATTCAAGAATTGTGAGAATTCAAAATGTTTGGTTGTATTGATTCAGTCAGATGCAACAGGTTTAGCAAAATAACAGAGTTCACTTCTGAACAATTATTCGCTGAAGGGGAGGAAAGATAACTTGCTAGCTATCCACTGGGATGAAACTGCAGGCACGCTGCACCTTTTACAGAGAATCCAAACTCCTCCTGCTAAAAAACAACAAATGTATGACAAGTTAACATGAGGCAAATTGATTCTATCTGTTTTAGTAAAAAAGGTGGTTATCATGTACAGCCAAGGTGAAGGATCAGGTTGGCTGTTTTGACTCAAGGCCAGTTAGAAGCCTTGGCTGCCAGCTTACCTTCATTCCAGTGTGGACCCAGGACAGATGAGCATTTTGACCAAATTTGGTGCAAGGAGAGGATAAATGTGCAGCAATTCAGCACAGATACCCAGCCACAACAAACTCCCACCATCAGCAGCAACAGCTGGACCCCACAGGAGGAGGAGGAAGAGGAGGCCTCATCAGCCAGACAGCAGCCAGTTACTGCTCATGACTCCAGTCTGCCCGGAGCAGATTGGCATACAGGCCCTGGCTAACACCCAGAATAACTTCAGCATCATGGAGATGTTTACTCATCTGATGTAAGACAGAGTCATATTAAAGTCAGAAGAAAATATAGACAGCCAAGACTGAGAGCATTATTTGACTGGCCACTTGGGGGCAGCAGAGAAAAAGTTTAAACACTGACATACAGTATAAAGCCAGTGTTAGCAAACACTCACCTATTTCCACAGCTGACACTCAAGAAGAATACTTACAGTTGTGATTAATGTAATTTCAATAGTCACTGTCCTTTAACTCTCTTTGGATCTTAACTGTCCTGAGAGTCTCTGCAGGTAAATACTCCACCTTGTTCACCTGTGAGTTGCTAACTTTTGCTTTTTTTTTTTTTTTTGGTCATTTGGTAACGGGCAGATAGTTTAGTCTCAACACATCAGCAATTAACACTAACAGTGAGCACAGTAAAACTGTTCTAAACTTTGCACAATTTTATCAACAAGAACTCAGACTAAGGGTCAAACAATTAATCAAACAACCAGTCAGTCAGTGAACAATGTATGAATCCTGTGAGACGAGAAAGACCAGCAACCTTTTAACCGTAACAACCAACCAACACTGTGTTTCTCCAGAGGCTGGAAAAACAGAGTGCACAGAGGACCATTTTTCCATGTTTGCATTACATGTTTGTCCTTCATTAGATAGTAAAAACAGATCAAACACACACAAATGCACTAATGCATGTAGAGCCGTGCTATTTTCACAAAGCAAGGGTGTATTCAAACGTAATTACATAATGTTTAACACACACTACTCTTGTGCATAAACACAGAAAGCCACAGGCAAACACAGGGGAGTTTGGCCGCTGCTTCCTCTGTGGCTAATGAAAGAACTTGACGTCAGGTCTGGTCTGCAGACCACAGCTTCACTTCTGTTTTACTTTCCTGGCTTTTCTTGTACAGCGAGTGGATGAGGCTGGACGAGGCTGATGCTCTGAGCTGCAAGGGTAAAGCAAACACTTAAACATCGGCCTCGATCCATCACTGTTTCAAGTCCTTCTTGAAGGCACAGACATGAAAGGAAGCGGTTACAGAATCTGATAAAATAAACTAGATTTATACCAGTGAAGCTTTGACAAATTACCAAATACAAGTAATGTGTGATCAAAACACCAGAACAAGTCAACCTGATGCAGTGACACTGAAAATAAGAGGGCCTAATGTTCAAAAACTACATGCAACTTTACCTCTAAAATGTTGACATTTTAGGCACCAGCAGAACCAGTCATGTTTTCAGCTCAACAAACATGCAATGCTCAAATTATTCAGGAAGTTTCTACGTTTGTAGGACTTTCTCAGTCTAGATGATGTCATTCTTTAATTTAACCCCTTGCACTTAAATGACCAAAATTATTTTGTTTTTTTTAATACACATTTCTCTATATGTCTACACACACACACAACCCCACACACACGCAAACACTCACTTCCTCTTCATATCGACCAAGACTTGGGGAACCTAAAATTAGATGAGACGAACACTCACATGTTAACAGACACGCAAGTCCTTGATTTAGCTGCACTGTGGTTTTACCAAAATTAGGAGCAGAAAGACATGAGATTTGATCATTTTCATCAGCTGACACAGAGCCAGGTGATGAAATGTAACTAACCACAGTTAAAAAAGTACTTTGAAGCAGTTGTATTTTATGTACAAGTATTAAATAAAGTAAAAGTTCCCAAAAGTAAATAAAGCAGTTTAAAGTAGATACCTTAACCAAATGCATTGTAGAAATACTGCAGACATGTTTATTACATCACAACATGGCATTCTGCATAATGAGTTCTTTTACTTTTAATAGGGTAGTTTAAGTTTGTTGGCTCAACGCTCTTATTTTTGTATTGCTGCTAAGACTCATTCACAGGCAGAATGGAAGGAGAGCAGTCGCTAAACTCATCCAGCTGTTTGAACAATGATGAATAAGTGACTCTATCAACATGGAATAACATCCTTCCTGTAGTGAATGATGGCAGATGAGCATGAAGAAGCGATGAGCAGCAGCCTGTGGTTGCAGGTTGAAGCCCTCTGCTGGTGACACTGCTGTTGCTCCTGCAGCGTTTGGAAAACTTTGTTACAGACAGCGACGGTCCAACCTGTATTTATCATTCATTAGACAAATTTGTACAGTGACTTAATCCTACTTAACAGCAAAGTGTAAGAATAATATTTAAGAGCAACTCTCTCCAGGATTTACGTCATATCTGAGGTATTTTCACTCTTATGGTAACCATGTTCTTCCTGCTTTCTATCTAATATTTTTTATTATATGTATAAATAGGGATTAATAGTGGAAAACCACTAATTTTGCTGCTAATAGATGAGAAACATGGGGAAATTATATTATAAAGAGAATTTTGCACATTGACACATGCAGACAGTAAAGATAGAAGCTTTATTCTGTTGTTTGACTCCTAATAAATGGGAAGTTTTGCAACATCCTCACAGATATTATTCTTCATAACAGCTAATGACTGTTTATTTTGCACAATCACTCCAGTGCTGCAGCCATCTGAGGCTCTCTAAGCAACTTAAGAGACCTCTGGAGATTTCTCAAATTTAGGAAAAAAAATTTAGGTTGTAAGAAATGTGATGAATGGATTTTATTGTTAAGTTTGAAAGTCGACGTTTTTTTTTTTTTTTTTTTAAACTTTAGTCTTTCACTTCAATACAGGCCCTGATCTTCACCAGAGTTTTATAAGCTGCTTTTTATTTTAAGATGTGCTGTTAGAGACGTGAAAGTGAAGACAGAGCTTATAATCTTCAGCTGCCAAGAGGCTGAGTGAGCTCTCATCTCATCCATGGGCTGTTGGACGATGAGGGGAATCCATGAAGGATTTCCTCAGAACTACAGTGACATGAAGACGTCTTTAAAATCCTCTCAGAAAAACTCCCAGCCAGTGTGAGTCCTGCACCGTGCATGACTTTACCTCCCAGTATGAATTATTCAGGATCTTTGCATGAAGAACATGAAGGCTGTGGATAATCACCACTACAGCTCCCTTGAGAAAGTTGTACTTTAAACTCCTCCAGCGGTGGTTGGTTAAGTAAAATATTGACACACCTTCCATTGTTTCATATCAGTGCCTAACCAGAGTGCTGAGGTATGGTTCAATTTAATGCATTACATCTTGTTTGTTGTCCATACTCTGTGTGGTTTATTGCTTTACTTTGCTCATTATCATTATGTATCGTCGTCTCTCTCTCAGTGCATCTCCAGTTCTTTTGAATTGTTCTTTTGAAGACATTTTATGACTGAATAAGGTCAAACCAATAAAAGTGAGTTTGTCTTAATTATAAAACAGTATATTGATTTCTAAAGAGAACTAATTCACCTCCCTATACTTTGTTATCTTGGCTTTACAAAGCAACATGCTGCAGAAAAGAAAATCACTTTAACAGCCCTCAAACTTCCTGTAAATGGAGGTTTTCAGTGGTTTGTCATCCGTTATCTCCTCGGGCATCATTGTCAAGGGTATTAGTCCGAACTCTGACTACATGCCTTTTTTGAAATGTGCAATCTATAATAGTCCACCAGAGGGCAGCAACCACCTGCCATTACTTTTTCAAACTGCAAAACATTAATGCCATTATGTGAGGAAGTTCAAAAACACAGTTTATTGATACTGATTTTTGCATGCACCAGAAAAAAACCCTGAAATAATTTATGCACAGTACAAAAACCTTAAACATGTGCCGGTCTTTGTTACTCCACACTCTGCTCATCAAACAAGTCATCCATGCATCTGCAATCTGATAGTAAGCTTTCATAACTTCAAGGCACATAGAAATGATAATTTACCTGGATCCCTTTCAGTATACATCTCATACAAACACTTGAGTTCACACTGCAGTCAAAAAGAAAAAACACTTATGACAAACTTAAATCTTCTGCACCTTTGTTGTGTTTTGCCTCTTTGCCAAAGACAAGCACTTAAATGATCCTTCTGTTATTGTTGTGGCACAATCACTTTAAAGATGATCCCAAGAACCAGAGAGATTGCAACAATGGCACCTAAGCTAAAGACCAAGCTGCTAATATTTGAGACACCACTACCAGACTAGACTACTGGTCCAACTGGCCAATATGGCACTTCTGCTTCCTCTGAATGTAAAGGCTGGAATTGACCCTGCTGTGTTTCCTGTAACTGGTCTGTTAACTGAATTCTGTGTATCAACTTTTCTTTGTTGCAACAGTAAAGCTGTCAGAAGTCATCGTCCTCATCAAGCGGTCCGGATTAACCTCCTGTGCTCAATTTATTCTGCAGACGGAGGAGAGAAATGGGTTAAAATGCTACCGACAATAAATCAAAGTTAGTGCTGAGGAGTGAGGAGTGACGGTGGGAGAGGTCAGAAATCATTTCAGATACTGAGTTGTACCTTTTTGGCGTTGTCCACACACTGCATGTAGGCCGTGGCGATGCTCGAGCAGGACAGAGTCTTTCCTGTGTTCTCCCTGTAGCATTTTAAAATCTGACTCTGCAAGTCACCGCACAGCGGCTGGATATTAAGACGCCTGACAGAGAACAAAAAACAGACATGCAAATATAAAACATGTTGGTTTGGTAGTTAATATCACATTCAATCTCTGACATTGTCTGTGAACAGTTAAGTGACTGCATTCTGTTTTTATTTTTTTAAACAGCGTCCAAACTCTTTTGGGATCAGCGTTGGACAAACAGTGATTCAGAATGATGAACTCACGCAAAACGGTTGTGAGTCTCCTCTTTGCCCTTCTGGAAGCTCTCAGCGGTCACTTTGTAGAACTGAGCGCACTATCAAAGTAATAAAAACAGTACACATTAACATCAAGGTCAAATATCATGGCGGCAACATACAATCCAGCTGTCAGTTGTGTTACAGCTCCATCTGCTGAGGATGAAAGTTAGCTCAGCTTTTTATGTTTTAAAGCCAGCCTAACTTCTGCAAGGATCTAATTTGTCCAATTAGTAAGGATAAATTTAATCCATAAGCAATAAGAAGCACATGTCCAGCACAGTCTCTGCTTCAGCCCTCTTGGTCTGGTATGACCGGTAGCATACGGTGGCTAATAATTAGCAAACTATAGATGACTTTAATACTCTTGTCTTACATTATGGAACATTTCTCATTATCCTGTAATTGTCATGTATTTCCATTGTTGTTAGCAACATTGTGGCTGTTCTGAAAAATGTACATACATTTTTATGTACACTTTTAAGTTGATATGACAAACATGTTAGCAAACAGCTGCTTATCTACACATCCAACAGTTATGAAGCAACATTGTCATTCATTTTAGGTCATTAGTCCTGTCATCTGATGAATGTAAGCCCATTCACAGACATATCTGACTTTTTAGCTGCTAAATGCTCCAAATGTTCACCAGCTAACTGCTATCTGAGTCTGAAACTCACTTTGATAATTGCTTAATGAGACAGGAATATTACAAATAAAAGCATTGGAATTGAACCAACTTTTCAGATGCTTTAATGTAACTTAGACTTAAATGAGATGTAGGGACGAGCAATAATCAAAATTTTGCTCACCTTCGCTTCGAGCTTTGCGACGTGTTCCTTATAGAGAGTGTCTCGTTTCTTTAAATCTTTCTCCCTCTCCTCCAGCTGATGAGCCTGTGTGGGTTTAATGTTAAAGGGACATCATCACACCTCTCAAACCAGTATATTCACGCCAGTACTATAGTTTATCATTTCATATTTTTAGGCTTTGATATGCACTTTCCACATGGTTGCAAACGAAACGCTTTTGTAATCTTTTGTCTCATCGTTGAAGAAATAAAGAGCAGCAAAACACAGCTGTGCAGCAGCTGTTTTCATGTGATTAGAGCAGAATGAAAGAGAAAAGGTGAGTCATGCATGTATTAATTCTTTCCCATCTTACCTTCAGCTCCATCCACTGAAACAAGACAAAAGGGCAAGAGAGAAAAAAGGCATTAAGAGAAGGAAGGAACTTCATATTTACGAGAGAGATCCTTTCACATATACAGATCACACATCATGTTGTCTTGCGCTTACATAAAGCTGCACCATGAGCCTCTGATCCTCTGTCTTCATTCGCTCCTTCATGATGGCGTCCATCAGGTTCTCCGTGTACGCCACCTTCTCCGCCTCCAGCGTCTTCCTCACCTGCTCCTCCACCTGAGCCTGAGCTGCTGCTTTGGCCTCAGCGTGAGCCTGAGCCCTCATCTCCTCCAGCCTTCACATGTGCACACAAAGACCACGTTTCAGCTTCTACATGCAGTGTGATGCATCCCTCATACTTTTCAACACTGAATGATTAGTTCATGAATCAATTAGCCGATATACAGTAATTTCATTAATAGCAGTTTTAATATTTGCCAAATATTTGCTAGTTTCAGCTTCTCAGACATAAACGTTTCCTGCTTTACTTCATCTTAAATCACCTAAAGGCTGATGGTCACACTCTCTCTCACACACACGCACGCGCACACACGCACACGCACACGCACACGCACACACACACACACACACACACACACACACACACACACACACACACACACACACACACACACACACACACACACAATGAGATTCATTTGTTCTCACTGTCGCTGCAGCTCCTGCCTCCTCTGGCTGATCTCCTCCTCCAGACTTCTCTGCATCTCCTCTTTGATCTTCTGCCTCAACTCTTCCTCCACAGCTTCAGGAGAAACAGGCAAAGCTGCACGAAAACACAAAGAAGCAGAAGTTTATTTACTTCAAACTGTTGCTCCGATCACGGACATCCACACTGCGGCGATCAGCTCACCTGCTGCAGGTGGTGGCACCGAGGCGACAGGAGGTACTTCTTCTTCCACAATGGGGGGCAGAGACAGGGAGATGGTGGGCTCCTCGGCAGTTGGAGCTGGATCAGGGGGAGGTGGGGACAGAGGCTCTACGGCTGGTTCACCTACAGATGCATCAATTGGTATGACGGCCAGCTCCACACAGTGAGAGGGTGGAGAGGGCTCTGCAAAGCTGAGCTCTGGAGCAGGAGAGGCTGCTGCCACAGGCTCTGGAGGAGGAGGAGGAGGAGGAGGAGGTGATGGATCCACAGCTGGAGCCACAACAGGTGAGACTACAGGCTCATCAAGAGTCGTTTCCGCTTGTGGAGGTAAAAGTACTGCTTCAACTGAAGCTGAAGCAACAGGACAGGGTGGGATTATTGGTTCAACTGGTGTAGATTCAACAGCAGGTGGAGGCTGGACCGTTTCCACTGCAACAGGTTCAACAGCAGCGGGTTCAATGTTAAGAGATGTTGCTGGAGGTTCAGGTGGAGCTACAGCTGCTGTGCACATCTCCACAGGTGGAGGCTCAATGATGTGCTCTGCTATCGGGAGTGTAGATGGGGTTTCTGGCTCTACGTGAGCTGGGATGAAGGATTCAACAGGAGGTAAGACTACTGGCTCCACAACAGCAGGCGGAGGAGGAGATTCAGGCTGCACAGGTGCTTCTACTTGTGGAGAAGGTGCAGCTTGAGGCGGAGGAGGGGCTGAGACAACAGGGTCGATTAGAGGTGGAGTTTTTGGTGGGGCTGCAGTCTCCGTCATGGTAGGAGGAAGAGAGTGAAACTTTACAGGAGGAGGGACGAGCTTTACAGGAGGAGGAGGAGGTTCCACTGATGGAGGCGTAGATGGGGCTTCCTGAGGAGGTGGAGGGGGCTCAATTGGAGCAGGAGGAGGTGTCAGCAGAGGTATTAAGTGTTCGACAGTGGGAGTGGGGACTGGGGTGGGGGTCTGTGCTTCAGGTGGAGGAGGATTTCCATCGTGTGAGAGCTGAGGAGAGACGAGCTTTGACGGCTGTCTCATCCGTTTGATGACTTTGTCTGACAGCTGAGAAAAGAAGAGAAATGCAGAAAAGCTCAAAATATTTTTGTTATTTCTGTATTTGGGGTGTAATGTGTCTGCTGTGTTTGTTTTTATAAGCTCTGGATGAACGCCCACATCAGGAGTCTGGCCTGACTGTCACACCCTCCTTTGTTTCTTTTTGTTGGAGCATATTTGAGGTTTTATCTATTTAAAACTCTCATTACAAAGGTTTCTCTCTATTATTTCACTCTCAATTTGAATTATGTTCACATCAAAATACTCTTAAAGTACAAAAATTAAAAGTGCTCATTATGCAGAATGATCCAATTCAGAATCACATATTTTATATTACTGGATTATAATTATTGACGCATCAATGTCTTCACCACTTTAATGTTGCAGATGGAAAATTAGGGCTGATTTTAATTACTTTATAAATAGCTGGGTAGCTTAACAGATAATATCAGAATTGATTTGTTTATTTAGATTTTGTATTAATAATCTAAAGCTGTTTATTTAATGTGGCAGAGTAAAAAGTAGAATATTTTCCTCTGAAGTATGGTGGAGTAGAAGCAGAAAGTAGCGTGACACAGAAATACTCATGTACAAATACCTTCATTCCAGCACTGTTTAAAAGTTCTTTCACAGACTAAAAACTTCTTTAATTTGATGGTTTTGTCTTTTTAAGGATTTAGAACAAACTGCTGTGGTTCCATTCATGATTTACTGGATTATTTAAGCGGCAGGTTTATTCTCTCTCGGTACTGTTTGTTTTTTCCTGTTGTCCATGTGATAACCAACCATTTTCCTTCTATATTTAACACCAACGCTCCACTGACTTCCAGCACAGGCACGAGATCAGATCGATACTTCGCCTATCAGCGATCAGCGGGTTTCATGAAACATCCTCCAGGGTTGCACATGAAAAAACAAACATGCACTCTGCAGTTTGTACATGTTTGTGCACTTTCTCCCTCATCCATGCAAAGTCTCCCCGAGCTTCCACTCACCCTGATGCCCTTCACAAAAGTGACTCCTCCGCCTTCACCACCCTCGTGGGACAAGTGACTCGGGCCGTTTCCACCCATCCACACCCGCAGCTGCACACCACGACCAGGACTGTGCGGGCACCGAAAGGCTTTTAATCCACAGCGTGATGTGCGCTCAGTGAGACCTGACACAGCTGAAACAACCTGCCCCACCCACCGCTGCCCTCAACAACAGCAGCTGCTATTGGACGGAGACGAACAACGCCTCTCGGGATTGGTCGACAGGCCTTAAAGTCAATGAAACGTGAGGGAACATTGTGTCCCAGCCTATAAAATGTATGGAACTTTTTAAACTCGCGCTTTTTCTAACGATTAATTATTATTAGTCGTGTTTAACTTCAGCCAGCAGGAAGTGTAAAGATTTATTGAACAGTACAATATAATGTTTCTGTTGACAAATACTGCTCCAAACCACCTGAGACACTTAGACAGAAGTAAATTACAGTGTGTACAGTGTGAATTTCCCTTGGGGATGAATAAAGTATCTATCTATCTATCTATCTATCTATCTATCTATCTATCTATCTATCTATCTATCTATCTATCTATCTATCTATCTATCTATCTATCTATCTATCTATCTATCTATCTATATGATCTTTAAAAATCACCCCTCAGTCTGTCTCCAATGCATTCTGTGTTGTCCATTCAGCATCATGTCATTGTGTTCAGTGTAAGCATCAGAAGGTAAACATCCAAACAGCATCACGCACAAAAAGCAGTTGCACCATGATTTTGCATCGAATGCTAATGAGATACTGATATTAAAGGACGGCGCTGGTGATGTTCTATAGTTTCTATTTTTTATGAGCTTGTTGTTGTTGGAAAACTATTAAACACACATCAGTGAGTCACATGTTCCTTCACTGGAATGAACAGAGGCAGTTTATTTTCAGTTGATCGTAAACACCATCCAGCTGCTGTAGACAAACATTACTTCACCAACTGTATATTAATCTGCAGCTGAAAATAGTCCCTACAAAAGCACTATTTACTCGTTTGTGTAATGTTTGCTAAAAGCTGCAGTGTCCAGCTCCTTTAAAATGTGTGACCTTTTTTAAAGAAATAAAGTAATATACATCTGACCTGTTTTTACACCTGCGGTAACTAATCTTTTTGGCAGGAGAAACAAGCTTTGATATTATGTGGACACATCCAAGACTGCAACTAACAGTTATTTTCATCATCAATCATTATTTTCTTTATTAATATTTAAAATCTTTGAGCACCAGATGACTTCATCAAAGGTCTCGTTTTGCCTGACCAACAGGCCCAAAATATTACATTTACTATAATCTAAGACAGGTTTGGGATTTTTGCTTAAAAAATTACAAACTACACAACAATGATAGAAAACAGTTGCAGATTAATTTTCTAATTATCAACTAATGAAAGAACTGCTGCAACTCAGGATATAATTTCACCTTTTAAGTCCATACGTTGAACTTATTGGCAATTAGTTACTGACTTACACAATTACACCTGATTCATTTAGGTACAGCGTTCACTCTCATTTAGCTGTGTTGGGTCTCGACCAAATCCTGAGGGGAAATATCTGGCTCTTTTTCTATTTGAGTCGTGTTTCTGGCCACCTGAAGTCCACTGTTCTCTCTCTTTTAGCTCCGTCTTTGGTCTCCACCACCTCCTGGGGGGAAGTACCGAGCTCTTTAGCTGCTAAAGGCTCCACTAAGTTCACCTGCAGGCTAACTGTCTGCTGTTTTGCACTGGGTAGGTAGTGTACAAACCTTTTTAGAGCTGTTTGTTGCTGTAATTAGATTGTCGTGAGTCAACAAAAGCAGCAGAGTTGCACTGACAGGGTTGCATGTAGTTTACAACACATAGCTGATTTTTGGGATTTTTTGACAATAATGAAAATGTAGAACACCAGCAGCTTTGTCCTTTAAGCTGTTGTGTGTTCGTATGAGAGGGGTGAACTACGGTGTACGATGGGCAATTAAGTCAGAAAACAAAAAGTAACTGTATAAAATCACTGCAGGATAGTAAACCAAAAACATCTAAGTCCAGCTCAGCGGCTGCTTTTCTATTCGACCATCAGTCTCTTCTGCTTCTTCACTCCGCCTTCTTCTCCTTGACGTCGGGTCCACGCAGAGCCGCCTGCACGCTGCTCCAAACCTCCGTGTACAGCAGGGTGCCCAGGAAGACCACGGCCGTGCCCAGCCAGTGCCAGGGTGTGAAGGGGTTTTGGAAGTAAATGATGGAGAAGATGAGGCTGAGGAACTTTCTCAGGGTCACCACCAGAGTGACGGTCAGCGAGGCGCACTCTGTGGTCAGAATGAACACACCGCGGATGCACACGTATCTGAAAAAACGGGTTAAGTCTGAAACAAGAGTGTGAGAAACCGGAAAAAAAACTTAATTCCAAGACAGCCAGCGAACTCAGCTATCAGTAGTTGTGTTGCTTTGTCTGTTTGTTCATGGCATATGTGAACATTAACATATCAGAGTGCATTCCTTTTTTTTTCAATTAAAGTTGTCAATTTTTTCATCTTTTCACAAAATGTTAATGCTAAATTTAACTCAATATAACATTTCAGTGTGTCAGTGTTTAATGTAACAAGGTATTGGAAGGACTTTGTCCAAATAAAAACATATTGAATATTATTCAATACAAACACTGAAACACAGCCCTTCAGACAAAGTTGACAAAAACTAAAGAAAGTATTCCACTTTGATAGCCAACCCTAACTGTGAGGACCTAAACTGAAGTATGAAGTAAGTATGAAGTATGTAGTGAAAACTGAAAGAATTTAATAAAAAGTATAAAAATAACCTTTTGGACGTAAAATATTAGCATGCAATTTTGACATAATGAGTGTGTGACTTCTTGAGTTATGGATAAAAAAGCTGTTTCGTGAAGTCACAGTGACCCTTTTCTTCCGATGTTGTTGGCACTGTTGTTATAAAGGTAATAACTGTTAGAGCAGATAAATAAATACCAGTGAAACAAACAGCTTTTGACAGGATACTGTGTGACGACGTTGACCAGCAGGTAGACCCACATTATCGGCACAGTCAGTCCAACCATGGGAACAACGACAGGAGCTGAGAAACAGAAGACATTTATCCAAATCTGTGAGTAAAAGACACAAACTGTAAACTTTCCACCAACAGCGTCTGCTGAATGAACTCACTGCTTTGACTGAAGTAGACGGAGTGGTTGTAGATGTTTGTGGAGAAGAGCAGGAAGCCCGGCAGAGGTAGGCAGTGCTGCAAAGAGACACAAACAAAACAAAGTCAAATGAAGCTTGAATTTCCCTGAAGCGGCCTGAATCTTTCGGCTTTCTCCTGTGTGTCGGAGCAGAAGGAGAACTCACGTTATAGAAGAGGGCCTCCTTTGAGTGTTTTCCATACTGCTTGTACAGCGTCTCCTGGAAAATGCCCATCCTCGCAGACATCAGCAGAGCGAAGGTCAACATGGCAATGCCTGAAAGGACAGAAATCAATGACCAAAGTCAGCTTTACAATGCCTTTTTAATGCTGCTGCTTGTTACTGCTGAATGTCTCTTTTTCTATCGATCATATAAAGTGATGCTTGCAAATTAGAGCCGATCATTTAGGCAATCGACAGAAAGGTTATCAACAAGACTTTTGTGATTCTTTTAAGTAATTTACTGAGAATGAATCCAATGCTGAATCAGTACAGACACCACTCATTAGCTGCAGCCAAATAAAATGTCAATTTAAAGAGTTTGGCACCCAAAACTCACCTGTGAGCCAGTGCATGACGGCATGAAAGCCTTTCTCTTCTGATCCCTCATTGGCCACATTCTGCAGAGACAGCGTCACAAAATGCATCAGATATGTTGAGACAGAGAACTGTTTCGGATTGAAGGAATCGCTGCATAGGAGAACAGACACTTACAAAGTAAATAAAAACAAGCTTTACTATCAGTCGTGGAAAGTTGCTAAGTACATTTGCTCAAGTACTGTCATTAAGCACAAGTCTGATGCACTTTTCCTTTGAGGATTTCAATTTTCTGCAACAAAACACGCATGGAATCATGCAAACTGCTAAAATGTGGATGCAATTCACAAAAATCCAGATTTCATATTCATTACAGTTTGTACTTGTTCTTCTTGTTTAGTATAGTATAGCTCAGATTTCATTCATCCAGGATTTCATAGGGCTCTACGTGATTATTGTATTGAATTATAAAAAATACAGTTCTGCAGAGAACTCACCACTTGTCTGGCGGACATGATGGTGCAGATGAAGATACCGGCTGAAACTAAAGCTATAGACAGATATTTACTTGCTGAATACCTGCAGGGTGAGCAGAAGAAAATAAGACAAATAACTACAATCCAACTGCAAACTGGTGGACAGTGATGCTTTTCACTCGCACACATGACTTCATCTGGACAACAACTGAAGTTTGATTTCTGTACCTCTTCTTCAGGATGATTATTCCCAGGATCATGTTAGCGATTAGCGATCCCTGCACAGAAACAAGACAGCAGGTCAAACAGAGGTCAGACTGAGGTGGAGGCGATGGATTTACGTGACAGACAACAGCTCTTCTTACCGATCTGAAGATCATGTGCAACGGCATGGCGATGTTGAAGTTGAGAGCGTAGTTGTTGATCACACTGATCGTGAAGAACATGGTCACCATGATCACATAGTTTCTGCACAAAAACAGACACGACAGGTTGGTTTAAGTCCATTCAAGCAGGAAGCTGAAACCCCTACAATCTAGTGTTTTTTACCTTAAAGGGATTGCTGGTTTCTTCCTCCCAAAGTTGGTCTCAAAGATGAAACCTTCTAACGTGATGAATATAAACTGAGCAAAGGTGACGATGTTGCCACATCCTGGAAACTCCCTGAAGAACAAAACAACAGATGAGACGGAAACCGGGCAAGAAAAGATCCAGATTGAACTGCACGTGGAGTAAAGATGTTCAGCTGCAAAATACTGACTACTTCAAGATAGGACAGGGCAGTAAATGGTTATTTATTGTCTAATAATTGAGCTGACACTGAAATGTTCAGTGAATTGAGTATGTGGATACTAAGTTAGTGTAATCTGGGGAGAAGAAGGTCTTTGAGTACATTTACTCAAGCACAGTACTTAAGTACAATTTGGAGGCAGATTGCTTGAGTACTTCTATCTTAGGGTACCACATTTATTTCACACTGATAGTTACTTGTTACTTTTCAGATGAAGCCTTTTCATATAAATCATATGGAGCAGTTTATAAAAAGAGGCATTATTAGAGATTAAACTCACCAACAGTGTGAAGTACCACTTATATTTAGACATCATTAACAATCATCCAGCAAAATAAAACCAACAGGAGGCATTCTACATAACCAGTACTTTTACTTGAGATACTTTAAGTACGGATGAATATTTATCTGGATTTTACTAAACTACATATATGCATATTTTGCAGTCAGACTAGTTCTTAATCTCTCAACACATATTAAACATCTGGGCCACAAAAATGACCATTGGGATGAATAAAGCTCTCTACCATCTTTATTTGTGAGAGTACCACAGTGGCATCCTGACCTGCATGAATACAACAGATATAAGTACACAAGTACAAGAACATGAAGCAAAGTAATCAGTGGCTCCAAAATCACTTTCTGTCTCTGGCAAAAAGCTGATTAATCACTGCACATTAACGACGCTTTGTGTTTGGATGAAGATACAAATCCTCCTGCTGTGGGGATTAAAACAAAACCAAGTTACAGCTGTGAAAAGTTTTATGTAGTAAAAGTGGAGTTCATTGAGTCTGACCTTACAAGCAGCTCCAGAGACACCACATTGCTACAGCATCCGATAAAAACCAGCGCAACGGCCAAACCTGTGGCCATGTTGGTTTCCTGCTAAAGAAAACTCGGAGCAGAATGTGTCACTTAATGAAACTGGTTTCTGAACGGTACATATTTGCTAATAACCGGCGCTTTGTGTTTCCTCGGCGGTCTCCTGCTTCCAAACAAACTCCTGCTTCCGTTGAACTCGCCTGAATCTGAGCCTGCATGCTTCCTCGTCTCATGGGAGTTGTAGTCCATTTCTGACATCATGGCAAAAAGAGGGGCGCAGGGTCCTTCAGATTATCAATATTTAAGACAAAACTACAAATTAAATACACATATTGTCTGGCCAACAATATTAGGAGTAGATATAAGTGAAATATGGGAGAAATAACGAACAAATACCTTAAATTAGATAAGAGCGCAATCACCGCGCAGTCGTGACGCACATAAATGTTCGAAGGCGCATGCGTAAATCAGTATTTTCGTAGAAAGCATATAAAGAGCTCTCACTCTGACCCAATCTCTGGATGCCAGAAATCACACAGGAGCAGCTGGAGCTAGGAAATGGCTCTTCACTGAGTGTCGAAAATAAGCACATTCATACGTGGAATCTGAATAACACTCATATTTGGGTCCTCACGAGCATCAAAAGCCTGTTTCAAAAAATAGGTTTTGTGGTCAACAAGTTTTTTTCCCCTCCACATTTAAGACGGCTTCAGGTGTTAGTGTTTTCCAGACACTCAGCTTGTTCATCAATTAGGTTTGCTGAGATATTTCAATGACAAATGCTGGTGGTGAGATGGGCTCAGTATCCTGTTACCCTGAATGGAGTAAGCAGGATTACAAATGAGGGGAGGTCATATTATTAATAATGAAAGTTACAGGCAGCAGTAGATGGTATATTAATTAGAGAATTTGTCAACAACACCTGAGACCACCTGTTTAGCTGTCAGTCATAACTAAAGGCAGCACCATCATCCGCACACATACACGATCTTCGGTGGAAGACGTGTGTGCGTGGCTCCTGAATACGTGGCGTAACAAAGCGCGAGCCCTGCTGTCGTTGCCGTCGCAGAAGTATCAGTTAGCGCAAACAGCTAAAGAAGCAATTTAGAATCGGTACGAGCTTTGCGTGTACCGAGAAAATCTCCAGCTGCCGCCAAAATGATTTCACTTACGGATTCTCAAAGTAAGACCAGCTCACGTTTCTCTGCCATTCTTTGTTTTTGTAGTGTTTGCTCGTTAAACCCGGTCTAGCTAAATGTATGAGGTTAGCAGCTCAAACGCCATTGGCTTAGAGCGTCGGTACGTCATGCCGCTGTACGTCACTGATAACTGTGGATATATGGGAAATGATAATTTATTTTCTCCAACTAACCTCATTTGTATCAACTATCGGTTTAATTTGTCTATTAATTTTTTTTTCTGTTAAACGAGTTACTGTCAATTAACCAAATCACCAGTTTGTAAATATAGTTTAACTATTGTAAATAGTTGATTCATCATTTAAGCTGTAAATATTACAGACTAAATAATGTAAGCATGTTTTATAATTTGCATTGTTATTTAAATGACCATAACAAATACTCAATTGAGCTCAGTATTGATTCAACTGTTAATTGAGAATTATTTATCTGTCTGTTGTTTGAGCACTACTGTAATCCATATTTTTTAATGCATTCATTCACTCTGTTTAATTGATATTTTACCCTCTTAGTGTTTGCAGCTGCTCAGTTTGTTAACAGCATCTTATGAAACAATGTTACCAAACTAATAACTGCTTTGTGTCTTAACATCTGCAGAAATTGGGATGGGGCTGACAGGCTTCGGTGTGTTCTTCCTCTTCTTTGGGATGATGCTGTTTTTTGATAAAGCTCTCCTCGCCATTGGAAATGTGAGTTGATCAATATATTGACTAGGACCGACATCTCCCTCGTTTGATCTGACAGTCACTCCTGTGATCGTATTGCAGATTCTGTTCGTCTCGGGCCTGTCCTTCGTCATCGGCCTGGAGCGTACGTTCAGATTCTTCTTCCAGAGACACAAAGTCAAAGCCACCAGCTTCTTCCTGGGAGGAGTGTTTGTGGTTCTGATCGGCTGGCCGATCATTGGAGTCGTTCTGGAGATCTACGGTTTCTTCCTCTTATTCAGGTCAGCTCAAACGGAAAGAAAACCTCTTTGTATTGAATCATGTGAGTTTTGTGGTCTCACCCCGGTCTCTCTCTTTTAAACAGAGGATTCTTCCCGGTGGCGGTGGGCTTCATCAGGCGAGTTCCTGTGCTCGGGTCTCTGCTCAGCTTACCAGGGATCAGTACAGTAAGTATACTGTGATGATCAATCAGTTGGAAATTGAAAATCTTTGGAGACATTAAACGAGCTAGAGATGGCAAATTCATTACAAAGAATATTTTGATCCAAAGAGTCTTTCTGTGTGAATCCTTTGTACAGTACGTCTATGAAGTCGTCAGTGCCCAGAATCCGCTTTAAACTCTGGATTGTGCTTATTTTCTTTCAGCTGGTGGATAAAATCGGTGAGAGCAACACGATGGTATAACAGCGGCTCCTTGTTAATCGGAGGAGAGATGTCATCGTTTCCAAAAGCGACTGTATACTTTGGTCATTGCCACTCCAGAACTGTGAATCCAAACGTCTTTCCTGCACAAAGACACAAGTTTATCTGTGGATGTTTACTGACATCATGATGTTTTGTATCTGAAGACCGCTTGGATGACGTTAACAAGAGATTTCCTTTTTTTTTTTTTAACTGAAAAGCTGGAAGCAGGCCTCCCGTTTTGTACCATTCCAGCCTGATATTTATGGACTGATAACTTGGGATCACTGGATTAACTCAGCGGAGCTCCTGCAGATCGTGTGCCTCAACAGTCACTGAGAGCTTTTTGTTTGAGCTCCTCCATGAAGTGTTACTGGAATTTTGTACATTAAGAATAAACAGTGTTGAGCCAAATGCGACACAGAAACCTGAGCTGCTGTGGAAAAGGTTTAAGATGCTTGTCGTGGAGACGTTTTACTGTAACTTTTGTATGTGCATACTTGAAATAAAATGTGTCTTTTATAGATTTCTGTTCTATTCTTTGCAGCAGAGATCAGTTTTACATTCCACCCCAGCTAATTAATCACAGTATAATTACCATGGATTCTTTGATTTTACTCAGAAATCTAACATTTCAGCTCCTGTCTGATGATGACAAGTTTCAGTGCACATTTTCATTAAATGTATGCCTTCGATAACTAAAACAGAGGGTTTTTATGGAAAGCACCGACACATCCACAGCTTCTGCTCCACGCCCACACCCTCAATGACACGCTGTCATCACATCAGCCTCATTCATAAAATCTGAGCAGTGTCGTCATCAGCTGGTGACCCCGCGAGGAGCCTCAGAACAGTTTAAATGTCTGTCCTGCGCCTTAATGAGCAGTGACAGCTTTAACACCTGTCACTCATCAGCTGGAGGTAGTACGTGAGATGTAATTAAGATATCTGTCACCCTCATCGCTGCTGCTTAATGAGGCGCTTTGTTTTTAATAATCCATCAACAGTGACGGAGGAGGACGGAGTACAAAGCATACAAGCTGCAGCCTGCAGGAGAGCACAGCAAATAACATTAAGGTAAGCTGTTTGCATCATATTCTTCTTATTACAAATAGTATTAGTTGTATTTTTCGTCAGTTTGCATGATTTTACTTAACCTTAAAATATCTAAGAAGTCAGAGATAAATTAAAATTTTACTTCACTTTGAGGTCTGCTAATTAAAACATTAATTTAAACATTGACAGTTTATTTAAGTGACTATTTAGCATTCATAAGCAGCATTAAACATTTAATAAACAGCTTAAAACATGCTGAAAAGACAATGTGATTATGTCTTAATAGAAGTTATAATTGTTGACAAATACTGTTCATTAACAAACACTTAAAACTTAATGCGTACTCACAGCCATTTTTTTTTTTTTTTTAATTAACCTGAACATCATCCCAGGGTTCAATAATGTCTCTAATGGTCACGTTGCTCGTGGCGTCGCTGGTGACCCAGTGCTGGAGTGCACCACAGGTGGGTCAAAGCTGATCTCTGTCTTTCATGTCTCAACTGAAACAAACACTTCAAAAATCTAATCATGAGCTAAACTGCTGTCTTTTCCATCACTTTTGTCAGCGGAGAAACTGGACTCCTCAGGCCATCTTATACCTGAAAGGAGCACGTAAGAGGACATTTAAAAGCAGAGTATTTCCCAGTTTGAGCTGCCTCGTGGAACGAGGACAAACAGTGATGAATGTTGATCTGTTGCAGAGGGACATCGCTCAGCGCTGGAGCGCGTCAGCAGAGAGGACGGAGACACTGTGGGTGAGTGTGGACATGACGCCTGCAGCTAACTGTGTGGAATAAAGACAGAACAGAACAGTTTGTAAGGGGCGGTGTGCTGGGATGTTTTGGCTTTTTAAGCTTGTATCACCTTAACAAAGGCTTTACAAGCTGTAACTGCAGACTTAGTCTGATTTGACTATTAATGATGATGATAAAGTCATCAGTGAGATTAACCTCTTAAATCTTTACAAAGCAACTTGCTATGAGGTGTTCAGCTTTCAGAGGTGAGCGAGTGAATTTCACCATGAGAGCAGAATGAGGCTGATCTCCTTCTGTGTTTACATCTTCTTTCTTTCTTGAACATCTTGGTTTCACAGTGTCTTGTTTCTTTTTTAAACCTCTCTGTGTCTGCAGAGGGTCACCACCAGAGCAGCGATGGCCCCGGGTTGTCTTGGTCGTCTCTTCTTCTGGAGCTGCTGCAGCGAGCTGTGGAAGAAGGTAAAACCCTGACAGTGATCACCAGCGCTCTGCCTCTGCATCATCTGAGCACCTCAATCTGTTTCCTTCCTCAGGTGGAAGCAGTCCACATAATTACCCAGACACACAGCAGCTGAATTTGAGCTACTTTTGAAGTCTTCACTACACGGTTTTTCTTTTTTTTGGTCACATTTCTTGTATTTAGCATGTTTTTCTCTTATGTATCACTTGTTGCTGTTTGTGTTCACTGATAATTAAACCTCACCTGTGAGCTGTGATTGTTTAATCCTGAGCAGTGTGCTTATTTATTTGTTTATTTCCTCCTCGTTAATGAGAGTGCAGTTTGTGTGTCCAACCAAGGAGATTTCCCTTTACAGTCTGACAACTTTTCAGCCATTAAGAAAAAGAAGTCTGTGTCACCTTGGGGCAACAATTAAGTCATTCACACCACAGCAGTGATTAACACCATGCTAAACACCAATTCATCATCACACTGTCTACACTGAGGTCACGGAGAGGCGGCTCACTGAGTGTTATTGGAAACGGCAGCCTGAACCAGCCATGACTCGGTCAAACAAAGGCCACCGGCTGAGCCGAGTGACATAAATCTGAATAAAAGTACATTTGTATACGCAGGACTCCTAAAGCTGACTGTTTGAAAGATCTTCATCAGTCAGCGACACATGAAATAACCCAGAACCCTGAACAAACACAGAAATGCAGCAGTTAGAAACAGGGGCACGACCAAAACTCTGTGGGTTCCCTGCTTCATGACCTGTGGAGACACCAACCGACTCTTCACTCTGAGGGCTTCATCTCACTTGTTTACAATAAATGTTACCAGAAACGTCAGACAGGTAATAGTATCATGAAAGGGGCACTCTTTCACATTGTTTTAGGATGTTTCATTTTTCATTGTCAGCTTTTTGCTTAAATAAATTCTACTTCTCCTTTACAGTGAATTGTCCCTTTACCGCTGAATAACTGAACACACGAGCTTCCTGTTCAAGCAACAAACTCGCTTTATTAGGCGTCAAAGCGACATGAGCGGTCCAGCACCGCAACACATTCAAGGACAAGTGAGTCAGAGCAGCATTTCACTCAGGTGATGCCACATTTCGTCTCCGGTGAGCGGAAGTGTATAGACAGACAGCTACATCTGAGGGCACTGAACTACGCCTGTGAGTCTATGGACAGTTAAAGGTGGGGAAGGTGGAGCTGTCTGGTGTTGAGTGGCTGTAGAGTGATAATACTGTAGGTGCAGCTACAACTCCCCCTGCTGGTCAGTTAGACATCCTGCAGGTCCCTCTGGATGTCCCACAGCGTGTTGGCACTGGCCTGCAGCTGGGCCACCTCATCTTCTGTCAGGGTCATGTTGACCACGCTGGACACGCCCCCGCTGTTCAGCACGCACGGCAGACTGAGATACACCTCGTCACTGATCCCATACATGCCCTGCACAGCGTGAACGACAAAGGCACTGAGTGGATGAGGATAAAAAACTGCAAAAATGGACATTTTTATGTTCATATAATAAGTAGTAAGTAAAGTTAAAAAAAACAGACAAACAAAACAATCAATCACGTGTGTGTGTGTGTGTGTGTGTGTGTGTGTGTGTGTGTGTGATTGTGTGTGTGTGTGTGTGTGTGTGTGTGTGTGAGAGCAGCCTTTACCTGCACCATGGTGGAAACAGGATGAATCCTGTTCATGTTCCTTATGAGGCTTTCCGTCAGGTCCGCGACACTCAGTCCGATGGCCCAGTTGGTGTAACCCTTCAGTTTGATCACCTCGTAGGCACTGAGAGACACGAGACACGGCTTTAGGAGACGCAGACCTGCTTGATGTTTGCATTTATTATTAGAGTTATTTTAATGGCGATACATCAGAGGAGAAGTGCTAAAAATAAACAGATAAAGCACAGTAACAGTGTCTGAAGCAGCCTCACACCTGCTGCTTTTGTTCTCTACGCTGTTGAAAGAGACAGTGAGAGACGTGAGGACGTGTGCTCAAATCTAATCTTCCAGAAAAGAAACAATGTCCTAATTTAATACCAACACAATACTTGATTAAACAGGTGATGGAGGAGGGCAACATGGCTTAAATTAATGTCCGTAGTTATCACCTTGTCTCTGTTTTGATATGAGAAAATTATTATGAAAGTATTCACAATCACTGGAAAGATCAGATAAATTAAAAAATATATACTTTTTTGGGGTCAGGATTGTAAAAAATGCCTAAAATCAAGTGAGCAAACCAGGTGATCTCAGGCCCACCTGTCCACCACCATCTTGTGGGTTTCCTTCCAGTTTTCTTCGTCACAGTCGGTGCCAATGTCCGGGTTCAGCGTCTGCAGGTTGACTCCAGCCACGTTTGTTCCACTCCACACAGGCACTGCAACACCAGTGAGAGCTTCAACCTTCGTCCACACACTTCACACACCGCCACTGTTTGCCGGTAACATATCATTATATTTTCGTTCTGCTTGCTCAGAGGAGTTCAGGATCTCCATAAATCCTCACCACTGGTGTCCCCGTGCTCTCCCAGGATCCAGCCGTTGAAGCTGCTGGAGTGGATTCCCAGTTTGTCGGCCATCAGGAAGCGGAAGCGTGCCGAGTCCAAGTTGGTGCCGCTGCCGATGACGCGGTGCTTGGGGAGGCCGCTCAGTTTCCAGGTTACATAAGTCAGCACATCAACTGTGGAAGTGTGAATATCAGAGGGTGAATACTGTGTGTGTGTGTGTGTGTGTGTGTGTGTGTGTGTGTGTGTGTGTGTGTGTGTGTGTGTGTGTGTGTGTGTGTGAGAGAGAGAGAGAGAGAGAGAGAGAGAGAGAGAGAGAGAGAAAACAGACAGAATGAGGAAATGTGTGTTTGACAGCACCTGGGTTGGAAACCACAATGATGATGCAGTCAGGGCTGTATCTGACGATCTGAGGAACGATGTGCTTAAAGATGTTGACGTTTCTCTGGACGAGGTTCAGCCTGCTCTCTCCCTCCTGCTGACGGACTCCAGCCGTCACCACCACGATGCGGGAGTTCGCTGTCACGGAGTAATCTGAGAGACGAGGAGGAAGTAGATTTGTCATTGTATTGAAACCAAGGTATCTTCAGATAATCATTCAACCGTCATTCAGACTCAAATGTCAACTGCGAGCTGCTACGAATCGAGACTGTTTTAATGCCAACAGAAACAAAGATGGTTCAGTCACTTAGCTGCATTCTGCAAATACTTGAGCCGCGTTTATCAAACTAAGACTGAGTTTGTACAACTGAGTGTCTGGGCATGTCTGAGGTATAAACTTGCCTTTGTCTGCGACTATTTTGGGGGTTTTGAGGAAGAGGCTGCCGTGCTGCAGGTCCATCATCTCTCCTTTAAGCTTGTCCTCCATCACATCCACCAGGGCCAGTTCGTCAGCCAGCTCCTGCACACAGCAGGGAAGTTCAGGAAATGTTAACCAAATGACTGAAATATTATTTTACTGCAGGATTACCACAATGAAACACAGGATCAGGTGATTCAGTCTCACAAATGTCTCAAACCAGATAAAACCAGATGTACAAAAGTGTTAAATCAGAACTTCTAAAAGAAATCTATATTTGCTTGTTTACTTGTCCTTGTACATGGACACTGTACATACAGCATAATGAGATTTAAAGTCTAATCAAAAGGATTTCTTACTGAGGAGTCAATCAAGATGGTAAACTTGCTGCTGTTACAGCCTGAAAGCTGCTGCCCTGTTTCAGCCAGGCAGGACTGCTTCAGCAAAAAGTCGGTTTTGGTGACAAATACATTTTTCTGTCATTCTGACCACACCTTCACAAGGACAGTGACGGGACAACAGCCAGATCAGACAGCAAGAGATCAGTAATCTGGTGTCAGTCTAGGAAGATCCTGGGTATTACCCCGTCCTGTGACAGCAGCCGGCGGGAGGGTAATCTGAGCAGAGGCACAACCGGGGGGGCTCTTACCCTGAGCAGGATGCTGACAGCACAGGCCATGCCAACCTGGCCCACACCCACCACGGTCACTTTATTCCTGGGGGGCTCTGGAGGACCACTGAACAGCGGGGTGATCAGCTTCTGCAGGATTGAGGCCATTTTCAGAGCTGAGGAGTGTAAAATAGAGAGAGAAGAGTATTCCTGGTCAGCAAACACGTTGACTGCAGACATGTGACAAACACTACACACAGACACGACTGAGGCAAACGGTCCTGCATCCAGAGAGCAGGCTGCCTGCTCAAACTTCATTAATACTGCATTCAGGACATTGCCAGTTATATTCTGGGAACAGAGGGATTACAAATTAAGCCTGACATTTGTCTCATGAGCACTCACAGAAGCACGACTTCTCTGACATATTGTCCATTAACAGAAAACGCACTGCCTGAGCTCTGTCTCACACATTACTCCTCTGCAGAGTTCACCTTGAAAAGACACGCGGCCAGACACAAAAAAACTGCAGCAATACTTGCATTTTTCTGCGATGCTCCGAGCTGCGAGGTATAAATACCACCATGTGATCAGCATGGCAGGCTGAATGGATACCTAAGGTGTGTTCTCACAGAGCCGTGTAACCCCTGCATCCACAACGCCTCCCACAGCCACTGCTTGTGCAATCCAGGCAGTCGAGGCAGGTATCCGGTCAGCTGCAGCGGTAGCACAGAGCAAATGTGACTCGGGGCTGGACTGGGGAGCTGCATAGAGCTCCTCCACCCTCCTCCCCAAATGGAGGATGGAGGACTATAATCGGATGCCAAACTTGACTGAGTGACTGCAGACTGTTAAAGGAGTTAGTGTAATCCCTTAACGATGCCTCCATCTGCTGCACCTGAACTACAGATGAACATTAACCTTGTACCTAATAAGGTGTCTCTAAAGAACAATAACAAATTACTTCAATCACACAGAGTGAAAGAAGTATTTTACAAATTATGCACCCAAGTGCAGCATTGTGCAGCATCCTTTATTAAAGCTCTAATATCGCCACTGTTAAATAACAACTGGCAGGAATCTGAATTATGTATGATCTAGCTGCCACCAAATTTTCAGCCCACTGCACATCTGGGAATTGTCTTTACTTTATGCTGCAGATTGCACACACTGTGATACCTGCAGCACCACTTTCTCTCTCAGCTGCTGTCTGTGCAAGAGATTACTGCTGGAAATTAACAGTGGTTACAGAGTGTAATCTAGATGATAATACAGGATGTCAGTGAACCAGTCCTGAAATGAATCGATCATACTGTGAACCGAGATGTCTGCAAAAAGTATCCATCTCTGTCTGGATAAAGTCCCATTGAAGGTTCACTGGTGCGTCGTCCATTCAGGAGCACAGTGAAACTGGATTACCCAGAGAAAGCGACGTGTGCTCACAGCATGTAAACACGAGCGGTTAATGAGGTGGCTAAGCCGGCAAGGTCACAGGTGGGGCGGCAGATTTCATAACTTCTAATGATGCAAAGAAAAAAGGGGTTTGTTCCTGAATGATCAGGGAACCAAAGCATCAACAGAGAATTTCCTTTTCGTACCAAAACTGTAGAAAGACAGCTGTGTGTGCGACCTTTCGAATGCTTTATGTGACTTGAGGTCACACTTGAACTTGAACACAGACAGCGTGGCAGACCACACATTAAGTATTTGAAAACTAAAATCTCTAAACATTTAATGGCTATATTTTCAGTTCCTGTACAACTATACTAGAAATAATAAAAACAATTAGAATTATTTTTCAACATGTCATAACATCCCTTCTGGGTACTTGGGTGAAAGGGTCCCAGATAAAAGTGCATTTCAAGAAAACAATCTACTCAGCCCTCGAGAAAAGAAACCCAAATTAATACGCTATTTATCTTTTTATTTTTAGGACATCATTTCTTGTCTCAGTTGTCTCAGAGTACCTGGAGGGAAACAGTTAAGCCGGAAGCTGTCACAGCTACTGATGAAAAAACTGCATGTTGACCCACTTCCATGTGGAGGATAAATAGATGGCAAACAGATGAACAAAACACATTTCCTTTGCAATTCTGAAAAGGCTGAGAAACACCAAAGCCTAAAGTCTGCACACGAGGAGCAGGACACACACAAAACAAATTCAGCTGCTGTCACTTCATAAAGAAAAGGTTGAACAGTGTCACTTTCCCCTCAGTTAGTCAAGTTCACCACAAACCAAAATCCAACTGAATCCAGGCTAACTCTCCACATAACATTGAAATCATGGCAGTTCACCTGTAGTCTTGAGGGTCCAGTGACTTTGTAAGTCCTCGTCCTTTCCCAAACGCTACAGTAAGACTCCCTTGGTGTGGCGGACTGTGTGCCTCCTCCTCTCGCTGCTGTTCTGTCAGGCTGCAGCCTGCTGGATTTAATTGACTAAGCCTCTCCATCCCCTACAAAGTCTCAGTTTGGCACTCCGAGGTTCACCTCAGTCAGCTGGTACGACATTCACTGACGACAACACATACTTCCTGTCACACGACAAAGAAACAGAAAGATGGTTGCAATATTTTTCCACCTTCCACTTGGGAGAGGTTCATAATGACATGAATCAGTTATCTATGGCTTTAGTGCAAATTCATATAGAATATATCAGGTGTAGCTTTGATGTTACACTTCATCTGGAGATGTTAATAAATGCTGCTTCACAGCTTCTCTTCAACAGTGAAGGTTCAGCGATGGGCCACTACAGTGATTTGACTGAGCCGATGGTTTCAAATAAAAATGGCTGCAACAGCAGATGGATTTCCGTGGTGTGTCTAATTTAGGCCACAGACAACAGATTGAGATTCACTGATTCTCAGCCTCGGATGAGAGCGTCTTGAAAAGTGCTGAGCTGCATTTCTTAATCAAGCACAAACACCTTTGAGCCAGCAGATGGAGACACATCTCAAAACACAGCCACTGGATAAAAAGAGAACCACCAAAAAAAAAAAAGAGTCATCTGATCGGCTGTGTTGGGCATCTGCACTCAAGATTATTAGCCTTATTTGAAATCAGCCTTAATTTATTTCTCCAGAAGTTCTACAAGCCTGAGGAAGATCAAAACATCCCTTCTATTAGAGAATTAAACTATCTGTTTGGAGCATCACAGGACAGCGTGTGGATTAAAAAAACATGGTCATGCTTACAGATGGTCAGCTAAAACAAAAGCTGAAAGTCTGTAGAAATCCTGGAAGGCACTTAAAGAGGGGAGAAGTGTGTTTATCACTTTAAATTTACAGTACAAAGATTAAGACTTGTCACGACTTTTGTTGCTTCTTCGAACAGGGAGAACAGTGGGATGCTGAGGGACTCACCTGGTCAAGCTATCACATTAGGTATGTTACACTTTCAGGTGTTCAGAGACTGCAAGAATAGAAGGAAAAATATTATATCATAGCATTTGTAAGGCACCTGACTTATTTCTAAGTTTACAATCACATCCACATTCAAACAAATGTAAAAAGTGTGGAGTGTTTTGGAAAACAGTCGTGATATAGCCCATCTGTTGTGATAAACTGGTTGAAACATGCAAAAATAGTAACATTACCCAATAAATATGCCCAGATGTGCTACAGAAGACAAAGAAATATCTGGTAACAGCAAAGTTTATTTCATGATACACTGCCTACATGATCATAAATAAACAGATTGAAAATCCTTACCCACATAACCCCTGTCATTTCTGTCCATTGTGGGAGAGCTGCCTGATGATGAATCACTTGTGTTAAGTAAGCAAGATTTCAATTAAGATACAGTATCACTTGCATGTATTACATATTGCTTTCAAAAGTTACCGTAAAATGTGCTATAAAAAGTTGAACACGCCACTTTAGAAAAATATCAAAATAGAAACAAAGATGCCCCAGAAATCTTGTGAACCCCAGCATCACCTCCAGTGAATGCATCCTTTCCCCCAGCGGGTCAACAACCCCTTTCAGAGTAACCTACAGGGTCTTTATTGTGGTAATTTGCACAGGCAGAAGCACTGAACAGTTCTGGAGAGAATAAATTGATTAACTGTCCCAAAAGGATGAACTTTCTCCATGTGTCTTCTTTGCAGATCTGCCATGTCTGGACACATGTAGCCACTTAGGCGGGCTATGTGGGTGCACTGCAATAGCCAATCCTGCATATAGGACTGAAGGATCAGAAATCTATTAAAAGAAAAAAAAATAGTAAGCACAACAGAACACTAAAACCCAAAGCATGTAAACTCAAATGGGCACACTGGCAGGGCTGGAAATCAATAATCCATTATCAAGCACTGCAAATTTTGTTTCCTTAAGGAATAACGGTCAAATAAACATAAGATGATCAATACTTGGAAGCTGTCATGTAGAATTTTGTATGTAAATTTATGAGGATTTTGATAAATGATGCCAAAAATACAGTCAATTTTCTTCCTCAATCCACTGACAGTAAAAATCATAATACAGTGACCAGAATGATCATTTCAGCCATAATCATAGAGCCCCTTATACAATGATTCAAGCCGTGATCGGTCACCAGAAGACGTTTTAGACCTCAACCTGAACATGGGCGGATTTTCCTCATGCAGTGACGTGACCTGATTACACCGTGTGTCTCCTCCCAGCACAGACCACATTAAAACGTTTGAGCTGAATCAACCTGAGCACCATAGAAATAATGAATCACTCTAACTAACTCTACAGCTACGGAGCAAATTTTGAAACTCATACAGAAACACGTAGACATTCTGGTATTAGTATTAGCACTGCTTTGTGCTTTAAAATGGGAGGGCACTAAGTGCTAACAGTGTCCAGGCACTTCACCATCAGAAAAACACCTGGCACAGAGAGTTAGAAACTACAGTATGGCCTTCAAAAACTACAACCATGCATCGATAACCTGGCCTCTCCATTCTGCACTCGTTTCTACATACAAGGGTTAAATACACACGAAGACACAAAACAATTCACAGATTAAAATCAACATTAGAATGAGTCTCTTCTGACAGCCACGAAACAGTGTTATCCAGAAGCTACTGTTTCCTCTTGCTGTGGGAGGAAAGCTGGAGTCAGTAGAGGAGAAAGTTTATATCGTTCCAATTACGTCTGAGTCCTTTGTCCAAGCATGTAGGTAAAAGTAAGAGGTGAGCCAAGTTTACTGCTTGAGTTGTGGTGTGCTGTGGCAGGGAGGTGGCGTAGGCAATGTGAGAGACTGCTGAGGGTCTTTTACTTGCCGGCGCTCTCTGTGGCATCGCTGCTGCTGACGCCCAGGTAGGTGGCTGCGTTGTTCACAACGCCCTGAAGGGGGACGAGGACGCTGTCCCGGAGACCTTTGAGGGTGTTGATTTGATCTGCATCCAGGTTCTGGTAGGCATAGTAGAGAGAAACGCCCACCACAACAAGGAGCAGGAGCTTGAACAACACAGACAGGAAGCCTCGTCGGGCCGGTGCTTTGCTCGAAGAGACAGTGCTGCCCACTCTGGAGAAAGACTCTGAGTACGAGCGGCTCTCAGTGAGGACAGCGCGCTGCACACGGGACTCATCCAACCAGTATTCACTTGGTTTAAGTGGTCTACCAGCTGCACCCCGGATTGGACGCCTACAGGTCGCACTGATCAGGGAAACAACACAATGAAACGTTTAGGCCAAGAACACACACACAGGATCTTAACTCATGGTCCACTTGCTAGATTTTCAAAAGCATCTCATGGTCTTTCTCAGCAGATTTTGCTCAGCTGTCATGGAGATAGCTTTCACATCTGATGCCAAATAGTTAATTACATATATAGTTGATTTTATTCTATATCTTTTATTTATTGTCTTTAATTCTTTTTCTATGTCTCTACAATTTAATTTCCCCAGTGTGCAATCAATAAAGTCTCTCTCTCTCTCTCTCACCAAAGACTAACCCTGAAGGAGCTTTGGTCATGACCGCTGTCTCTGTTCTGGTCTTTGGTGCTGGATGTGAAAGCTACCTCCAGCTACCACTGCTTAACTGGGATGTGAAATACAGTGAAAGCTCAGGGAAAAGCTAAGTAAATGGACCTTGATTCAACTTCAACTCAAAAAATAAATAAATAAAAATAAAAAAGCCAACTAGTATTTCAAAGGTGAAGGGTGTTCCTCTATGTAAAGCCTAAACCATTTTAGTGAATCTGTTTTTCCAAACAGAACAATATTTTGCAGGACATGATTAATGTGCTTTGTCATCATCAACTCTCACCTGATGCCCGTTGGCGTGCTTATTTCATTGGCAAGGATATCTTCAACAACACTCTTGCTGGCCTTCTTCGGTGTCTCTTCGGTAATTTCCTCCACCACCTATCAGTGTCATATAAAAACATGTTCATACAACTTAGAATACGCACATCTCTCCCTCTCTCTCTGAGGTTGGGGATGGCAAAAAGTGCCTCACCTTGGTTTGTCGTCTGCTGCTGGTTCTGACGGTAACTGGGGTTTTCCCTCTGCTCCTCACAGGCTTCTCTACCACAGGTACTGGCTCTGACTCAGGCGCAGCAATCTCCTCTAAAAACATATGTAATGTAAACACAACGGCGATCCATAGAGACATCAATACAGCAATTAGTGTGACATACTGACATTTCCAGCCCAAGTTATTTGCCTTGTCAGTAATGCATAACTTTGAAAGATGACGAGTAATGTGTGGTCAGAGCTCACCATCTTCTTTGTCACTGTACTGGTCCGAATTTGTGTTGCCATTCTGGTTACTGTCTGCTTTGGGGAGAGTTGTGATGTCTGTAGGAGCTTCAGGTTCAGCTGGAGGCTGGTCCAAAAGCTTCTGCAGCTTCTTCTCATACAGCTTACGGGTAGAGGCTGAATGAGGACAAGGAAGGTGCAAAAAAGAATATGAAAGACCTCAATTCCAGTAGGATTTCTACAGTGTTTGTTCTGTTAACTCACATTATTTACACACGACTACCTGAACATACATAACACTGCTCATGTTTGACTGACAGCGAATTTGAGGTTTTAAACTAGACGGATGAATCAGCTGGACCAACACATTGGCTGTTTGTATTTTGCATAGACAGTGGTATGTATTGTACATGTGGGTCATAAGTAACCAGAATTTGCAGTACTCAAATACAGATATGTCTGATGTAGCTGAAAAATTGCAGAATCTTAGCAAAAATGTTTGGAAAGAAATATTCAGCATGAGTTGGGCTATAGTTAAAAAAAATAAAATAAAAATTACAAACAGGTCAACAAAAAAATTAAAATAGACTTGCTTTATTACTTTTTGTGTTAAGTTAATAAATAATGCTAATAAATGTATTCCTAATCAAATGTCTTTGTGCCTTTGAAGAACTAAAACCTAAACTTATTTCTCATGTTGTAAAAATACGACAAGTTTTTCCACAAAAGTCTGGGACAGGCCCTCCGGGGAACTCACCAACAATGGGCCCTGAGTCCACACCATGTTTAGCCAGCTGTTGTCTTAAATCTTCATCAGTGAGATCTGTCACCTCCACTTCCTCCGTGCGAGGCTTGTCTGTCTTTTTAGTAGCTTTCTGCAGAAACATTTAAATGACAATGATAAAACAAGTCTTACACTGACTACACCTTCCACATTTATTCTATCCACCCACACAGACGAGCACAGTACCTTAACACAGTCACCCACAAATAAAAAGCAGAATTAAAAAACTTACTCTTCCGGATCGACTTTTGTTGGACACCACGGGCGCAGGTAACTCTTCGTCGCTGGAAAAGGTGTCTGCAGGTGGACTCTTCTTGTTGTTCAGTATGGTCAAGTTCTTCAGATACAGCTGCACATACACTTCTTTTTTATGCTCTCCGCTGGGAAGTGGCACGTTGTTGGCTGTAAGCTCATTCTTCAGCTTATCTTTCGTGAGAACCGACGGATCTTCCAGGAATTCTGCCATGATTAACTTTACTCAAGCTATCGACAGCTTTCTTTTTTGCCGCTTACACCCAACGGAAATTAGCGCGTTCAGTCGGCAGCTAGAAACAACAACACAGGGAACGTGACCGAATAGCGCTGTTGTCAAACACGACTGGCGCCTACCCGCTTCCAATTCAGCTAGCAGGACAGAAGCGATTTACTAAAATAAATGCCCAGTTTTGCTTTTTAGCCTAACAGCTAAGATACCGACAGGTAGCTTTGATTTTTCGAAAACAGATACACGCGTGCGCTGCAAACGGTACCGATGCAAAAAATCTAAATTAACTAGCTGTAATATGACTGAATTAGCTTAGCTTCAAACCGGTCCACTTGCTTCTGTCTGTCCGCGGTCGCAACAGGGCCGAACAAAAACCAGCTTCGCTATTGGATGGAACACCCGAGTAAGCTCCACTCTGATTGGCTTGCTATGAATGGAACGCTCGCAGGCCGACGCCACAAAGAAACCGCAGGCTGTGTTTAAGATAACGGCTTTGCATAAATCTTATGGACGATATTTCCACCATTGTTTGAATTTTCTGATGTTGTCGACCTTATTGTGTTTACTAAGCAGACGAACGCGAGGTTTAACGATTATATTGAGTCGTATTAAGTGGTGAGTGAGCAATGTTAATGGCGGGTTACGAGCTGTGGCTGTTACCCGCGTTCATAACGTACAGATGCAGTTTCAGTTTGTCTCGCATGTTTGTGGCAGGAATTAATACTAATGCCAATTCATATCGACAGTGTCACTGATAGTTTCCATAGGCCTATTACATAATGTGGCAGTGAGCGAATATTGAGCCATTTAGATGAAGCCTGCTTCTTTAACAGAAGATGGCAGCATGAGCCACATTATACAAAGGAACATGGGGTAGTCTTATTTGTTTTATGTTGCACATCAAGCCAGAGGGTTATACAGCATAGAGGTTAGAGAGAGGGGAATAAAAGAGACAGGAGAAGAATTAAGTATACAACCCACAAAATAAAATCAAGAGAAAGACAATGAAAACAAATGGATTTATAGAAATAAGCATTAGATAAGATTTGGTTTCTCTGAGACTGTGAGGCTGTTCAGAGATGAGGAGCTACAACAGCACCAGCATCATCACCGTTCATTTAGATTAATTTGTCCTTCTGCAAGGAAAATTGCTGCCACCCTCTGTACAACCTCAGAGTGCACAAATACATCAAACTTGACAACTACATACATGAATCGCACACCACAGAAGCTATAAGGGACCTCACACTCTTACATTATGTTAAGAGTAAAATGATAAAATCAAGGACACAACAAGGAAGAATATAAAAAGGAAAGCAAAAGTTGACCCAATAATCACTTTCTTCCAGCCCCCCCAACACACACACACACACACACACACACACACACACACACACACACACACACACACACACACACACACACACACACACACACACACACACACTGTATAATCTGGTTGTAGCATCTCCAATGTTTTGTTTTGCTGATTTTGTCTGTTTTATAGCATCTTTAGGTTTCGGGCAAAACAAGACATTTGAAGACGTCTACATGGGCTGCAATTCAGAAGGTCTGGAAACAGCCAAATTAAAAAAAACAAATTGACAGGTTAATCAATAACTAAAATGATTCCAAGTTGCAGCCCTACACACTCGCACACAGACATGGCAGTGTTTGACCGCCTCCTGCCTGTCTGGGCATGCTGGTCTCTAACTCTGTGGTGAGCCCCCTCCTCTGCAGCCGTGGTGACAGTGGTTTGAGGTGGCACTGTGTGGCTCCCCACCTGTCCTTCAGACCTGCCTCTCTGGGGCTTTCTGGGATGCTGCTGCAAAAACCAAGCAATTGATCCCCACCTCAGCTCTAAACCACACTAAAATACAGCACTTCAAGTACAGTTCAGCTTTTCCATAGTGCATTTGCCAATGAAGTGTAGGCATAAAAAATGTTGAGCCCTTGAGAAACACCTCTTAAGCTTTCTTTGTATGTAATTTATACAGAAAATAATGCATGGGCCAAGAATCACAGAGAGTGCCTCTTTAAGCATAACAGTCATGGCCTCTGAAAAATGATCAAAGCCTGCTCTTTAATCGTCAACGTTCACATTTCAGAATAAGTTCATTTAAAATGGAATCGCTCCACCTGATGTTGACCAGTCAGTACAATCGACGACATTTCTTGACAGATGACTGTAAAATAAATCTAAAGAACAGACAGAAATCAATTTATGGGAAAATAAAGGCCTTTGAGTGCAGTTACTCAAGGAAAGTTGGACTGACAATTGAATTATTGAATGTTACATAGTATTTGGAAAAGGCGGCACACCTCAAATGAACACAAACTCAAACATCCACGTTGTAAAAGTGGATTTCTGATCGCTTTGAAAAATGTCGAACACAGGCTCCATGGTCAAGTTTATCTTGGATTTTAAGTATTTCTAAATCCCAACTGAGCCAACCACAGAAGTAGCTTAGGAAAAGTCAACCTTTACCACCCAGAGAATGTCTGATCCAATTCCACTGACACAACAAAACACATACTTGTGAAATTAATCAAAGTTATTCAATTTCAGCACAATGTATGATCAAAGCGCTGTCATCTCATCTATTACTTGGTCCAGATTTACATGATCACCAAACAGCTGTATATAACATTTCTTTAAAAAAAACTAAATTCACATCCAAGATTTTTGCATGACCAGAGCATTTTGTTGTCCCATCCAGTACTAAAAAAATGTCAGTTTTCCTGCACTAATCTATCACAACAATCTCTAATCCCAGAGGATGTTATTGCTCTGTGCCAGACTAATTAAGATCAAGTCTTGGGTAGTTTCCTGCGCAAAATGGAGGGTAGGATGGGGGCAGCAGGAGCTGTGTATTTCACAGAAGCTGGGATTTGTGTGTCCTGGCCTAGGAACAGCCATCTAGTAGTGCTCACACAGTATATTTTCATTTGTTGACAATCCAAACTCTACTTAAAGGACACATGCTTAGATGTAGACATTTCTGTCAGGAGGAAAAATGAGACTCCCTCTCTGGCCCTTGTTGATGCCCATTTGGCCACCTGCCTGTTTGTATCATACATATATTTGCATTATTATTATGATTTGGTCTTTTCTCCGTTTTATTTGGCCATTGAGTACAGAGACACACTCGCTCATGTCCTCACTGAACTTAAGGCAAACATTACTGTGTGTGAACTTCCATGTAGTGAATGAAGAATTTCTATTAAGGCTCCAGTGAGGCACCCATGGGATACCATGTTGGATCACTGGGGGGAAAACTTAATGTAGGCCATCCATCTCCTCAAAATGTAATGCACTGACATAAAAGGATCAAGACAAATTTGATCTGTTAGAGCCACTGGAAGTGCTGCTTCTGCAGCAGTTGGTAACCACTGCAAATGCATTGCAATGCAAAGGAGCTACACTGACGTTGATCTTTAACACACCTTACAGTTCAGGAAGTCATGGACCCTGTGCACATAGTTAACTGAGCTTAGGTATACTCAATATTTTGATATTAACAATGCATAAAATGATTATGTTTAATGTGAGAGGAGCTGCTCATTGTAACAAATCCACAGAGAAACATTAACTCTGCAGTTCCTTTCAATGCCTTGGTGCATTTTAGCATCTTTCAGCTCATTGTTTGATTTTACAGCAACATCACTGTTTTGGTTAAGTCTCACAGATCTCATACTGTCATTTTCAGCCACAACAGGCAGCATTTACAACCAAACAGCTCTATAACCCACTGTACTCTACCTGTTGAGTACCAAACAGCAGACAGACAAAGATGGCCTGTGAACAGAGTCATGCATTTAGCAGCTAAAGAGCCAGATATTTCCTTCAGCAGTTAAAAGGAGAGTGAATACTGCACTTACATTCATTGGTTGGCCAGAAACACAACTCCAAATGAATGCTAATGTTGCTCCATACTGTATCTGCTAGATGTGCTAATAAGCAGATAAAAAAGTTCCCCAAATAAACTTTATAAGGCGATGTTAAAGGTCCAGTGTGTAGGATAATTACTGTATGTTTTCATTAGTATATAATCACCTGAAAATAAGAATCGTGTTTTCATTACCTTAGAATGAGCTCTTTATATCTACAGACGGAGCGGGTCCTCTTCCATGAAGTCTGCCATGTTACACCGCCATGTTTCTACAGTAGCCCAGAATGGGAAAACAAACACTGGCTCTAGAGAGGGACTTTTACATTTTTCGTGTTTTTAGTGGCCACCATAGGTTCAACTACATGCTTGGGAGCAGAGGGTGAGGCAAGGTGTATGCAGTTGGTTGCAATCTGCAACCTCACCACTAAATCCTATACACTGATCTTTAATGTTGTGTTTTCAGCTTGTTGCCTCTGCCCCCGAGTGGCCGAAAACATAACTTAATGCAGGTTAAAGGAGAGCGTGTGCTAGTGAGCTAGTGTGCGCCAAACACAGTCACCAGCCTTGCCCGAGCAGAAATGTATCCACAGACCTGGCTTCCCAACAACAGGGCCTTCAGGAAGTCACTGCAACTCTATACTTCAACAACTAAAGGAATTTCTTTTAGCTAACAACCAGCAAAATGAACATTTTCTTAGTAAAGAGACAATGACATGCAGTGCAATATTGTGTCAAAACACACATCTCATTTGTAAAATTTCAGAAACCACATATTTGACTTTACTCACGGTTCATCACCAGGTAGGCCTTTTATTCTTTAACGCGCCTGACGTGGCTGAACCGAATGGCCGGTGGCTTGCAACTAAAAGAGAGGGCAACCTCACGCAGGTGACTGCCAGACTCTTGAGTTAACAGGAAAGAAATATTTCCGTGCTTAACTTGGCTGAAACTCTCAACAGACCTGCCTGCTTAGTTTTTCTGTCCACATGGCTGAACACTGGTACCGGACCAGTATGGGAAAAGCCAAAGACTTCTCAAAAGTCTCCTGTGATGTGTCGTTTGTGACACCGCCGTGCCCCTCAACTGTTTCCTCTCTTTCGCGGATGCCTGGGCTCTGAGCTCACAGGCCCCTCACTCAAGTGAGAATTCACCGTTTAGGAGTGTCAGCATTAACCATACCTAATGAATGAGAAGTAGACAATCAACAGAGACTCAGCAGCACTCCTAGGTGCAAGTGCCAGATCAGGGAACATGCCAAGAGCTCAGTGCATTCAGCATTTTATTGCAATCGTTGGCAGGACTGACGCACAATTTTCAATTAAGTACCAAAAAAGGAGAGGGGGTGGATTTTATAAAAGCTGACAAAAAGAGACCTCTTTGGGGACCTTTGTGTGAGGTGCTTCCATAGACTGACATGACTGTGTTTGTAATTTCCTCACTGGTCCTTCTGGTGTCAAGTTATTTTAAGTAATAGCTCTCAGCTCTGTGTCTACTGCAGCCAGGACACATTCCCCGAAAACCTGGTACTTCAGCTGCTCTGATCTTATTTATTCAATCTTGAAAACTGAAACTTTTAGGCCTCATACTGCCTCGCTGCCTGAATGGACTCCTCTTTAGCTGGACCTACATCAGAACTATTTGGTTAGTGGACTAGGAGGCGCACCATGTGGAAGAAGCACTTGTCGTCATGTTTACTGTCCTTCCAGGAGGTAGTCTTGATGGTTCGGCTCTTGTAACAGCTCATAGTTTTGGCTAGTAAAACACCAGGGGCCTATCGATGCTCTGAAGCCTCACAGCGTGGCTCATCCGTGCCAGCGGTAAAGGACAAATGTGCCAAAGTCTGCTGGGTTTGGCTCTTTTCTCACCCCCTGGCTTCCAACACCGTTGTATCCAGCTGAGGTACAATAATTTGACACCTCTTAAGCAGCTGGACCCTTTAGCGTGACAACCACTGCTTTGTTTTATATTCCTGCATATTTTGAACGCAATCAAAAATTACAGTCAGCAACATCCAAACGGTGTTTTTATCCACTTTGGACTTTTGCCCCTCCCCACCCCCTTCAATCTCCTTTATCCCTCCCTTTCCTATGTGGGATTTAACATACACTTTGTGGTAACCTTGCTAAGTTATCAATTTTTTCTATGCTCTCTCACACTGAATAAAGGCTTGTTTCTCTGCGCCTGCTTGTTACGACTTCAAGGACAGCTCCCTCCATCTGGCATTAAGTATTCCTGGTGCCAGTGTCGGGTTAACTGACACTCCTGCACTTAAACTAATGGCAGCGAGCAGTCATCTCCCATGAGGTGCTCACCTTGGAAAAAAAATCACCCAGCTCCCTCATCCTCAATCATAGTGGTGCTCTCGCCACCCACTGAATGAAACCATGGGCATGAAAAGAGGGATTGTTTCACTATTCAGGCATATATGAGGGCAAATGAAAACATGTAATACGCATGTCCTGTCTTGGTTCGCCCTCCTCCCGAGTTCAATGAGACGTTGAGAAGTGGGAAGAGCAGAACAGCATGCAAACAGAAAAAGACAGCGTCAGCAAATCGTCGTTTTCATTAAGAAGGAAATATACAATCTGATTTCTTAAGCAAATGACGCAAAAACCACAAAGTATCAAATGTTCAGATGCTTAAAAGAACACCTTTGAGACAAAGATGTAGACTAGAAAGTAGACACCTGGATTTAGGACGGAAATCCGTGAGTCTGGTCACCAAGTAGCGTACTAATTTTACTATTAAGGAGTACCTGGAAATTCAGTGTGTGTGCATTTTATCTCTCACTGTGAATAACTAATTTTCTCCTGCACCTGCAGTAAAGTGCAATCTTATTTGACTTTTTCCTTCAAATATTGTGCTGTTGGTTTGGACTGAGACCTGGTTCACATGTAATTACGACTGTCTTTATGCACATTGGTCACCATATTAGGCTTCACACCTATTACACCAAAAGGGGACAAAGTACACGGGGCCCTCATGTGAAGAGGGTCCACAAAGTCATTACAGTGAATAGCCATGTATTTGGAGAAGGGCCCTTAGAAAATGTCCATCTACAGGGTCCAAAATTTTGTGCTCTGTCCCTGCCCTAACAGACCCAATAGTCACTTTTCACGTGAAGAAAGTGTAAATTTCAGGTTATATCAAGGTGTCTCTAGAAATTAGATGCATTGGCAAGAGTGCTTATATGTCTTTGGGTGTTTTTCAGATACCGATGTTATCACGTTCTTTTCACGCTGTTGGGTAGCTGTATGGCATAAAGATGTCTCTTATTGGATTTCCCTGGCCACATTTTACTTGGCTGTCCTTCGGACATAGACTATTTCCATCCTAGGTAAACTTTTAAATGAAATATCTTGTACAGGTGAGTCCAGGACAAAGAGAAGCACCTCTCGGACCACAGGGGTGCAGCATCACCACCCGTCCTCTTCTGAACCCCCTTCTCAATGGAAACCTAAACAGCTTTTTAAGAATGAAGAGGTTTTTCAGTTTGTTGCTAAATATAGGCCAGGCCAGTGGGAGGTGGCAGGTCTCAGAGCCATTTTCAACAAAGATGAGCCCCAGGTCCTGCCCAGGGCCCAGCGGGTGGTGACTGCCGGTGGTCCGCCTTTCTCTTATGCACCGGCTCTTAAGTAAACACTGCAATCCTGCGGTCAGCTACAGCATGGCAACGAGCGAAAGGACTCACTGTGCAGTTGCACACAGCTATGGTGTGTTGTCTCCTCCGGCCCACTCAATCTCGGCTCCTCCCCATCACAGAGGCCTCGGCAGGGGTCGACGGCCAGTGACAGACCTTGATGTGTGATCCCAGAACCCTGCTGGGAACTCCTGGTGGGGGCAGTGTTGGACTTCACCTTCTGGACCCCACTGATGGACCATTTTCCACCTGGAAAAAGAAGTCTAAATTAAGAACATTATTATGTTTACTTACACTATGCTAATTCATTGTTTTTACACTTAAATGATTTGCTAGTGAAATCTATAAGTACAGAGGAATATTAATGAACCGTGAGCCACTTGAGGCTGTCATGGATATAATTCAACCACAATCAGCTAATTGTTTACGATGTGATAAGTGTAACATTCATTAATTAAGGACAAAACAGGAAATATAATTGCACTTCAACTACTAAAGGAGAATTATTATGAAGTATAATTCGAATAAAAGCAACTGGGACATTAGAACAGTGATAAATTAATGGAATTTCAACAATGAGATAGTTTAAACGGTTAATTAAGCAGATGGACTTATGTACACATCACATTCAAAAGTTTAGCATGCTAAGGAATAACAGACAGCAATATCAGATTCAACCAGGAAATATCCGAAATCTGAATGTGTTTTATCTGAGGGGCAACCTTTCCAGGATAATATGGCATTAATCATCAGGATCACATCCAATAAAGCGCCAGATTAATCAACACAGAGGAAACCTGACAGCCCAAGTCCTTATCCGCTGAGGAAAATAAGGGGCAACAGGTATGCCTTTATCCATTGAGCTCTGTTCTTGCATTGCTCCCCTATACACGAAGATCATAATTTGGGGAGTCTCAGTGGCTACCTGTAAGGACCACAGGGGTGGCAAATAGCAGGGCTGTGGCTTTTTGAGCTTCTTAGTGGTGCGAGCAGAAGGATTTACGGTAACTCTCAGACAAGCGTTCACAGCTTGGACTCTTGGCATGGATTCGATATTGTCCCTGGCTGAGCATCAAACCCACTGAACCTGAGGTCCAAAAGTACCTACACAAAACCCTGGGATGTTTGAATGATAAATCGCCGACATTTAGTGGCAGAACAAAAAACATTGGCCTTGCTGGGGATATCAATTTTAATTTTAATTCACAGTGAGAGTGCATACTGGGTGGCTTGATTGACCAGAGATTGCCTTCTAGTTTAATTGACAAGCTCTTCTCTTTTGGGTTAGGATATGAGTTTTCCTGCAAATTCAGCACAGGTGCAATAGTAGAAGCCCTGCAGTGTAAGAGGTGCAACAATTGCCAGTGGGGACTGTATTGAATGTCAACCATGATTTGAAGTGCACTGACCAAATTATCTTTAAGTTCATGTCCAGTCCTTTTGGGACTATTTCTATGTGTAACTGGACTCTTTCTGCTTTAGCCCACCATCGCCAGCACTTCTGGTTTTGATAAAAGAGAAAACAGTTCCACAAGATTTCCTGAGCGGAGTTCAATGATAAAACCATGTGGCGAAAAAAGCTCAAGAAGTTAATACATCTGACATGCCGAGAACCATAACGGATCAATTTAATAATCCGTTTTATTTTTTGAGAAGGATTAGTATTGAAATTGAGGATGTTTTTGGTCACTAGTATCATTATCTTCTGTTACATTCAGGTAAATGCATCTCATACAAGACCAATGCTGAATCTTATTAATGTGCTGACTGCTGATTATGCCAAGAGGTGCTTTATAAAGCCACAGGACTGAATTTAAGGTCAAAGAGGATGCACTGAGCCAAACACACCAACCGCCACCCTGGAGAAAACAGCCATGGTGCTAATATTAGGGGGAAGACTGATTACAGTGCTACTATTAGGTTTTGGCATTGATTTTGGTCCAAAGTAGGAACGCCCTCGGCATTTTCTCTTTGGTGTTCATGCCCTCAATCCTCAATGGCACACTACATGATATTATGAAGAGCCAGACCAAACATGCCAAAGCAGCCCACAGGGTTACTCACAGCCCCTGCACATTCTTTTGAGGCTGAAACGTGACCCAGTCCTATTTTTCAGCAGCTTGTCAGACTCAGTGTGGTGCAGGGAGGTAAACTAGGAGGGAAAACTGTTGTCACCTTTCTATAGCTCTTACTTTTTCTGACTTACAAGATGGCAACCTCGGGTGTCAAAATGAGACCAGATGGGTGGGTTGCTTGAGGGCTGGCAGTCGCTACGGATATGGAAAGCAAAGACATACTTACAACATCAGCAGTGGACAGTAAATGGAAATTAGTTTATTGGTGAAGCTTTGCAAGTTGATGGACACACTCTGGTAAAGTAATAAGTGTGGTAACCACATGCATTAAGACATATGATTCCATATGTGAGACTGAAATTGAAGTGACAACATAATGATTTAGGGTGAATTCAGTGAAAAGCTTTGTAGCAGCTTGAGGAAACTGTGCATGTCCAGCTGTGTGTAAGATGCTTAAAACATTGCTGTCTTGCTAAATTTCCAATAACATTTCCTCCCGCTATATGGTCAGAGAACAAAGTCTTTGTTGGACAGCATCATCAGAGACTTGGACTGGAAAACACTGTTGGGCATTCAATATGTCCGAGGTTGTCATCAGATGAAGCTCATTTTGAAAAATGCTTGTTATGACTGCTGCTAACCATATCCACCCACTCTGTGCCCAGTGAGACAGACAGCGAAGAGGAAGTCTTTCAGTCAGTCAGGTCATACTTCATCTCAGCAGGCTATTGAGCTGCTGGACGATGGACAGAGCTTCAAGTGAAACTTTGCTCACCTCAAACCTGCTGATGACACAATGCATTGGAGAAAAACAGCTAAACAGTTTCTGAAAACTGGCCATTAGGAATACCTGATGAGGCCACCACAACTTAACAAAGCACTCCTTTTTATTGTTTAAATATTGTGATTACAATTTAGAAAAAAATTTAGCCTGCTCCCTGACCGTTGAATAGCTGTCTACATTTCTGTAGAGATTCAAAAAGGTCTGGTTTTGGGCACATGGAGGGCTCATTAACAACTTAGCCAATCAAAGCTTTTTAGCCAGAATTAAGAACGGCGACATCACTTTCTTGTGCCAAAGGCGGAAGAGGAGTGACAGAACAATAACAAAAATGGCAACAAGCGTGAATGAGGTTGACACACTTGTACATGTTGCAGCAGAAATAACTCTTAAATTGCCCTATTTCTTTGATGAAAAATGATTTACGGAATGTGGAAACTGCTACTGCAACTTTCACACTGACTAAAAACAACACTGATTGCTCATTTTGCTAACTCTGGTTTCACAGCCATCAATCATGCTATAATTTTCACCCTCATATGCGGTGAAAAAACCTCACAGTCATTAAGAAAAGCAACACTGCAACACTCACAGCTAGAATTGGCTCTGGACATCTCTAACAGTAATAATGGTAACTTCAATATGATATGAACGTAGTATGTGTAAAGCTACATAAGCTCACCTTAAACTACCACTATTGAATTGTACTTCCTTTCGTGATTTCCTACATTTCCCAAAACACCTTACGTTATCATGCATTCTGCTGGTGGTTTGATTTAGAGAGCCAGTTTGAGTGATAGGAGAGCAAAAGCAAGACAAGAAGCACATTTTCCCAGTTTAAAGAGCATGAGAGTTGGGTCAGCAACTCAAAAAAACAATATGCCCTATAGCTGCAATGCATTATGGACTACAGAGATGGCTGTGAATGAAGAGCGTGGTATCTCTTCTCCTCTATCATGTCCCTATAACACTGTTGACTGTTGATGCAACATCTAATCCATTAATCTGTGATTACTTGTATTACTGATGCTTTGATTGACACATTTTGTGCTGCCGTACTCCTGCCATTATCCTGTCAAATTGGCAGTCAATGTGATGCTCTGCTGGCCTTTTTGGCCACTTATCCGCAAGAATAAGAATCACAATGTTTTCGTTTTAAACATGAAAGACTGTTGATCAGTCTATACCTTGCCATTATGACCAGTTCCTCTAACTGTAGGTTTCCACCGGCCACAAATGTACACATTCTTTCCTCCGAGCACAGCCACAAATGCAGTTCACCCTCCTCATTGACCAAAACTCACTGTGCGAGGCTTGACTCTCCAAGAAACACAGCCAACATTACCACTGAAATAGATTTCAATAAATTTTAATTTCCGCAGCCACTTTTCTCGGTCTTGGGAACGTAATGAATTTGCAAACAAAAGCCTCAAAAGAATTCCCTCCCATTTCTCTTTACTCAATGAATTACCATCGACCACACAAGGAAAACAAAAGATGGCAAGTTTATTTTTCTGTGGCGGGGCCGTTTCAACAGAGCGATTATTCACTGACACCACCTTCAAAGGTTCCTCAATCAAAGATTTCAAGCACCACTGATATTACTAAGCTGCAGTGGGAACCTTGCAGTCCTGTGTATTACATTGTTGCATTATAATTAGTTAAGAGTGGCAATGGTATGTTTTGTATATTTTTCCACAGAAAAAGTAAATTATTGGTCCAATAAAGGTGCCAGTGTTGTTAAACTGAATGGCATGCTGTTCAAATGTATGATTTCAAGCTACTAATTTGTTTATTTGTGTCATTTTTTTGAACAGCTGTCCACAAAGAGGCATATTGTTCAGTATGTGATCATAGAGAAGATTAGATTATTACAGCGGCAAACACAGCACCTGGTTCCACACATTTAAATTGCTGACCAAATACAGATTTCTTCAGCAATCAAGCGAAAGCAAATAACAAAGCTGTGGCTTGGGAAGTAGAGCGGTGGTCCACTAATCAGAAGGTCAGTGGTGCGATCCCTGTGCAGTCTACATGTCCACGTGTCCTTACTGAACCCCCAAACTGCTCCTGATGCTGTGTGAGTGTGTGTGAATGGTTGTCGCTCCTGATGAGCAGGTGGCACCTTGCATGGCAGCCTCTACCACCAGTGCATGACTTTGTAAGTGAACGGGTGAATGCTGACTTATGTTGTACAGCTCTTTGAGTGGTCGGTAAGACTAGAAAAGTGCTACATAAATGCAGTCCATTGACTATTTAATATGGGAATATGAAGAAATCAAGAGATGTGTGAAAATGTGTTTGGGTTTGTGGCATTTTGTTGCTCTGGCAGAGGCGGGCTTATTGCAGAAAATGCTTGTGTGTTTGTTTGTGTGTGCTTGTATAACTGTGGGGGTATATATATGTATGTGTGTGTGTGTGTGTGTGTGTGTGTAAGTGGCCTGTGTGTGGCCAGACTCGCTGGGCTGATCTTGGCCCCTGGCTGTTGCTGGCGTTCAGCATGTCTGTAAAGAAACAGCTGGAGGCAAAGCCAACACCAGTCCCGTTCAGGAGCTCGGCCCTGCCAGCAGCGACAGATTCCAGAACTTTCCATGGTCCCGCGTCGCCATGCCAACAGGTCTTGGCACGGCACAGCTGTCCTGATCTGCACACCTGGCCCACCAAGAGTCCAGAATCACCTCTCCTGTCACTGTGTGATGAACAGGTCATTTACAACCCAAGTGTTTGTGTGTTTTTAAGAGTTATGGGCCCAGGTAAAGAAAACACCGTGGCAGTGGACCTCCTGTGTGTTGCCCTAATCAAACAGAGCTGAGGACCTTCGCGCTGTAGAATAGCCGGGCTTGAATTTGTTCAGACTTGTACTGTGGAAAACCCACACAGAGGGATATTCAAAAAGAAACTGCATTATGGAAAAGGAGCTCGATAAAGATTGGGTTTGTTTGTCTTTGATAGTGCCACAGAGTTTTGTGGTTATAGCTTGAACATTTAGGAGCAAGTCTGGGACAAACAGGAATACCTAACTGCAGTACACTACTTTAGGCAGCTACAGGGAATTATTTGAAATTCAGTCCTCATAAATTATGTGACATATTTGTCATCTGTAATGCTTTCCAAAACACCCAGGCCTCTCTGGACAGAGAGCTTACTTGCTGGAGAAAGTGAATAAAGTTCCTATTATGTTGTAATATCTGATTTCTCAACTTCTGTCTGTGGAGAAGAGCACATACCAGTCTCTTTAAGGTATTGGATGCTTTTCCTAAATGCAGCCCAAATTTCAGATTTAGGACATTCATTTGGCAGACAACTTTTTCCAAAGCGGCTTACACACAATTCAGATTTCACTGTATTGCTCAATGACATTTTGACATGTAGACAGGCAGAGCCAGAGATCATGCCGCCAACCTTAAGATTAACAAGCTCTCCCGCTTGAGCTGCATCCGCCCCAATGATGGCCACCCCATGAGAAAATGGGAGGGACTGACATCAAATTTAAGCCTAGTATGGCTGTGAAGTTCTACTCCAAGACGTTTTCATATGATAATGCCCAGTTTGCCACTAATCTGCTTGTTGCCATAAGGCAGTGGTCTTTTTTTGTTCTAATGGAGGACAAAACAGTGTACTATTTGGAACAAATACAAGAAAATCTGGGTATTTAGCAGGAGCAGCAACAACCATCATGTCTGAACAGACAGAAATATCGCACATAGTGGAACCACTGACCAACAAAAACGAGGAATTTTAGATTAGAAGTCTGGACTGAGAGGAAAAAACAAACGCTGATAATGAACTGCTCACTGTATCCTAACTACAGAATCCCCCAAGGTATTTTAGGAAAAACACGTTCATTATGTAATGCATACTACCTTTGATTGTACCCTATTATGGTAAGAGATGAGCATTATATCTACAGGATGGATGTCGAGTTGACAGAGTATCAATGTTTTTCCAACGGTTAACTGAATTGCACAGCACAACAAATAAACATTATAGTATTACTATCTAAAATATGTACTTCCCTATATTTTGTACTCTAAAAACGTACTGTACCAGAGTGTTGTGTTACCTTAAAATAAGGGGCTAAATGTACGTCACCCCTTTGTTATGGAACAATAGTCATGTCAGCAATGGACACTGCAAAGCCAAAGCATCTTCTGTTTGTGTCCAATCACATCTGTTTTGCAACATCCAATCAAAATAATCACATTGTGCATTTCTGCTGCATCTATTGATTTTATTCTGTTGCGTACAGAACATGAAGACCAGATGATACTGGATGTTAAAACCACTCATTTATACAGAGCTTCACTATGATAAGCCCACTGGTTGAGGGAGTGAAGGACAGTAGGTTTTGATTTATTCTGGATGATATTTTGCTCCCTGCAGCACAAACTGACTTCCAAACTTCCAAACTGACTAGTGCAGCTACTACTGCTGAAACATTACCTTCCTGGGAGGTATGTTGAGAGAATATGAAAGATGAAACAGTAATCCGAATCATGACAGCCAACCTGTGTGGCCCACATAATGGAGCTATCACATACCAATAATCTAATGTCAGGTGAAAAGGGATAATTTAACAATGCAGTAGAGACCTTTGAGGTTCCTCTGATTACAGTCACAAGTCTGTAAATAACACAATATTCTGCTCCGAAACTTGTCTTGCTTTGGCTGAGAGAGTCTTTGACAGCATTTGGGCTGAAAACTCTGCCGATGTGCTCCTGAGTCAGTTGTGACTAGCCACTCTAATTCAATTATGGAAAAACCATTTCAAAACCTGATATTTAAGGAGGAAAAATAAGAGGTTATGCACATCATGAAAATGCACATTTCACCTGGTGTATCTTGGCTCGGCATTTTTAAAAGAGGCCAAACTTTATTGCCATTGGAGAAAAAGTTGTAATTTTTGAAGTGGTGTGTGTGTGAGAGGGATTATTTCTTGCCCTGTCTCCCTGGATATAGCTGCCACCCATGATATCTAACTCTAAACTTACACACAAACACGCTCTCACACATTAGGGGTGGAGTACGGAGAGAAAACATGATTTGTGTATGGATGTCCGGCATGTGAACATTTTGATTGATGGGCAGCTAAAGAACACAGGCCGATCCTTATTAGTGGCTGAAGGCTGCCAGCTCTGAGGGATGCGTGGGCATGTCCTCCTTGGTAAGTGATCAGGTGTTTGACTCTGTCTGGTAGGAAGGAAGTCCTTATTAATGTTGAGGAGAAGGCCGAGGCTCAGCAACCTCAGGCATGCCCGCCCACACACACACACACACACACACACACACACACACACACACACACACACACACACACACACACACACACACGCTTCCATCCAAACAGCGCAGCACTGCTCTTGCTGTGGTTCATTACTGTAGAAGAGAGCTGGTGTGCTTTTACACGAAAAGTCCTGATTGGGAACAGATATCTACAGCTGTGGAGGTGTTAAAATAAATCTATCAACATCTTTTACTGTTTTTGCCCCACTTGTACTTTTTTCTTTTCGGGTGTTTGTTTTATCAAAATAGTTTTAACCTGCGTTAATTGATTTTTTTTTTGCCCCTCAGGGGCAGCAGAGCAAGGTGTAAACACAACCTTAGCAGGTTGTTATGATGAAACATTGTTAACAAACAGTTGCATGTTTACACATCAAGCAGATGAGGAGCTGCATTAACATCCATTTGGATTCGTGTATTTGGCCATGAAATCCAGTATTCACTCTTTTAGCCCTGTTTTGGTCTCCATCCACTCTTAAAGGAATAGTTCCACATTTTGGGGAATACGCTCATTAATTGACACCACTTCCATGACTTGAAACGTCATGCATTTACTGAACTTGGCTGACAAGCCTTGTCTTTTTAGCAGTGGATAATTCAACTAAAAAACCAAAAACTAAATTTCTTATAATAATTCTAATAATAATAATAATAGGAAATATAAAGACTTATCTAATATGTGAATGTCAAAAGGGGGACAGCTGGCCGCTAACCAGTCACTTTGTTTACCAGCTAGTCTCTGACTTTGACTGTCTGCCATTTGATGTTGGATTAGCAGCCTGTAGCACCTTTTTCACTGAAAATAGGTGTCTGCTGCAGCTGGAAACGAGGGCGTGGTGGTGAAAGTGAACCAAAACAGTTAAGTTTCAGGTTGTAAAACCAAAACAACGAGCTGAAAGATGCTAAACACTGAGAGGAGCTGAGGAGAACTGTCGGGTGATCGCTATGGCTTTCACTCTTACAGACAATGGTCATGTGATTAGTGCAGCTTTAAACTCTGTATCTTTAACCTTAGCATAAACGCCATTATATTCGGGGTGGTGTGGGTTTCCCCCTGTCCCTTCATGGTCGTGGATAGAAATGGCAGCGACCTGTGAAATGAACACATCACACCTACACAGCCACTTCACTCCCACCATTAACACTGAACTTTAAAGGTCTACAACAGCTCTTTTCCCCCTGTAATCCATCTGCACCACAGAGCTCCACTCTCCTTGGGGACAGTGTAATATAAACATATTCAGCATGCCTCAGTATTTCCAAAGCCACCCACACAAGCCATGCCCATCTGAGAGAAAGGGGATCTAGGTCTGAATCAGAGCAGCTTTATTTACAACTCTTACAAAACAAACTTTTCAAAGCTAATTCCCTTTTGCTCATGCAGTGGAGAGGCAATGAAAGCCCGGCCTTATGTTACAGGGTTGTGAGACCGTGGGCAGCACAAAACAAACAGTTGTGAGCTCTGCCTTCCTTCCTTTGCTTTACAAGGGGATGCAGATTGGAGAAATATTTGGCTGTTGTGAGCAAATCCGCTTCATGGATTTAGACTGTTGGAAAACCACAGTCGGACAGAAAACAAGCTGCCTGGCTCGAGCCCATGTTTGAATTACACTCACAGTTGATTTATCTCCTGCCCAGAGTGTGTAATCGAATGTCTAATGGACTCACTGTTCATTAATGAATTAACACTTTTGAACATTTACATCATCAACAACAAGCACGTGTTTTCAATTTGTGAAAGAAAAAGTTATTTTAGAGCTTTTGCTCAAAGGGTGGGGATATTTTTCTCTGTATGAACCATTCTGAAAAACACAGAATTAGAGAACCAGTCTCATCAACTGAAGGTCAACGGGAGACCAGAATACCTCTAAAAAAAAACGCTGCCTCGTAAAGATTTAAAGGGAACAATTTTAAAAGGACCGATCCATAAATGTGATGCTGTGGCTTGTGTTGAAATACTGTCACCCTGAACTGATCACAGGCTGAGTGAGGTTTTATCAGCTCCACGGACAGAACCTGATGTCTGACCTATATGTTGCCTGTATTTACCTTACATGCTCTGCAGCCTGCCGCGTAATACTCCAATGTTTATAGTGTTACAGAAAGAAATCAATAGTATTTTTATTTCCCTGTCTCTATTTGAGCATCAGAGTAGTTACGGCATTTTATACTTTTGTTTAAGAGACATTTTATGTGGACAATAGCGGACACACTTCTTATTTGTTCCTACAAAAGTCTGCTGGTTTCTAGAGCAGATCTGAAGAGACCATGAACAGCGTCCTCTCTCATTTGGTCCCTTTTTTAAGTGCTGCTCTCTTTTATTGTGTCTCACAGGAAAAAACACTGACAAAGTTATTTTAAATGTCTGTCTGTGTTGAAATCTTCAGTAACAAAAGATGTGGCCCTCTTTAAAAGAGCATGATGTCACTGGTCACCACATTTGACGATGTTAGTTTTATAAAGCAACTGGAAAGCATTTTTAATAAAATAACAAATCCCATCTTTGAATATTGCAGATTTAACAGTTCCTTTTATAAAGAGAGTTCTGCTAAACGAGACCACATACTGAACCCTACCAATTAATAGCTTATCAAACATGACATATCCTTTCTCTGTTTAGCACCAGTGAGTCTGACAATGAAGTGGCTCCTTCTGAAATTTATTTTGCCACCGCCATAAAAGTTAATTTGTGCTATATTTTTCTTCGCATGTCCCACTTGCTGCTGCAGTGACCCAGTTTCATCTTACTTTTTCTTGTCCTCTGAATTTACCTGTAAGACGATTTATCCACAGCAAACATCTAAAGTAGGGCTGCAACTAACAGCTATTTTCATTATTGATTAATCTAATAAATTTCCATAAATTTGCTTGATTAACTGATTAATTGTTTGGTCTGCCTGTCCAAAGACCCAAAAACCCAAATTAATTCAGTTCATTATTGCATACTGTAAGACCATGAAAGTTTTTAGTTTGAAATATGACTTAAGCTATAAAACAGTTGCTGTTTATTTTTCTATCTATCAGATAACCTATTAATCAACTTGAATCTTAAATGACAAAGCCAAAACACTTAATCAATAATAAATGCAATTTCTGCACTTAGCTCTGGGAAGCATCCTTCAGATTACATATATATATTTAACTTAATAATCCCTCTCTGGGGTGTGTTTTAAAGCTACTCTTACATAATGATGCATTCTTTTAAGTTTGAGGCATCCTATTCTCTGGTTGGCCTTGATATCCTTTCATGGTCACACAACTTTTGAGACTGCACAGTGTTCTCCAGTTCTCTAGGAGAAGCAGAAAATTGAGAGGTAAAAACTGAGGCCGGGGGATGCCGTGCCAGTCACTGTGCCCTGGTGAGCTCGAAGCGGGTGGCCTCGCTCGGCGCAGGATAAAGCTGTCCAGAGGCTGCCTTCAGCATCCGCGCCTGTCTGCCAAACGCTGCTAGCATGTCCCAAGGTAGGCTGGGAGGACAAGCCCGCTCAACAAGGCCTCTGCATTGACTGCAGTCCATTTAAAATAACCTATGGATAAATAAATACAGGACCTAAGTTCACTGTACAGTAATTGGTCCGGAAACCAACAGAGACAAGCTCATTTACAGTAAATGGATCAGCTTTGAGTCGGTGAAGTGCACTTGGCTCGCACCGTGCATTATAACGATTTGGAAATTTCAAGTGAAGCTTTTTTTTTTTTCTTCAGTGTTTAAATATTCACTGAAATGTCTCATAGATATATTTTTTTCACTGGGAAAACAAAACTGTATTTGTGTGTCAGAGCACCAGTAAATATAGAAGGATGTTAAATATAGAAACATTACAGCGAGTGCTTATAGATGATGTAAGAGCAAATTAACACGAGCAGGGAAAACAAGTCTGACAAATCCCGATAATGCTACTTCAGTCTCTGCATGTAAACTTCACTTTTCAAGGACATGCAAAAACATGTACTCCCTCTCTCTCACACACACGCACACACACACGCACGCACACACACACACACACACACACACACACACACACACACACACACACACACACACACACACACACACACACACACACACACACACACACACACACACACAGAGTGGTTAGTCTGGCCAACCTTGTTGACCCACTGGCTTAGCTGTGGTTGCACGCTGGACGCAAAGCACTCATTAACGATTTGAGCCCGCTCTTCACTTATGCAAACAAACAGACTCGGCCCGTTATTACCGTAACACCATGTGTGTGTGGTCTTCTCAATCAGGCCTCTATTGATTCTTCAATTTTCGCAGAGGCCGAGGCAGTGCGAAACGGCACGGTTTGTCAAGCGAGAAAAAGATGTGGCGCACGCAGACTTGTGGCATGTTTCAAAATGGTTCACACACTGGCGGACACATTTTTCATCAGCCTCAAATACTGCACAGTAGTTGTTGCAGTGGGCAGGAGTCTGTTCCACAGGCAATGCCACGGCATCACCACAAGCCACAAAACATAAAACACCACAGTAGGTTTTATGTTGCGTGTAAAATGCCATCGTAACCGAGAGCGCTTGCCCCTCTCCACCAGCTCCACTTTCTCCCCTCAGACAGAGCTATCTTTACATGGACGAGCAGTGCAGAGTCTGACTGTAAGCTCTGCTGTGTGTGCTGCTTGGCAGCCGGGCAGAAGTTTATGGTAATGTTATGGGTGATAGGTCAGGGGCAGGAGGGTGGCAGCCACTGGTGGTGGCTGTGTGGTGACTGTGTGGGGTTTCAGGCTGCATCCAGCTGGCCTGGGGTCTGCCTCTGAGGTCAGGAGAGTGAGAGGGGGGCATCAGACATGGGGCAGCTTGTGGTTTGGGTTTGGGGGGGTGAGCAAGGAGTAAGGAGCCCCCCTCTCCCTCCGACCTTCCCCAGAGCCTGGAGCACAGGGCCACTGCAGAGAGGCCGGCCACAGTCAGACACCCCACCATCAACATCTGCCAAGAGAGAAATGCTAATGTGGTGGGCACCTCATAAGGCCAGGTCAAAGACTCTGGCTTTGGACTTGTTTTTCTGCTTTTCGAATCACTCTAAATCACATCTCTGGCATGACCAAACACACGGTTTAATCGCAAGATGAACAACATTTAAGGTTTTCTCTAGAAACAAGCCCTAACATTGAATAGATGAGTGTAAAAACACTCCAGTTCAGATGAGAGTAGAGCTGTGCCAGACAGGAATCATTTCATCTTAGAAATACATTTTACAGGCAAAATGTCCAGTGGCAGATATTTCCTGTCTGAAAAATAATGATTTAATGTACCTGTGCTCTAGACTGAGTCTGGACAACATGCTTTTGTCCTAGTAGGACCTCCCCGACTCACTGTCTCCAAGAGCTTGACATTTATGATTAACGTAAAAAAAAAAAAAAAACCTAGTTGTAAATAAGAAATCAGCCCCAAAGTGCTACCTGAGGAGGATTATCATATATCAAGCAGCAGAAACAGAAACAGACAAATCTTGCGGCTACTTTCAGATCAAGTGAATGCGTGACGGAGGAGGGCATGTTTGGCTAACCCTGAGCAGGAATTAGGTAATGTTCAGGATGTATGCCTCTTAAAGTGTGGAGCAGTGACCCTTCTCTGACATCCTGACTAAACTGTCCATTGTGCATTGTGGCTGAAAACCGAAAAGTCTGCATTTGCTTCTGGAAACATTGTCTCAAAACCAGTAAATTTAAACAGAAGTTATATAATGGATGTTAGGATATAAAGTCTTGCACTGAACATTGTTAGAAGTGTGAGAAATATGTTCTCTCAGTAACTAAGAGCTACATTTCCAGTACGAGTGGGATCCAGGTTGGTCAATGATGGACAATAAACAAAGCAACTCTCTTCTATTAATTCAATTTTCTTCTATTAATTCTTTAAACTTCATAAAACATAAACAATTAGTCGATTAATTAATTAGTTTATGGATTGAAAATTAAGTACTAATCAATTGCTTCAACCATTTTTGGAGCAAAAATGCCAAACATGGAGCCAGCTGTGGGTTTGCTGCATCATTTGTTAAATACAGTAGTTGACTGAACACTTTGGGTTTTAAATTGCTGGTTAGGCAAACTGGAGACGTTCCCCTTTGGATTTGACAAATACTATATATTATATATTATATTATCTGACCATTTCTAAACAAACCATACGTTCATTCATTGAGAAAACTGGCAGATCAATCAATTATGAAAGCAATAGTTACAAGCAGCCTTAAACCAATATTAATATAGTAACTGCTGTGATTGACAATGTCAAAAATGTCCCGTCTTAAGTGGACTGAGGAGGTGTAAACTCTTTCATACATGTTTATATAATCCTGAATGCTACATTTATCTGGGTTCAGTGCCAACCACAGCACTACCAATCAGGAAATATTTTGAAATAAAACTGTTAAAGTGCAAATGAAGTATATGTAATCATGACTTTCTTCAACTATTTAAATATTTCAAAAAATAAAATATTAGCTTTTTCTGAAACTTTCACCCACATTTCATGCTCTTTCTTCGCAGATGGAGTTTCAGTTGTTAATATATGACCTTAAGAATGGAAATTTGGTTTGGTTTGATCTAAACAAGTCACTCAGCAAACAACACACTAAACAACACTTTACAGTCTGATACCACAGCCTGGCTTAGCTGTCAGGGATCTCAGGGAAAACTTTGACAATTGATTTCCATTTCCAGAATTTTCCATCCAACCAAATAAATCACTATTTCAACAAAGTCAGCTGAATGTCACAGCAGTTCATCTACAATTAAAGGTAAAATGTTAACGTTTACTGTATTTTAATGCACAACTTTGCTGTGTCCCAAAGTAAAGCTGATGAAGAGCTTTATTCTTCATCTGCTGACTTCATGTCACTGCAGAGCGAGGTTCAATGTGGCAAAACCTGCTCTTAAAAAGTGACACATCTTAAGCACCACTAAACCACCAACCGAAAAGAAAACAGAGTGCATCAATTTTAAATTTCATCTCCTGAGCTTTTATTAATAAAACGCTGCCTCAGTAGCAGAGCTGTTGAAAATAGCCGAACCAAAAGAAGGTAAAGAGGAATAAAGAGCATTCCTGGGATGACAGTTATGATTGGTAGGTGTGAATGATCAGATGAAAACTCTTCCAGCAGCCCACAATACGACATTATAAAGCATGCCTCAAGTGAACCAAGTGAAACAGCCCATACAGTAACTCACCGTTAAAAAAACCATTAAGGGGGAAAAGTAACTCTGCAAAAGTCATTTTTCAAGTGAGGTTTTCCAGGATAACAAACCTGAAGTTCTCATGTGAACAAATGGCCAAGCGATCAAAGCCCTGACTGCATCATAAAGGGACCATTATCAAACACACTGTAAAACCTCTGATTCTGTTCTTTGCAGCTAAATATATGGTTATAGATGACATTTGAGGCGTTATATAAGTTTGTTGAACGTCATGTTCAACAGAAACTGCACTGAATTATTTTTTAAACAGACATTAGATGTTTTTAGTGTGCATGTCTTCACTTTTCACTTTGCTGCAACGTTCAAGTTTCACTCAAAGCGGAGACAGCGTTCAGTTAAAGGGGAGTGGTGCTGTAAAATAGTAATAAAATAATAGAGAATGCTGACAGCACCAGAGTGTGACTTGTGTGGGAATTAACCCTGACTCACTGGCACAGTCAGAGTTATAATGCGCACGGTGATTCTGAATGTAACTTCACAACAAAAGCAGGAACTGTTGCTGCAACTAAAGCCAGAATTTATGCCGTAATAGGGTGGGCCAATAGAGGGAATGGGCACAACACATCCAAAAATAGATGCTGACCTCTGAATTTAAACATGAAATTAGGGTGTTTCTCTGGATGTAGAGTGTGTATGAGCTGGATGTTTGGAACAGGAGGGTACAAATTCTCTGAAACTGGGATGGGTGGGTGCGTATATGTTCTGTATGTGTGAATGTGAAGTAGGTGCAGTGTGAAAAGGATGAAAAACGGACAGGAATACTGCTCTGTGTTGAGAGTGCAATTTAGCATGAATCAAAAGCAGCTTTCCTGGCTCCTGTTCCATGCGCTGCTGTCTGCCAGGAAATGGGATTTTTTCATATTTTTTTGCAGGTAAAGTCTTTGCAGAATGGAATCAAATGAGGTATTTTTTTCCCTACCGAATGTTAAAGTGTTGGAAGTTTGGGGCAGACTTGCTGGAAACAGAAGAAAGCTGAGTTTTGGAGACAGCAAGGGGGGTCTGCCATATATTTGTCCCAGCCCCGATCCCTTTCTGGACCCCTAGCTGAATTGAATCATGACTGCTTGTAAAATACTGAGCCCTCTATTAAGTAATTTACCACCAACTGGTCGACAGTCTAGCCTTAAGTGATTCTACTAATCATCACTGCTCACAGAAATAATTTATGGGTTTTATTCATGAGGAGAAATGCAAGTTATTCCATCCAGTAAAACAGTGCAAGTAGGTGCAGTAACCACATAAATGACTCAGGATTTTGAATGCACTGTATTCATCTGAATCACCTTACAACCAATTTTAACAATTAATGGATAAAATAGGCAAAGGCACAATGTATTCATACTGTATCTACAATATGTTACAGTGGAGTTTATGTAGCAGTACTTTAGTCTGCCAAATCAGTGTAATGATGACAACAGATGACAATTAAAAAAGAGTGAACAAATACTGGTTAATAATGATTAATAACCTACAATGGACAGCTAATATGGGATTAAAAGTGATAATAAAGAAAATATTCAGCAATAAAGAAATTCAGAATCTTGAAAATGTAAAAAGAAATTAAATGTGAAAAAAATAAGACTAAGAGTCTACAGCCATGCAAGAGACACTGTTTGGTTATACTTAGCCACAGTGGTGATTTGAGCTAAATGCTAAATGCTCAACATGTTCACAGTGATAATGCTAATATGTTGATGTTCAACACGTTTAATGTTGACCATGTTCACTACCTTAGTTAAGTATATTAGCATGCTAACATTTTCTAATTAGCACAAAATGCAAAGTAGACATGAGGTTTATATGAATGTCCTTAGTTTTGTATTTGGTCACAGACCAACAGAACAACACTACCATCCCTAGAAACACGCTGCTAGCATGGATGAAAAAAATAAAATAAAATAAATTAAAAAAATAAATAAAATTAAAAAATCTCACCGATCATGAGTAATGAAAATAGTGTTAAGTAAAAAAAAGAGGACATTGTTGGTTTGTACAGAGGCAGAATTTTCTTTTCAAATGCACTTAGTGTGTCAGCACAGGCTGTACTATTGTCTTCAACTGGTGGGTCATGACCCACAAATGAATCACAGGAACATTTAACTGGGTTGAGAACAATTTGCTGCCAGACCTAAAATGACTTTAACCACAGCTGAGGGACTCTGGTGAACCCAGAGTACACATACTGCAATATCCAAGTTCATGTTAATAGTTAGATTTAATTCGAGTCCAATTACATTTTACGCAGAGATCACATCGAACAAACTCTAGAACACCATGTTCATATTGTACCAAACGTGAATGTTGTGGAGAGAATTGCCAAATGTGTGATTCAGTGTCACAAAGTTTCATAGGTGGAGCAACATGCAAGATGAAAATCTAATATTGAGACTGGAATTAATTTTGCAAAGGACAACACACTTTTAGCCATGCAGGCAGCATGGCTCCAGGGATAGCAATGTCAGTCTGTCATGGTCCCCGGCACACAAAGCCGTGATTTTGGTGATCTAATTTCTCATCTATCGCCACCCTGAGGTTCACATGTGTGGTTTAGTAACATGTCTTGACAACTATTGAACAGATGTTACCCTCAGGCTGACTGTAATAACTTTAGTGATCACTTCACTTTTCATCTGGTGCTACCATCCAGTCAAAATTCATATGCCTGCAAGACTAGTGAAATCCCCGTAAGCCTCAAGCAGACTTTACGTTTAGTGAAAATTAGCAAATGTTAAAATGCTATCATGTTAGCTTAGATGGTGCACATGGTAAACATTACACTTGCTCAACATAAGCATGTTATAACTGTCACTGTGAGCACACTGTGAGCATTTAGCTCAAAGCAGCGCTGTGCCTAAGTACAGCTGCACAGAGTTCCTTGAAAAAATGACAATCATCTAGTCAAACATGTCCGTCTGCCAAAATTAAGACAAATTATCAGAACAGAAAAATCTTGTATTTCTAAACCAGTCAACACCAAATTATCAAATTGAAATCACATTTTCTATAGTTTCATATGATATATAGGACTATATATTGATAGATATTTTCCAATATCCACACTGTATATATCACAATACGGCAAATGTATGCAAAATCACAAATAGAGCACTTAATTATTTTTAAAGAAAATAATCATGCTCAACTGTACAGCATTACAAGAGATTTAAAAATTGCCTTGCCCTTGTTGCATGTACAACTACACGTGTGCATGTAGCGCTGTCAATCAATGTGAACCTAAATATACATGCACTTTAACCACAGAGCTACCTCTTACATCAGACTACTGACCTTTAATGGCTGTATTCATTCCATTGTCAGTAAAATTACAAATGTGGCTGGATGCTTCAGAGTGGTTTCATCGCTTAAGCATACACAGTGCACCTGGGATCGTGCAAGGCTGCTTCAATGCAAAGCTCTCCACTTTCCTTATTAGCTGAATATGAGAGATACCTCAGAGCCCACTGTAACCATTCGGTGGTGAGCTGGTTTGCTAAGGCAGAGTGGAGGTGAACTGAATGGTCTGCAGTGAGAGGCTGTGGGTTGGGTTTCTCTGAGGTTATGGTCATTCTCCCCTGGGAAAGTGGTTAGGCCTGGCTGTTTACTTTGGAGTAACCCTGCCCCTCCCCTTATACACTCTGCTTGGTAAGCCTTGATTACCTCCATTGGTGCACACCTGTCATTTCTGTCCTCCTCATGATCAAATTATTTGAAGACTTTATTTAGAGAGTACAGCTAAAATAATTTAAAACCCAACAAAAATAAAGGTTTTTCCAAGCTTGTGTCAAGTACATGTTTTGTTGTGTGGTGTTGGATGTTGTGTGGGCGCCACCTTCTTGTCACAGCAGGTGTGTGTGAAGGGTTGGGGGGAGGGAGAGAGGCGAGGGTGGGGAGGTTGGGGAGGGTGTTAGGACTGGACTTAATGGGTAGGGGCTAAGGTAGTGCCTGCATCTTCATCCAAAGAGCAGTTTTGACTTTCTCCCTGTGCCTCTCTCAGACAGACTCACACAGGCTCGCTCACAGTGCTGGACTGAAAAACCCTCTCAGCTCTGCTCTCCGGCTCTGGCCACCAGAGAAGATGCTTCGCCGCTGCTCTTTATGAGATTACTGCGAGACTGAGTGGCAGCTCTGCAGCTGATGGGCTGCTGCTGCTGCTCTTTCCATCTTTATCTCTCTTTTAATTGGGACGCTGGGGAGAAATAAATAGCTCAGCACACACTGTTGGGAGGCAAATGAATGGAGCAGACTGACAGGGGATTTCCCCAGGCTGCCTTCACACCAATGGACCTGGACACACGTTTTGAGCTGGCCAAACTCTATTTGGCAGAATAATATTTCTTATTATTTACAGAATTAATTTTTGCTACGAGATCATCTCTTAAGACCTGACCTTTTTGTGGATTTTCACTTTAAACATTCTCACCATGTAAGTCTGAGTTTATTCTTCTCTGGCACAAGTAATGCAGCAAGGGAGATCTCATGTATGCAGGAACAGTGTCATTTTTCAGCTGTCTGCACTGCTACTGACATACACTATTGAATAGTAGGTAAACAATTTAGTATAAATTCATAAAACTAAGTTTTTGCTTGACTAATTGAAGTGACTGATATAATATTTCTTGTGTTCTCCAGATCTTAGGCTCAAGAATGTGCTCTATGGTCATGCTTCATCAGTGGAGTCTGGCTGTGTTCTTGCTGTGCTCGCCAGTGACTCTTGATGGGAAACCAGTTGATGCACTTAGTGGCAGAACGTGAGTTATATTTTATATTTATTATAACCATAGAAAAGTAATTCAACTATGCAGCTTAAACCTTTAAAAATGAAGGACTAGTTAACAATTTGACATAGTGAAGCAACATTTTGAAAATTCCTGTTACTTGATTCAAAACACAGTTTACCTGTACAGATTAAATGAAGGTACAGAAGGTTTTCTCTGTTTTAACTCTCAACTTGCATTCTGGAGCTCATATTAGTGATGGCTCTCAGAAACTTGTTTATGCTGCCACCTACTGTACTGAGGTTTCCTGATGCTTGACCTTAAATTTCAGATGACACCACTTCTGAAACTGCTCCACACATTAACTCAACATGGTGGTGTACCATGAAATTACAAAAAAGAGGTCAAGCAAATATAAGAAAATTGTGAGATTTTATCAGTGCTAAGTCTGATTTAACTGTCTCACTGGTCATTTAGACAACAGATTATTGACAGACTTAAAGACAAGTGAACTTTGTACTGTTCCCCTCTCATTCACATTGCTGTTATAGGATGCTATTAGCTTTAATGCGACCTTCCTTGTTCATCTCTATCCGTCTCTTCATTTTCATGCTTTAAGGAGGAGATCAGTGAGCCATGCCCAGCTGATGCATGACAAGGGTCGCTCCTTGCAGGAGTACAAACGTCGCATGTGGCTGCATGAACTGCTAGAGGAGGTGCACACAGCCGATGAGCGAGCTCCACCTGTGCAGAGCAGAACACAGAGCCAAACCTTCAGTGGGAACGCTCTGCATGAGAAGCCTCCAGGGGCCACCAAGAACCTCCCTGACAGGTTCAGGCTGGACAGAGAGGGCCCTAACCTGCCCCAGGAGACCAACAAGTCTCTGGCTTATAAGGACCAGCCACTAAAAGTGGCCACCAAGAGGAAAAAAAAGGTGAGGTTAGGCCGACGAAGAGAGAGCGACAAGAAGCGGAGACGGGCACGGTCCGTTACAACACAGGAGCCATGAAGGATGCAGTACCCTAGCTAAGAGACTCCCAATAACCTTTATGTGGTACTGCACTAAGACACTGACAGGTTCAACTAGACTGGGATCTGAGAGACTCAACCCGTTGCTGACTCTTCACTTCAGTCACTTCATATTATGGCCCTGGGGTTGTGCTTGTATGATAATATTTTGCTATGTTTGTAATTTCAATCTCATACTTCCTGAAGTTTCATGAACTATCATCATAATCTGGAAAATCTGAAGGCCTCTGTAACCCCGATTTAGATAAAAGCCATGTTTCATGGTGCCATCTCTAACCAGCTGTGTGCACAAGCAGATGACAGGAGGAGCTATTCATTGGCTGAATATAATGTCACTTCACAAAATTGGGAGGCTGAGTGGTCTAAATTTGTTTGGCTCTACATGTGTTGACTATCATGGACTTACAGTTACATGCAAACTGTTCGCTGAGTACATCTGTTGGAACTGTTCTGCCATAATTTATTTCACTTTGAGTGTATTTATTTTGTGAATGTATCACGGTGCTGCTGACTAAATTCCATAATGCACTTTAGTTGTATCCTGTACATGTTCTTATGTGGTTGAGTTTTAATTTGATGTTTCTTTTTGACGGTCCTGCTTTCCTGTCCCACCTTAGATCCCTCATGGACTTGTAACTTATTGGATGCTTCATCAATCCAACTCTCATTGTTTTACATTATAGTTTATTTTTATAGAACAAGCCCGAGACAGCGGCTCTCAGACTCATTTAATGTTCTTTACTTGCACTGAGGGCATACTGTACATGTTTCTAGTTAATCAAACATTAAAAGTGTAGCCATTAGAAATATTCTTGATTCATGGTGTCTCTGTTCACCAAGCGTACGTGGCTCAAATGTGCAACTTATCATTCATGACCGATAGAGCTGAAATGATTCATCGATAGACAGAAAATCAGTCTATTAATCGTAGGTTGATCCTTTAAGTCATTTATTCTAAGTCAAACATTCGTCATTCCAGCCTCTCAAACATGAGGATTTGCATCTATTTATTGTCTTTTGTGATATTAAAGTGGATATATCAGGATTTTGTTTCGTTGGACGAGACAAAACTTTTGAAGACATTTCAAATGTTTTAAATTTCCGGATTGACTAATTGGCTGATTATTTTTCATTAATCGTTTTGTCTATAAAATATCAGAATATAGTGAAAAATGTTTGTCATAATTTCACAGAGCCCAACGTGACATCTTCAGATTGCTTGTTTTGTTCAGCTAACAGTCCAAAACTGAGATATTTGGTATTTGATCACATATTCCATATATTCGATTCACTCATATAAAAATGATTCAAACTGTAAACAGACTATCAAAATAGTCAGCAATTCATTTTTCTTTTGAGTGACTAATTGATTTGTCAACCAATTATTTTAGCTTTATTGTGCATAAAGTAATATTCTACCAGGTAACACATCAAGCAACATGGTCATTTACCCATAAAATCCTGTCTTCCATTGAATCATAAAATCTTGAGTTGATAAGGAGCAGACCTGTGTGCACACTACCTGCCTCTTCGTGAAGAATCAGCGGCTAAACATAGAAAAGGGTAGAATAAGGGCAATGGGGTGATTTGGTGACAATGACAGTTTAATCAGCTATAAGTCTGTGTGCTGAAGTGTCTTTGAGCAAATCACTGAATCCCTTTCAGCTTTTGGGGTGCTGGTTTGTATATCGATCATGACCTCCAACCTTGCTATAGAGGAGGAGCAGGGTGTTTTCTGCTGAGAGAAAATAAGTGTAAGACCTGGGCCAGAGTAGGGTTTTAAATTTTTTAGATAATGACCTTGAAAAACAACAACAACACTGTTCTGGCTGACTTGTCAACATGGGCAGAGCACAACAAAGCTGTTAACGCCCCCCTTGAAAACATGTGGCACTTTTTAACAGCTGCTGACTGCACGCCACAGACGCTGGTAATGGAGGGGTTTGCAAATGCATCAGCATCAGCTATATCCTGTGCTAAGAGCAGCAGTGTACACCGTGGGCCATTAACTGACACAGAGTCATAAATGCTGTGGAAAGCCTGATAAAGGCACCGTCAGGAGCCTGCAGTTCACACCAAAGAAATCAATCAAACAAAGGACAGAGACATTAATATCTCCAGAGAAGGGGAGGAACAGAAGACATAATCAATGAACTGGTCTTTTGTTCTTTGGAGAGTGCTGATTTTTAAATATAATTCATACAGTCCCAAATCCCCAAAAACTATATTGAGAGAAGATTTTAACAGGTCAGGATAGGTCAGTTTGTACAGCGACACAGTTTCCCAAAAAAGTCCAAAAAAGATTGATATTCTGTGGATCAGTTCAATAAGTCCAACGAAGGTTCACCATGTCAAAGTGCAGCTGTTACTAAAATGACGGTAATTAAAAAAACAAAACAAAACAATGATAAAATCTAATAATAATATGAAAACAGGCATATGTAGTACATCACTGGTCTCTCAGCAGCTGGTCTGAGGCCATTTCTCTTTAAGCCCAGTCAACCAGAATCAATTTGACCCAAGTGATGTTTGCCTTTCTTCCCTCCACATTCAGCAATCACACTTTGTAATGAGTCCTGAGAGGCTGCCACCTAACCCTTCCTCAGCCCAGTTCAACAGGATGGACAACAGAAAACGAGAACGCTCCACTTTACATCATGAAGATAGTTCACTCACAAACAAGAGCCTGAAGATACTGCTTTGAGGAAAGACAATGGTGAGCATTTCCAAATGATGGATGGTTGTTGCATGTGACAGCATTTTAAAATGCAATGAATTCTGAAAAGGCAAACACTTCATCACGCTAATTACACTATCAGCTGAAATATACAGCGGTTAAGAGCAGCTGTCAAATGTTAATAAGCACGTGAGCAGATGACCATAGTGCTCCTGGTATGAAAACCTTGTGCCTTTTCTTTTTGGTGATATTGCATCATATATGTATTTTGGCAAAGTTATGATATATGATTATACAGAAATATTTGGCCAAGCTAGAAACAAATTTAACGAACCCTTTCAATAGCAATCACATAAGAAACTAGCAATTATTTTCATTATCTAGTCAATTAATGCTTATTTTCTCAAACCGTCTACAAAATGTAAAAAAAAAAAAAAAAAAAGCCTATTTATGTTTTCCAGGGCCCAGTGTCATATTTAAATGTCTTATTTAACCTAGGGTCAAAAAGCTAAAGATATTAAATATACTACTGTGTATGAGGTAAAAAACCTAACTCCTGAAATGTTGGAATCAACAAAAGTTTGGAAGGGAAGGCTGGAAAAAAGATTGAAACAATTAAATTATAAAAACAGTTGCTGATTAAGTCTGTCAATTGCCTAATCCGGGAAATAATATTTTTTTGAAAGGTGATGTCAAGTCGGTGATAACATGGCTATTCCCAACACTTATGAGCTGATCTTTGCCTGTACCTGCGGAGTGATCCTGTGTATTGGGCTCTGTGCCAACCTGCTGGTCTTCTCTCTGTTTGCCAAGTACAACACCTTACGTAAGAACCGCCTCGACATCCTCCTATTCAGCATGACTCTGGCTGACTTCCTCACCCTGCTGCTCATCCCCTTCACCTTACATTCTGCCGTAAGCCAGACGTGGCCTCTGGGTGACACCTCCTGCAAGGTCTACCAGTTCCTGCTGGCCTTCAGTCTGGCAGCCAGCACCTACTCGCTGTGTGCCGTTTCCATGACTCGCGCCATGATCATCACCAACCCGTACCAGCCACCCACCATGGACCTGGTTATCCTCATGTTTGTCGTGGTCTGGGCCTTCAGCTTCTTCATCAGCCTGCCTCTGCGTATGTTTGCCACCGCGGACAGCGTGGGCCCAAACCTGCCAAACTTAACCTTCTGCCTTCCAACCATTCATGAACACCACTACGAAGTGATCCTAAGCCAGTTTGTACTTTACTACTTTGTTCCAATGCTAGTCATCGCCTTCAACTATGTCCGGCTGGCTCTTTTTCTCCACAAGAGCCCTGTAATGTCGGTGTCCAGTGCCAAGAACACCCGCCGTGCATCTGTCATGGTGTTCTTGGCTGCTGCTACCTTCTCGGTGTGCTGGCTGCCTGGTTATGTGCTGGAGCTATGTTTGTACCTCGGTCTGTATCGCCATGGACAGGCTTGGGAGATGTTTTACTTCATCTGTACTGTGCTGCAGTACCTGCACCCCTGTATTAACCCTGTGCTCTACGTGCTGCTGTCAAAGCGTTATCGCCACAGGAGGGCAGCCTGGCTCTTCAGATGTAACAGGAATAGGGTGCAGCCACAGGTCACCAGTGTCACCACAGACAGCTTTTAAATACAGCTCATCTGTTTAATCACTAAGCAATGAGCTGGTGGCAACCAGGGATACTTTTTTATATGTATTGTTTATAATGTTAATTACTTATGTGAACAATAAGATTGCTAAATGTACAGGTAAGAAGATGAGAAAAATGATAGTGGAGGATTTTCTCAAGACCTTCACCGTTCACTACAAAAAGCAAAAGTAATTGTAAAAATGAAAGCATCTGCAGCTATTTTTCAGAAAACTATGTAATCCTGTTTTATCCCAAACAATTATCCCTTGCTACCACCTTGATGCAATGATGCAGAACTGAAAATAATAATGTCACATTTATAACTGAAAACATAATGAAACCTTCATAATGCTGCAGTTTTTTCAAAATAATTAACAATGAGCTTGAGTACATTTTGGGGCAGCACATTGATTGAAATTCACACTGAACTGAAGTCTTTTTGCTTTGCTGATGCTGCAGATGTTTCTGTTGCTTAGATTTTCTCTTTTGGTCCATTTTTTCATGACAAGAAGCCTTATGAAGCATTTAGTTTAATATTTGTATGTCTCTTGCATACCAGTTTTCAGTTCTTCATTTCATTTCAACTTGGAGGCCAAAATCTGATGCTGGACTGACAGACAACATTTTGATCTCTAGCAAGTGTTATTGCAGGTTTTATGTATTATTCACATTGCTAAACCACTACTACAAAAGTTGATACTGAATTGGTCACATAGATATGCTCCTGCACTGTCCAGGTGATAAATATACAAAGCACAGAGATTGTGGAGGTGATTTTGAAATTTTGAAATTTTTGAAATAGTCCTACTTTTTAATACCTTTTCTGCTACAACAGAACATATCTCCATATGACGTAACACCATCCAGTCAGATAGCATTTAAAAAAACACTAATGGAAGGCACATCACCAACTAACAAAAGCACACACCTGTGTTCACACTTTTTTCTCTAACAGCTATAGGCCTAAAGCTTGGAGTGGGGCATGAGTAAGCATGCAGCAGGTGTTGTAGTTACACAGAAAGCAAAGGGATTGGGAAAGTGAATAACAAGTGTGGCTGAGTTCTGGCGGCTGCTGCAGTAATAGGAGACAACCTGCCCCTCCCTCTGTCAGCTCGCCCCCTGACTTTTGGCCTTCTCTTTAGCGTACAGCAGGGGCAGCTGGCCTGACTCGTACAGACCGTCATCTGTAGACCATCAGCATGTCAGATATGGTGAAGCAATAAAGAACACATGCTCAGGCGCTTCAAGTAAAACTAATGAACATACTTCGGAGCATAGATTGCTCTGCAATCCCTGAATAAAGCAAAATTATTCATAAACAATACAAGCAAAGACGAGTCTCATAACTGCTGCAAACTACTTCTTGAAACAATTTGTCTGCCCCATCTTAAAATTTGTCCAGAAATGAGTTATTGTTCTCATGATCCTTGGCTTTCTTCGTTCCACTGTTTTTCAGTCACCTCATTTGTGCTCTGTAATGTTAATTATCAACTTATTGTCAACAGACTTTTGACTTTTTGAGAGTTCAAGGTGATGTCTTCAAATTGCTAAATTTGTTCAACTAACTGCACAGGACCAAAAGATATTGCTACTTGACTGGCATTTTCCTGCCTTTCAACTGACCAATCGTTTCAGCTCTCCTGGTGACCCACTGTGATGAGGCCACCAGGGGTTGCTTGAGGATGCCAAAACCTCCCTGAAACAGGTGCTTGTGGGTAGTTCCAGTCAGTCAATCCAAATGAAGTTTGACTCAATTGTAGTTGAGCTGCCTTTAAATAATTCAAATAATAAACATTTTTATGTCAGAACTAAGAAAATATGTTTCAATTTTCATTTATTTTAGCGCTGAAAAGGGTAGTCATTTAAACTCACAAAAGTGTACTGGTTTTAGCTTCTCAGGTATGCCAATTTTCTGGTCTTTTTTCAGGCTGTTGGTTCAGATTCGATTGCCATCTGCCTTTCTTCATTGCCTGCGATCCTGTCGCGTTCACTGGGAGGCACTTCCGGCTTCTCACAGAAAATCAATCAGTGTCAGGGGCTCTGTCAGCCTGATCTGGGCCTTCCCTAAGGCTTAAAAACAAGTGTGTTCTGACGTGTGTTTGCTTTATTGACAAGCATCCCCTGCCTATCAACTACAGCCCACCACGGTTGTTGACATTGAGTCCAAAACGAGGCTTCAAAGCTTCAGCTTGTCTACATCCATGTTTTTGTTTTTTCCTATGGTATGTGTCATAATGGGAGCTTATCTAACCTTAACACTGTGAATTAACATTCCCTGAAACGTATAACATGTATGTTTTAGCTTTTGACGAGCTAATATTTTGGTAAGGTTCAGTATTTACTCTGTCTGCTATTTCCTTTTTGACACATCTGCTGGTAATTAATTGATGTGTAATTTGAGTTTCATTCCATCTATTATTCCACTAAAAATAAATAATTCACTTTGCAGAAACTCTGACTCGTCATCCTATCAAATGTTATCAATTGTCTGACTTTTTATTTTGCATTACACTAGTTCTGTTTAAAGTGGAGGGAATTTCAAGGTGGTGGCGAAACATGTTTTATTGTTTCTGATGTGTTCTGGTGATACAGCCTCTTCATGCTTGTACCAAACTGTCAGACGCAAAGTTACCTGTAGTCGAATTAGGATGTTGCTCTGGGGAATTTTATAAAGCTGATGCCTGCCAGCAATACCTTTGAGTCAGGAAAGCCCAACAAACCATATAAATAAAGAGTTTCTATAATGGTTGGAGGGCGCATTTCCAGATCATCTACATTGGAGATGCTGCCAGAAAGAAATTCAATCACCATGTCACTTAAAACTCCCTGCCCTGTGCTTCTACTACATGAAGCAACCTTTCCAGACAGATCTAAATTTATTAAGATGACAGCCACCACACTTTCTTGTTCATCATTATCATGTATCAGATGAGCAAGACTGTGCAATCTAGTCTGTTGCAAGAATGTTGGTACAACTTAATCATGCACTTGCTAAATGCAGCGGGTATACATATTTTTGAGTTTCACATACCTAATGTTGGCTCTACCTTCAAGGTACCGCAGTGTGTGCTGAAAGCTAAAAAGTATGCATTTAGAGAAACTTCTGTATTAACATTATTCCTCTCCTTCTAATAAATGCATTATTTGCGAAAACTGGGCTTTGGAGATTTGAATGTGTGCACCTGACTGTACAAATAAGTGTAACTACATTAGTCTCTGTCTGCAGGGTCCAGGTGTACAGCCTGAGAACAACAGCAAACCACTGCAATATTAATGGCACAAAATATGTTTTTATAGTTTCAACATGCTATTCCTAAGGTCAGTAAAAACCATAAAGTAATGCAATAAATAAATAAAAGTGAAAGCTCCAACTAGCAAGCATCGCCACATACAGCACACTTAAATGGAAGAGGGCACACAAAATGAGAAAAATGGATCCCATGACTGTTATGATATTACATAGTCCTCAGCATAGCATCGCCAAATCTTTGGCAAGTCGGACTCTGTATTTTGTTATTTCATTAAGAACATCATTATCGCAAAAATACCCTGATATCGCCTATACCCCTTGTATAGGACTGCAAATAATTACTATAGTTACAGATTTTTTCAGCTGCAGGTTAACATTTGGAAGCCAGATTGCTGTTTAAACTAAAATGCCCATATCATAAAGGCACATAAAGACACGTGGCATTTTAATGTCTCTCATCCAGCTCATGTAATGTTGGCAAGGCCTCACTTCTCTTCTCAGTCCCCCCCCCCAAAAAATATCCATAAATCCAATCATCACTGCTAGCTTAACGCTAACACTAACATTAGCGTTATAAAAACAGGGTAGCAATACAACATTAGCTGATTTAAAACTTAACTTAACTTGTTTTAAGCAGCTAGTTAACTTACTAAGCCACAGTGCTACGACTTGACATTTTTTACTTCCCAGAGTCAACCGTTAACAGTTTCTCTCGGTGACACAAAGTTTCTAGTTAACTAGCTAGCTTATCTTGGATGCCATCTTCACCTAACAGACTATACATAATTTGCTACCTCTGTACCAGTGCAATACCAAAGTTTACCATTGCAGCCCAGTGGGGTGCTGTTTCACCCAATGAAAAGATCTGCATGGTCCTGTGTATGTGCTAAAGGTTCAAGCTAAGTTTGCTATCAGGTTAACCATTACAAATATAAAACAATAGTTCTACATCACAGCTATATGTCAAATATCTGCCACCTAGTGGCAGAATATTGCTTAATGAAACTTAAACCTTAGTTGCCTAATTAACCAGCATGAAAAACAGTGCAAATACATTTAATTTAGTTTAATGAGATGTTTTTTCTCTCTTTCCATAAGGCCTTAAGTACACAAACACTACGACTGGGTGAGCTGCGCTGAATATACGGTCATATGCACAACATTAATAATACTACAGCATCCATATTGGCCTTTACATACAAGTGTTTTTCCTTACAAATCTGCCTTTCGCAAAGAAATTATGAAGGAACATTCATTATAAAATGTATGCAAGGGCAATGTACAGTATAGGCTAATTCAATTTTGTGAATTCCTAAGAGACCACATTCTTGACACACTCCACGAGTTAAGCAATGCGCATAGCTGACAGAAAATAGTTGTGGCTACACACTGTAAGATCAGAGGGCTCGAGCCATGAGCTAATCATTCCATGTGCCATATAGGCAAGTGTTGAAGGAGTGTTGCCTGTTTATTTATAGGAGTCTCTAAGGTTCCACAGCAGAGGGTTGCTTTTTGAGCTGGATTCAATTACAGCTCTGGTGAAAGCTGAAAATACAACATCTACACAGACACAAACATGAGTATAAATTCTTAATATAAATCTGTAGGCCCGTTTTTTTGTACTGTATTTACAGTGGTTGAAGCACAAGATGGTGATGTCCTCTCCAGAGAAATATAGCTTGCAAATGCAATATTTAACACATTAAGGCTACATTTGGAATATTCACATGTGGTTCTTATTTCTTTTCTTTGCATGTTGGCTGAAATGTAGGGAATTCACAGAAGATAACTTCTGCGTGCAAATGGATAATGGATTTAGAAAAGTAATGAATATATAGCAACTATGGCAACAGAAGCACCCTTCATAATCACTTCAACTCAGCACAGGCTGTCATCATCCCAACACTAGTTAATTAGTGACTGTAGGAGAAAGCCACAATCCTGTGTGCTCAAACACATAACGTCATTTTAAAATGTTTAGTTAGAGACGCAGTGGAAACACAACAAAAATAAAAACAGCCATTGAGAATGAATAAACAAAAATAATTCCAAACAGGGAGGGAAATCAGCCACCATGCTTTGAATTGGCCTAGTTTATGAGCACAAGGAAGTAATGAAAAATTTATTAGTGAGCAGACTCAAGTTAGAGGATTTCAAGGAAGCTATGGATTGAGAAATGCTATCACACACATGGCAACAACTTGCAGTCCAGATGGTCAGCATCAGCCTCGGCCTGACCTAGTATCACGGTTCAGCAGTCTGTTTACGTTGTACAGCTCACTGTAACATGCAGGAACATGGCAGGTGAGGTGCAAAGGAGGAAAATGTTTGAGTTAACACTGAGTAAACCTCTGCGCTTCTGAACAAGCGAGGCCTTGTCAGTGCCAGTGTAAATATGGTTCTACCTATAAAGAAAATAAGCAGAAAAAGGGAAACCTGCACTCACCTCAAATGATTCTTGAAATTATTTGTACAGGCAGAATGTTTTGGGTTTTTCTGATGATTTGCCTGTAGAGTCGTCAGCAGCTTGCCAAGAAAAGAAAACAGTCAGGTTGTTTAGTAGAGCAGTGGAAATCTATTGAATATGCCAGTAGAGGAGGAGTTATTGTTTGTGACACAGATGAAATTGGAACTTATCAACACTTCTCAGCTGGTGCATGTGTAAAAATCACCATGTTGTTGTGGTCTGGATAGGTTTTAGGTGAATCTGGGTCTCTTAAACTGAACAGTTTTCATCCGGCAGGGCCAACCCTTTCTTAATGCCATTTTTGTTTATCTTTCTGACCATAGCTCGGATCAGTGTCAAGGACCCAGTCATCAAAGTACTGACCCAAAGCCGCATGAAGGAGAAGGGATTGACTGATGTTTATTTCATAGAATCAGTTAATTTAGCTAGATTTTGATTAATTAACCAATTCATCGATGTTTTGTCAAATCTACACTCCAAACCGCAGAGACATTCAGTTAACAGAAAATCTGAAATTTTTGCCTGATAAATGACAATTAGCAATTAATTAATGGGTGTCGCAGTGATTGCAGATTGATTTTCTGCAATCTCCTAATCAATTTATCATCTGGATGTTTCAGCTGTAGAAGGGATATTTTAGATATATTAAAACGTGTGATTGTTAAATGTTGTGTGAAAAATGTTCTGGTTGAGGCTCAACTTACACACCTGAACTGATATACTGACAAAACTCAACAGAAGCTCAGTCAACCTGCTGGTGGGTGTGCAATCAAATGCCAGGAGAGTAGAATCATATAAACATTACCAATAAAAAACAAACTTCGAGACCTTTGAAGTCATCCTTGATTAACAACCCATGTGTGGTTCTCCTGTGAACTGATCCCCCTGCAGTTGCCCCCCGCTTGGATTTTGGACGACACTGTCTACTAAAAAAGGGAAAGGCTTGATCAAGGAGTGAAATGATCATCTGAGGTAGGCGTGGGTCGGGACATGCAGAGGTAATTCCAAGGAACCGTGCCCTCCGGATCTGAGGTATCCAGTTTCATCTCTCGCCGCATGCCTGGTTACCTATCAGCGAAAACATGAACATCAACTTCAGATGACAGCAGGCTAAAATTGGTGGCTATCAAAACCAAGGAACTGGCAAGGAGCGTGGCCGGGGTGTCCACTTTCGAGAGTGGAAGCCCTGGGTTCAAACACCTCAGGGTAAGGCAACTGTGTGCTCCACTCACTTGCAGAGATGGTAATGGGGATGGCGTAAACAACTTAGGCTTTACAGGCAAACATTTTCTCACTATTAATTAGATACAGCTGCACACAATCCTCACGTCACAGCCACATACCTGCTGTATATGGCTGATGAGGGAACACTTAAATGTATGCACAATCCATACAAAGTTCACCCTACAGTACAAGATTTCTGATTTCTGTTAAGATGTATTCATTGTCATTGTATTACTGATGCAGCATGGCCATTGTGATAACCTCATATTGTGAGGTCATTAATTGTCATTTAACCTGAAAATTAGTAAATCACTGTGATTTTTTCCATCTCCCTCCTAAGTTTGGCTTTCAGCAAAATGCTGAGTGATCCTTTATTTTAAAAGTCTATAGACTTAAGGTAAAGGATCTTGAATCAGAAGCCTGACAGATATAGCTCTCCCTTTATAGACTCATTCCAGTGTCTGAGACGCTGTCATCACCGGCCCTACAGAGCATACGACAGACTGGGTCAAATGCCCCCTATTTCATTTCTAGCAGAGTGGCTGGAAGTGGAACGATGTAATCCGAAGGAGCTGTTGACTAGCAGAGCTGACCTCCTAAAAACTCCCCTTTCAATTTATAACACACTCTCACACACACAAACATGATATGCACATGTGTTCATTCACCAATCGTGCTAATGGCAGTGCCGGATACACACTTACAGAAATACACACACACACACACACACACACACACACACACACACACACACACACACACACACACACACACACACACACACACACACACACACACACACTTTGTAAATACTTGGCCCTGGGTTCAGGAGGAGGAAAGCCAAGGGGAGTCACTGACACAAGTTGCTACTGTGGTTACCTCACGTCTATAATGACTTAGTAAGTAGCCTCATTCTGTCTATCTTTAGTCAAAGATGAGCTTCAGAAGATGAGGTGCAATTTATCAAAATGTCAATACACACTGGCTCTTTTTAAAGAAATCAAATCACTGTGTTTCAGAATATCTGAGCATTCATAAAATGATGCATTATGAGGACATTTTCCATTATATAATTACTTGTAATATTGACATCATGTTTATGATGAAGTCAACTCATTTTTCAGTCATAATGGAAATTTTTAATGATTTTAATGATTGGTTAAAGTATATTTCATCATATTGTCACAATTGTTAAATCATAACGGTATAAATGTCAGTCCAGATCACTGGTTTTCTCATCGATTCAAAGCAATTTATTTATTTTTTGAAGAGGAATGATGAGAAAGCAGATGTTTTCTTGGTGCGAGTGAATCCACAGTATCTTGTTACCATGGGGGTCTCCTGCATTCATAGGTCGTGCCATTAATAACGATGGGAGGTTCCTCGCTGTCAGCATTCATGCACCCCGCAGGCGTTGTGGCAGGTCTCCCCCAGGCTATTGCTCATTACATGCAGTCACTGTTAAGTATTCCCATGCACGTATCTGTCTACATATCAAAATGTATGGCTCTTAATAGGAGGCACAACTGCAAGGCCACCACAAACACGCATGGCAACAGAGTGTACAGTATGCATTACTCTGCTGTTATTATATAAACAAGAGATCATATAAATAATGTGCTCGTATAAGACTTTGGATCTCAAAAAGGTGAGAGGAAAATAATGAACTTTGAAAAACGATAAATAAAGGTGACACATGGAGGTTATTGCAGATGTTGACAGATCAGGGAATTTTTTTTTTTGGTCTGTCTGATGTATAAGAGCCGCGTGTCCATTCCTCACCTTGTTTGTTATTGTTTGTTTCCTTGGATATAGTCAAGGCCTGACACCTTGGTGTGACCCAGACAGTCATTTGGTGCACGCTATATGCTAACACATTAACAGCAGGCGGCACCGTGTCCTGACATTTGACTCTGAAATCCAAGCCTTTGTTCAGTAATGGAAAGGACAAAAAAAAAATGTGCCCCTCTGGGAACCCGTGCTTGTTAACCTAACTGCAAAACACCTCTGACAGAAAAGTTTGTGATGGCATGTTATACCCACCAAAGACTGCCCGCATCTATGTAATAATGCAGAGCGTCCAGGTTGGTTTTAGTAACACTGATTAGCACCACTGTGCTATTATTGTTGCACTCCTGTGTCTATGACTGCAGGGATACAGCTTTATGAAGGCAATGAAAGTGGAAAAAACACTGAGCTATAAATAGATCACAATGCTGCAGTGCACATACTGTATAACTTCACTCTGTACCACCAGGCCCCATCTTTTAATCTTTTAATCATTCAATCTTCAAGAGTAATAGACTCATTAAGCTCTAGCATGAAAGAAAGTGGATTTTGAACTTGTGTTGGATGAAACACTCAGATTTATCCTGACTGCAGAGGATTTGCAAGGTCTGATAAGGAGTTAATAAGAGTGGAGGTGGGCTTCCTGGAGCTGTTTATTTTTTACACCTCAGTCTATCTCAGTGACCCCGAGGCTCGGTCACTTGTCTTCTGGCAGTTCATGTTTTCCAAGCTGTACAATTGAGCCCTTCAAGTTCTATGAACGGTGAATATTATTTTGGCTGAGGCTTCCTGAAGACGCTATCCTCCCTGGCTACTCAAGTGTCAGTGAAGCCAGCAGTTTCCACTGGCCGGGTCCAAGAGGGCCCCTGGTTATACGAGGCTCTGTGCTTCAAGGCATTCAGCTTATTTCGTCTTATTTATTTCAAGTCACACTGGCCTATGTGGCTGCAGAAAAATAAAACTCACTGCACTTAACAAGCTGGATGTATTTGTCACCTTCGTCTGTACTCCTGGTTTCCAAAACTGTAGACACGGGCCGGGTCCTGGAGGATCCCCTTGTGACAAGAATAGCACCATGATTTCATGAATGAGGGACCTGCAGGATGAGAGACTCCATTTCTGAGTCGAGTCTGGATCTGGCAAACATACTGGACCTTTCTCCAAACAAAACAACTCTGGGGACTGCGATGATGGGTATTTTTAGAGAGATAAATTAAAATTAAAAAGATTAAACTATTAAGGCTATGCCCTTTGCTTGGAAACCACTGCACTGCTACAGTGAGAGGGACAGCAGCAGCAGCAGCAGCAGCAAGTGTCATCTGGTCTTCCAACTTGGGGAGGGCTTTGGAGTTTAAAATGGTGTGAATATGATAGCCATCGGTATAGCTTTTACAAGTGGAGATCTGTCTGCACCATTGAAAGTTGACAGTTCAGAGGCACTAATCTGACAAAAGGACGGTGTAAATCAACAACTGCACAACGATTTTGGATACTGACAAATAAAGCTCTTGGGACTTGGTGCGCAAAAAAGGGACTTTGCCTGAATCTCGGGCGGCTGCATGAGAAAGAGAGTTGGGAGGACGCACAGGCAAAAGGACAAGAGGACGGCACCGCGAAGGTGAATGACGGATTTACCCTCGGAGGGGTAAAAAGATGACTGTAGTGTCCCAGGAGAACCACGACGACACTGTGGTCGTAACTCCTCTGTTGCAAGATGCTGCTGACTTGGAACCAGCGGACCAGGAGTGCAGCGAGAGGGTGGTCATCAACATCTCAGGCCTGCGTTTTGAGACGCAGTTAAAGACCCTCTCCCGCTTCCCGACCACACTTTTGGGAGACCCGCGTAAAAGGATGCGCTTCTTCGACCCGCTGAGAAATGAATACTTCTTTGACAGGAACAGGCCGAGCTTTGACGCCATCCTCTATTATTACCAGTCAGGAGGGCGGCTTCGGAGGCCCGTGAGTGTTCCTGTGGATATTTTCCTGGAAGAAATAAGGTTTTACGAACTTGATGAAGATGCCATAGAACTTTTCCGAGACGATGAGGGCTTGGCGAGGGAAGAGGACCGCGAGCTGCCAAAAAACGAGCTTCAGCGCCAGTTCTGGCTCCTATTTGAGTATCCAGAAAGTTCAGGACCTGCACGGATAATTGCCATCGTGTCAGTCATGGTTATCTTGATATCTATTATTATATTCTGCTTGGAGACTTTACCCGAGTTTAGAGAAGTCCCCGCGGTGCAAGACAATCACGTCAATGGAAGTGCTCACGGCAAAGAGCCCAGTCCGTTCACAGATCCGTTTTTCATGGTGGAGACACTTTGCATTGTGTGGTTCTCCTTTGAATTCACCATGAGATTTCTCTGCTGCCCCAGTAAAGCAGCTTTCTTTAAAAACATCATGAACCTGATCGATGTCGTGGCCATAGCCCCTTACTTTATCACCCTGGGTCTTGATCTGGCAGAGCATCAGGGCAGTAGTCAGCAGGCTGCGTCACTGGCCATACTGAGGGTCATCCGTCTGGTCCGTGTTTTCAGGATTTTTAAACTTTCCAGACACTCCAAGGGTCTCCAGATTCTCGGCCAAACGCTTCACGCAAGCCTCAGGGAGCTGGGACTGCTCATATTCTTCCTGCTCATTGGAGTTGTTTTATTCTCCAGTTCTGTTTATTTTGCAGAAGCGGAAGATCCAGATTCTGGATTTTCGAGTATACCTGACGCGTTTTGGTGGGCTGTGGTGACAATGACCACTGTTGGATATGGAGACATGTGTCCCTCCACCATCGGGGGGAAATTTGTTGGATCTTTGTGCGCTATCGCCGGAGTGCTAACCATAGCTCTACCTGTCCCTGTGATAGTGTCCAATTTCAATTATTTCTACCACAGAGAGAACGAGGAGGAGGAGAATGTTCAGTACGTACACGTGACTTGCGGACAGCAGTTGCAGCCCTCCTTTGGTGAATGTGATTCAAACAAAAGTAACCAGTCGCTCTCCAAAACCGAGTCCTATCAGGAGAGCGACGACCTGGAAACTCTGACACGTCCAAACATACACCCGGTGGAGACATACACAGGGAAACTGACAGATGTATAGAGCGGCTATATTTCTGGTGAGTTGTCTACTGGTGGACGTGGCTCCTCCATGCTGGATGCCGCAGCTGTTTTACGCAAGGTGTCTACGGTGTGGGGCCTCAGATAACCCCCACCAAAGTAACGATTGGTTTAAATTCACTCTAATTGAATTCACTTGATGTCAAGAGAAAATCATTCCTTCCACTGCTGCAGCCTTATTTACTCTCTGATATGGGGGCAACTGTTAGAAGACAAAAATCGGTTAAGTGGGGAACTGTGCACTAGTGCGTCATATTTTGGGAGCCCTTCCATGAAAACGTTTGGAGACGCCAGGGGCATGTTTGCAATACCATCGTTAGTAATTGAACCATACGCTAACAAAGCTTTAAAGATATGAAGGGGAATGACAATCATCAAAGAGAAACACATTTTGGAGATGTTTTCTAGCTCTCAAGCAGTAATTACGCACATGGAAATGAGCAGCACGAAGCACACTTTGGCTTTCTACTGATGAGAACATCACGAAGCCCCATTTTCTTAAAGTACCCAAGCCTTGAATAAAGCTCAAGAGAGCTCAGCCATGCGGCAAAGCGCACAGGACGCACCAGGCAACCTGCGCTGTGCGGAGGAGTGCGCGGCAAGAAAGCGACAAATATACCAAGACATTAATATCTCTGTCATACTGGAGTCAGTCAGACTTTTTGAGGATTTGTTGGGGGTTTGTAGAGGCCTTACGTGTGTCTGTGTCTGGAGGGCGCCATGCGCTGCACCGTGTTTAGCCCGACGCACCGTGAAAAACTATTCTAAATAAGTAACTTCGCAAAAGATTTGGAGACGAGTACAGCGTGCAAACATTGTCGCCGCTCCTGTTCTAATAGTATCTCTCGCAGCTTGTTTGCCTGTGTGTGGACTGGAAGATTGTTGGCTTGACAGAGGACCTATTCCTCGCGCTACCAGAGTTTACATGCTTTTCATAATTCCAAGATTAGTATTCCATGATTAAAAGATGAGTATCTCCAAGTCACAGGATAGTGTTTCATCATAATGAGATTCTTTTCCAAATATAGCACATATCACGATTCTGAAAATGCGTAGTCATAACTATGAGAGAGAAAACATCTTCGACTTGATTTTTCTTTGGAGCTCGTAACATGCTTCCAAAGTGAATCTGATCAGAATGGCCAGAACAAATGGGCTCTGAGCGCCTCTCTGTGGATGATAAATATTCCTGCAGACACAACGCCTCTGCTCAGGCTCCACTGTGTGCAAAACCAGCGCTTAAGCTTGAGTATCTTTGCACTGGTGCAGCTGGTCTTGACTGATTTAGGCATAAGCCCCTCATCATGCTCTTTGACACAGTATGCATCCGGATGCTTGCGATGGTTACCTAAGCTCACCAGAAGCCTGCCTGCTTTCTCTTACCTCCTCATGTTAACATAGTGAGTTTTGTTTTCTGCTTACTTGCAGGAGGCAGACGATTAAGTGAAGCTTGTCTCTCCTTCAGACTCACGACAAAACACAAGTGTGGGATTCTCTTCTTCGCCCAAATATTGGATAATTTCCTCACGGATATTCATGAAATGCCAGTGTTTGGAAAATGTTCAGTCTACCTTATTGGACATTGTGTGTATCAATAGAAAAAACATTCTTTTGTGTAGGCTTTATAAATGACCACGCTTTCTTTGTATAAAAGCCTTGTGTATACTGCGTTTTTGTAATTCTGAATTTCCCCTTTTCTTATGCAGCTTATTATGCAAAGTTGGAGTCGCAACTTACCTCTGTGTTGTTACAGGCATTCAGATTGCATTGCAGCTCGCTGTAAACAACATAGCCTAGAACCATACGATGCAATGTCTGCATGACATGAATTCATTGTGAATGTTAAATATAATAAAATATTTATTTTTCTAATTTAAACATGTATGTGAACTTAACTTAATCCTTTTTATAAATAAATTATGAATCCGAAAATACACCACTCCATTTGTTTTTTTCAGTCCCAGTATAATACAGATCAGACTCACAGAGGGCACACAGCAACTCATTTATGTAAAAATGTCAAATCCATGGCCGTTGATTAGTTCAATACACTTTCAGATTTGGTGCTGAATGATGGGGAAAAGGCGCAGAACCAGACTTTGGGTTGTCTTGCCACAAAACCAATTAACTTAATAAAATGTCTTAGTGACAAATGAAGGGGGATTCATTTGGCTGGAGGCAGATTTTAACAAATTGCGCAGAGGTCTGATGACCTGACTTTGTGTTGAATGTGTGTTTTTAGAAAGCCAGAGGACAGTTGTTTTGAGTCCCTTCAGCTCTGCCCCCTCACTGCGTCTTTAGGCCCGAAAACCTGCCTGCACACAGGCCCCCCGAGTCAGCAGTATACTAATATTGGTTATTGTTTGAGTATTTATTGTGATACTGTATTGAGTTCTGGTGTTTGTTTTTTTGGGATTTGTAGTTTTCTGTGAAGCCAATCAATCATCTGCGCTGTCCGTGGTGCTGAAACTGATCCTCCGCCCTCTGCAGAGCAAAAATGTCCTGCATTTGTCTCATATCTGCATATGTAATGATTGGACACTGGGAAGAGATCACTTGGTGTCATAGAGTGACAGATATTAAGTGTGAGACATGCAGCCTCCCCCTGATGTGATGTTTCATACCGATGATGGCTGTAAAAACACATTGTTGACGGTTTTATCCTCCTCTTCGCTCACTAGTTAAACGATGAAAATTTCAAAATCAGATCTGGTCTCTCAGGCTCAGATGGGAACGTGCCATCACAACTAACGCCCTTCAATCCTGGAGTGATGCTGTAGAATGAAAAGGCGATTTCATCTCTCACCCATCGATGATAGTTTTCTACATGATAGATTAGTCCAAATGCTACACAGTGTTGATTTAGAGGTTTTGTTACCAGCTGCCCTTCTATGCAGTCGGATTGCGCCAGTGCTGGCACACGAGCGCTCTTGTTTTTGTGCTGTATTGAGAAGTTCTGGCGGCGTGCTTTACTAGAGCCGGTCTGCATTGCGTCGAAACCCTCCAACTCCTCCTCCTCCTCCTCCTCCTGCTGCTGCTGCCCTCCCTCCCCTCTCCTCTTTTTCCCTCACCTCCCCTGCACTTACATGCAAAATGCACGGCAAAACTTGCTTGACATTGTGGAGAAAACACTTGGACCTCACTGCCGCACCTGACGGTCCCTCAGCATTTACTCTGCTCTCCATCTTGTCCTCTCGCATAAAAAGCAGCAGATTCACACTGATGCGGTGATGTCTGGAAGTGCCAAGGGCTCGCTTATTGCCCCTTACTGTATCTCCCCCCTTTGAATTGCAGCGCAGGATCTTCTCCTGCGGTATGCTGTGAGCTGTCCACGCCACCGTGCCGCCGCGCAAGCAGCTGCCGACGCTCCCGCTTCGCCTCTCTGTCGTCTCAGGCTTTCCTCATGACACTTACCTGATTTTCATCTGATTTTATCTCCTCTTACTTCACCGTCAGAAGGCGCTCAGAACTGTTTGAGGACACTTGGCGGCGGACACATCAGGGGAGGCGATGAGCACAGACTGGCTTTAGGCTTTTTTTGATTTTTTTCTTTTTGGTAGGTGCAATGTAAAGTTGCCACATGACACTCACCGGTGCCCTGCCGTTGGATGATTTTACTCGAGGATAAGACGCATTCAAGAGCCTTCAAGATCAACCCACGGTAAGCCTCGAAACTGCTGACTTACACAATAGATACAGATACGGTTAGATGTTTTTTTATGGACAGCTGCTGCTGAAGAGCGAAGACAACTGCTGTGCTCTTTATTCTGTTTCGCAGCGGCATTTTGCATCATTTGCTCCGCAGTAGGCCTGTAGGCTGTCTGCATAGGAACATCAGTTGGTATAATATCAGTATCAAATGTTATGCGTCACATCATAATTCAGGCTGGTTAGAGTGGCGTAGGATGGAGCACTGCCATGCACCTTTTAGAAAGAAACACGACGTTCCCATGTTAAGCTAAACATCTACAAAGAAATATATGAGTGTAGCAGAGGAACAGGATGAAACATACCCACAGAAGAGCTAATAGGATTTTTAATGTAGAATGTAGGAAATAACATGTAGCGCGAGAGGATCATCAGATACTCAGTAAGGTGTAAGACAGAGAGATTGTAAATGCCTATATTATAGAAATGTCATAGAAATTCCTCAGTATGATGATTTTTTTTTTAATGTTACTACTGGCTAACAGCACTAATTGCAGGCTGAGAGAAGTAAATAAATAAATAAACTGCAGAAAAAGCTGAGCCAGCAAATATCTTGGCTGTTTGATCCCATTATTTCCTCCTCCTCCTCTCTCTCTCTCTCTCTCTCTCTCTCTCTCTCTCTCTCTCTCTCTCTCTCTCTCTGGGTGACAGAGGCAGCAGTAACAACAGCAGCAGATGCACCGGAGAGCAGCAATGGTCAAGTCAGCGAGAACCGCAGTGGAGCCGCACTGAGGCAAAGCAGCCAACCAGCCCCCTCGTATCTGGGGACGTCTCCAGCAATTTAAGGGGTGTGGGAAGCTGAGGAGTGGAAAATTTCCCGCGAACCTGAATGCCTGCTCAGTCAGACTAACCGACATCCCAATACAACTCCTTCTCCACCTCCTCCTCCCAAAATGACCGTGGTAGCAGGAGATAACATGGACGAGACCTCGACTGTCCCTGGCCACCCTCAGGACACCTACCCCCCAGACCACAATGACCATGAATGCTGCGAGAGAGTGGTCATCAACATAGCCGGGCTCCGGTTTGAGACACAGTTGAAAACTCTCTCCCAGTTTCCAGAAACGTTGCTGGGCAACCCCAAAAAGCGGATGCGGTACTTTGATCCTCTGAGAAACGAGTACTTCTTCGACAGAAACCGCCCCAGCTTTGATGCCATCCTCTATTACTACCAGTCTGGGGGTCGGCTGAGAAGACCAGTGAATGTCCCTTTGGATATGTTCTCAGAAGAAATCAAATTCTACGAGCTGGGAGTGGACGCGATGGAGAAGTTTCGTGAGGATGAGGGTTTCATCAGGGAGGAAGAGCGTCCCTTACCTGAGAAGGAGTTCCAGCGTCAGATCTGGCTCCTCTTCGAACACCCAGAAAGCTCAGGCACTGCAAGAGGGATTGCCATAGTGTCTGTGATGGTAATCCTGATTTCAATAGTCATATTTTGTTTAGAGACTTTACCACAGCTGAAAGAGGACCCAGCGGGTCGCATAGTGACAGTTGGGAACACAACTATATATTACAAGCCAAATATCCTCACTGACCCCTTCTTCGTCATTGAGACACTCTGTATAATCTGGTTCTCCTTTGAATTGATAGTACGCTTTCTGGCGTGCCCAAGCAAACCGGCCTTCTTCAAGAACATGATGAACATGATCGACATAGTGGCTATCATCCCTTACTTCATCACACTTGGCACCGAGCTGGCTGAAGACCCAGAAAACGAGGGGGTGGGGGAGCAGGCAACATCTCTGGCCATACTCAGGGTGATCCGTCTGGTCAGGGTGTTTCGGATTTTCAAGCTGTCACGACACTCCAAAGGACTGCAGATTTTGGGGCAGACCCTCAAGGCCAGCATGCGAGAGCTCGGATTGCTGATCTTCTTTCTGTTCATTGGAGTCATCCTGTTCTCCAGTGCTGTCTACTTTGCTGAGGCAGAGGAGCAAGGATCCTACTTTGGCAGCATCCCGGATGCATTTTGGTGGGCTGTTGTGTCTATGACAACTGTGGGCTATGGGGACATGGTCCCAGTCACTATAGGAGGCAAGATTGTAGGATCTCTGTGCGCCATCGCTGGAGTGTTGACAATTGCGCTGCCAGTGCCTGTCATTGTGTCCAACTTCAACTACTTCTACCACAGGGAGACTGAAGGAGAAGAGCAGGCCCAGCTGCTCAACGTCAGCAATCCCAACATCCCCTCTGAAACCAACTCCAGCCGCCGTAGTTCATCCACCGTCAGCAAGTCAGAGTACATGGAGATTGATGGAGACATAAACAATAGCATCGACAACTTTAGGGAGGCAAACCTCAGAACTGGCAATTGCACTATAGCCAACCAAAACTGTGTAAATAAAAGCAAGCTGCTTACAGATGTTTAGACACTAGTTAGGAACTTTGGGATCTCTATACGACTGTCATACGTGGAGTAGACCATCAGTAAGGAATGCTTCATTTACCTCCCCAAAGCACTCTATGGCATTAGGCCTACAACTATGCTCAGCTATAAAGAAAGGAAACAAAAAACAAAGCTCTTTGAGTATATGACAGGTAGATAGAATAATTAATTCTTCTGATCCTACAAAAATATAGGTACATCAAAAAGAAAACGTCAATTATTACGCATTTACAAGGCTCCCTGGAGGACGCAGAGCACACACTGTCTGATCAGTTGATGGCGTGATAATTAAAATCTTATGCATGGAGTACAGATAACATTTCAGCAAGTTGCACAATGCACCAGAAAAGTCTGCAGAGACATGCAAGCATCTGCAGCCAAGTGGTAAGCGCCAAGAAGTTAGGTGACCCCCGCTCCCCCCTCCTCTCTCCTCTCTCCCTACAAAGGATCTACTATTCAGCAAAGCACCTTATAGGAGGAAGACTGATCTCTCTTGTTTGGATGTAAACAGATGGTGATCTACACGCTTCACGGACATCCGCAATGCTGCTGTTTTCCAGCAGATGCTGTAATTGTGATATCACCAAGTGATTCAATGCCATGCCCTTTAGATGCAACACAGCACAATGATAAAGTGAGCTTCACACGAGCATGATAAGAGACTTTCCATTTTGATATCGGCATGCATGAGACATATCCCACATAATGGAGAGGATGTTCTTTTGGATATCTGCCCCCATCCACCCCTTCTCATCTGTTTTCATACTGAGTGCACTGGATGAGTTTTTAATTTGAAATGCTAATCATTTAGAAGTATAGAAATTGAATGTTAAATCTTAAGGGAACAGTACATAAATGAGATCATAGCATGAAAAAAGTAACCTGCATTATGGTCTATCAACTAAGGTACTTTTGTATCCTGGTATATTTAATGCATGACATGAGTATACAGCTTGTTGCAATTCAGGCACTCTGCAGTGTCCTATTGTCAGGGAAACTAAGGAAATCAAATTCTGGATGTTTCTGAATTGCGATCAAATATATCCAAACCCACCTTGAGGATGCAGAGTTTCTAATTTAAAAGTAGTCAAAGAATACTGAATAAATATTATCAAAAATGCATATAAGCATAATAAGCACCAATTACAGTATTACGTCAATAGCGCAGTGCATGGACCTTCTTTGACCGAGAAATGTTAACATATCATTAGTCATGCTTCCATTTCCACGTCAAATTTTAGTACTTGTTGGTTTGGAATCCACTGAAAAAAGGATCAATACCAAATTTCACTTCATATTACAGAGAATTATTCTAACATTAGTTGCTAGTGCCTTTATCCCTTTCACCAACAGGACCAGTGAAAGTGCCTCTGTGTACAGTGGGATTTGTGAGGTTGAGTGGAGCTGGTTTATGTTCTGTTCTCGTGTTGATTCACTGTTGGTTTTGAAGTTAATGATGCCAGAGAGCAAGCTTGAGACAGCAGGTAATTGTGGTAAAAAAAAAAGAAATAAGATGATCCATGGCTGTTATGCACAACCCAGTTTTCATGCTGTCACGCACTTAATTATGCCCTTAAGCAGCAATGTATTGTACTCTGCATGTTTACCAATCCAGTTCAAAAGGGAATATCTAGAGGTTTTGAACATATTTTATTTATGTCTGTTGGTTTTGTTCGTGCACCATGCATCCTTTCAGGGTCTCTACCTCAGTGAGGTCATTGCAAACTTGCTGCAGAGCTGCAAGCTTCAATGCAGGGCTTCCTATACCATAATGCAAAATGGAACCTTAAGTGTAAACTGCAGTCATGCAACATTGAATGTGAGAGTCCCAAAGCATAGCCTTTACACAAGCACTTAGGGCAAATAGTGTACCACCATCCCGCGCCTTTTTTTTTTTTTTTCACTTAAAGCTACGCACAATCAAAACACTCATTTGTAGAGAGTCTGTAGAGATTGTTTGGCTCTCCTAAAGGGATGAGATTGACTGTTTCATATGTTAGTTTCTTTGAAACAATGGTATCTAAAATTACTGTTGTGTCACAGAAACACACCCGAATGTGTTTCAACACACTAGTATAAGACATTGGAGGCATTTGTTATAGTTTTTAACTGTGTCATCCTGCAATCCGTGGGCATTATGACGCACAGCAAAGTGCAGCCCATCTTTTTGCAGTCATTTTGTTCTGTTGCTTGAACCATTTTTTTGTTTGTTTGTTTCTGCTTGTGAGATGTTTTTCTTTTCTTTTTCACTCTGCTTGCTCAAAAGTTGTGCATTGTTTCACAGCATATTGTTCCTGACAGGCTAACTGCAGATCGATTTGGACAAATTGTAATGACTACTTGAAAATCTCCAGCTACTTCACATCAATCTACACTCAATATTGAGATGAATTCAGCCAAACGATACTAAGATTTTGTACTGTACTGTACTTTTTTTTTTTTTTTTAAATTTAGCACTCTCCTGACAAGGTCCTGTTTAAAAAAAATCCACTGCAGTGCTACTTGAATGTCATAGTTGTTTCTGTTGGTGCAATGGCTATCCTTTGTGGTGCTAGTACAGGACTACCATTGATGTCTTGTTACATCACACGTTATCTGAAGCATCAGCTGAAGCAAGTCTTAGTTAATTGTTTTGAGCAAGACTTTTTCCATTCTATTATTCTTATCCCTGTTTGGTTATTGGTGGCTGGTTGGTGAGTGAAGAGCGCTGTTTGTCATTTTCTTTTTGAACTGATCTTCGTACTGTACTGCTGAAGAGTGTCTGCCTCAGGCGAGGTGAAAATCCAAGAGCCTTGCTAGATGTCAGTCACTTATCACGAGAGCAAAAAAGATACACATTTGTGTCAGGGATCTTCAGTTTGTATAGAGTTTGTCACACAGAAGGACACCAATAATACCCAACACCATACATTATATTACTATATGTAGAATGATATAAGGAAATTATAGTAGTCTTATAAATGCAGCTATCAGGAAATTGTTCGCTTTGGTCACAAGTTTTCGTACGAGTCATGCTTGAAAGTAGTGTGTGTAACATGTCCTGCAGGAAACAGCAGAAAGTGAGGTGAAGAAAATATAAATGGTACCCCTCACATTAGCAGTGCTGTTGCTACTCTTACTGCAAGGGCATGAATGGATGGTGCTATGCATTCAATTACCCAACAGAAACACACGTTCTTAACAGCAATAGAATAACAGATCGCCTGTTTCTTAGATGCTTTTTGTAAAAAATAGTAAAACAAATCTATTTTGAATGTCAGAGAAGCTGCGATCACTTGACAGATAACTCACAACAGGGCTGTTTATGTACCAACCTCGTACCCTCTGTTCTGTGATTTTGTAAGGTCAGTGGGGTCAAATGTAAAGCCTGACATTTTAATGTGAGAAGCCCGTTAAAAATCCAAATACAGGCTTTGTAATAGTGGCAGTCCCCATTAACCACCCAGGTCGGACTGGAGTTGTTTTGCAGTCGGGAAGAAAGGCTGCTGAAGGGTTCAGTCGAACCTATAACACAGTCCCAAAGGGACAGCCCATAATGCACTTAGAGGGGATCTATCATCAGTTCACTGGACTGATCAGCAATGTGAGAGAACGTCAGAGAAGGTGCCTAAAATGTTCTACATATACATTTGTTTAGCTTACTGTTAGATGTTATGCTTCTGCAAACAAACATGAGAGAGAAGATCTAAACAAGAAAAAAAAAAGATGACATTAACCTAATTAAACTAATTAAACTATAAGAAAAAACATGAAATGTCACGAGAACAAAATGCAACTTAGCTACAATAAGACAAAGCAAAGTAGGCACTATATACTGCAATTACTTATGAATAACAATTTCATTGTGTGTTCTTATTTTCTGTTTGTTTTTTGGTGGCACTGTAACATGACTGATATAGGAAGAACATGCCATATACTGGAATATCAAAAACAATATGTTCCTCTGGCAAGCCATGATAATGAAACTACTGTATTATGATCAACTGCTATACACTTAGTGATATGAAAGAAGTGTATTATTAAAAAAAAAAAAAGTGGTTTGTCATTTTGGTTTCAAGAAAAAAGAAAAAAACAGGATTCATTCAAGCACCATGTTCACATTTTTCCGATCTCCACTGCTGAACCTACTGCTATAATGTATCTCTACAGAAATCTACTAATCACAAAAAACTGCATGGTCGATGGAAGACTGCATGAGTTTTGCCTTTCAAACTGTGGATCAACTATAATACAGTTGCATCATTTAAAAAAAGAAACCCTTGCTTTCATCTGCACCAAGGCTTCCTGTAAGGCCCTGTTCAGGAGTTGTCATGATACGTGTCCTCTGCTGGATCTCTTAAAAGCACCTTAACGCTGACCTCATCACTAAGATGGCGTTAGGCATCCGAGCCGTTCTCAGCGTCTGTGTGTGATTTTCAGGTTGTGCTTGCGAGGCTCTGAATGTGAGCAAGGACATTAAGGGCTAGTTTCTCAAACTTTATCTCTGAAACGCTCTTTCAAGTGACATTTGGCCCATTCCTATCTCAGTCTAGACTGTAGTGAAACTGCGTTGTGGGAAACATGCCAATCATGTCTAAGCAGGGCCTGTGCCGCACACCCTCCTCTGTAATACATTGGTTTTAAGGCATTCTTGTTTGCTAAAGGTCTCTATGTTGGACTGCTTTCTGCTTGCTGAGGAGGCACTGAACAGGATCAAATGTTGGGATGTTGTGTACCTCACTCACCAAAGGTGATGACTGACGAAGAAGATCTCGTTTGTGTTAGAAGTGTGATGGCTATGAGTTTGTCCTCTCTGTCAAGGATGCACATTTAATGGCTAGTAGGGAAGTTTTGGAGCAAAGCGCAAAAGGACTGTTGAACTCTTCTGCTCTTCTGTTCATCCACAAGCAAACCAAACTCTGATTGTGTTATCTAATCCAGCCGTCATTGTCACGTTGTGTTTACCAAGGATTATGCTACAATGTGTTCAGTTTGTCAGATGACGACAAAGGCATGGTCTGTGATCTATGCAAGGGTTATTTGTTTTTTCTTATATCACTTATGATTTCACCTTACATTAACTTCAATAAATTTTTAAGGATCTGCTGGTGTATGCTCATTTCGGCTGGGGATGGGGGTGTATAGCTGCACTATGGATGTGCACCAAAAGCTACATAAATAAAACCATCTTATACACTAAGTTGTCACAGCCCTTTCTGCATTGCGCTAACACGAGAAATATGCTGCAGTGCGCGTTGTTACGGAGCTCGAGGTCTCAATCTAAATGTGTCCTACCTCTGTACTACAGTACGCTCTCACTGAAGCCATTAGCAGTGATTCATGGGGCTAAGGTAATGGTTCCTCACTAAGCCTCCTGTCCCAGGAGAAGCCCGCTTACCTCTGTCATTCCCTGCAAGTTGTTACACACCTCGAGGGCCTGAAGAGCTCCTCTCCTCTATCTGCTTCCTCCCGGATTCACACGGACACATGCTTAAAACCACCCGAGTGTGAGGTATTGTGCATGTGCTGAGTGTGAAAGTCTGAAGTTACTGGGGCTGCAACTAACAATTTCTTTGATTAATGATCTAAAAAAATGTCATAAATACCCGTCACACTTTCCTCAAGCCCAAGTTGACGCAAGACAAATAAATCCTCACATTTGAGAAGCTGATACAAAGGGATGTTTGATATTTTTGCTTCAGAAATTAACTAAAATATCAGTCGATTAACAAAAAAGATGCCTGATAATGTTGTGCTCCTCAGATAGTCGATTAATTGACGAATCATTTGTACAAATTACCCCTTAAGGAAGGCTTTGAGATACTGACTTAAGTTTAGGTTTTGCCATCCATTTCCTGAGAATTTAACCGGTTTAAGCATACTCTGAAACATCTTGTTTCCAAGAGTGTGATTTTGACAACATGTCAGATAAAACCTTATAAGGTAGAGGTCTTTTTTATATGAAATATGTGCAGCTGTCGAGGGCAGCAACCCTAAAGCAACGAACAAACAAACACGTCCAGTCATGGAACAGTCAAGGGACAACCAAGCGATGAAACTGAAATACGTGGGCACAGCTTTTGGGGTGCGAAATGATTCATTCCCACTTCTGTCCTCTGATTGCGTGAAGCTGAATATTTGTGGAGAACATTGGACAGCAGAGGCGTCACGCTGAATGCTGCAGCTCATCCGTCTTTCTCTCTCAATCTGTCCATCTGTCTCTTGCTCTCTCTGTGTCTCGGTCCCTCTCGGTGTCTCTGTCCGCCGCAGGCTCTCTGTTTGCTGTATGGTGACCTTAACAGAAGCGAGCCTCTTCTTCCTTGTCCTCTGCATTGCCCTCAGGAAATGCAGCACTCCTCACTCTGCAGGCAGCAGCAGTAAGGGTGGGGTGAGCTGGCGCCCGGCCCACTCTTCTTGCACACACATACACTATGCTCCCTCTCTCTCTCTGTCTGTCTTTGTCTCTCTCCCTCCCCCTCTTTCTCCCTCTCCTGAGTGCTGTGAAGCTCCACTGGACTGTAATAGCACAGAGGAGGAGCTCAGTCATTGTAGAGCATATCACACCTGCTTTTGTTAGTTTTATCTCTCTGCTGTCACTTATTTGTACGTACATGCACGCACATACAGGGGTTCAAAGATCCAACCATGACTGTCAGACAGCAGTCTACATGCTCATGTTTACTTTCTCCACGTCCTCTGTGACCATTTCTAATGAGTGCGTGTTTTTAGAGCTGCACTAATCAATAGCAATTGAATAAATGACTACATGTAATGTGAAAGATGTTTGCATAACGAACCAACAGAGAATTATCACCTGACTCTGCAGTTCCTCTCAGGTCGACAAAGCATTTTAGCATCTTTCCGCTCATTTCTTTGGTTTAAAATTCACTGTTTTGGTTCAGTCTCACTGCTCTCATCAATGCAGTTGTTTTCCATAAATACAAAAAAAGCTCTGATATAAACCTACAGTGCACCACCTGCCCAGCACCTTACAGCTAGCACACTTAGCGACTAGCTGATGAACATGGAGCATTTAGCAGCCAAAGGTCCAGGTTATTTCCCCCAGGAGATGATGGAGATCAAAAACAGAGCTGAAAGTAGAGAGTGTTAAAACTAGGCCCCAAATGCAGCACTCAGACATGGAGACAGAGGTGGTGGAAAATCAACAATGATCCTTTTAATTATCAATTTATGAAACATGCAATTTAGAATTTAAACAGTGAGCTTGATAGCAGAACAACCAACGAACAAGACACACAAGTAAGCAGGTAGCAAGCAAGCAGAGCAGATTCAAAGACTAACACACTAGGTTACCACGTCTCATAACAGACAATTCAGCAAATACTGGTGGGAGAGCTGGTGCTTAAATACTGTTGTCAGCAGTTCCTAACCCTGTACCTAATCTAACCTTACCTAACCCGTAACCCTATCCTCAGTCTGCACCCTAAAATTTAATGATTTACACACACACACACACACACACACACACACACACACACACACACACACACACACACACACACACACACACACACACACACACACACACACACACAAAGAGGAAAAAGGGAGGGCAGCCCACTGATCCCAACACAGTGAATACTGGACTTAGATTCAGCAGGTGGCCAGAAACACAACGACAGCTGGATACTAATGTTGCTCCATCAGTGTGTGTTGGAAAAATCATCTCTTTCCACTCTCTGTGATATATTCTGTGCTGAGCTGTTCATGGAAGCTTTATAATTACACTCAGAAAGATATTAAAACCATCCCATCAAAAGGAAATATTGGAAATGTGCGTAATCTTAATGCCGAGCTCAGACTGCATGATATCATATATGAAAATAGCCTCACCCGAGAGACGCACCACATCAAGAAGGACACTTGATTGTTTTAGCTCATGTAGAGTAACTTTGTGGGTGACAAGTGATGCCACATCTAAGAAGCGACGTCCCGACAAAAAGACTAACATGTTAGGCCCCACATTCGATTGAAACCCCCTCGGTGTTGCTTTCTGTATAGCCACTGACACCGTGGAGTTTATTTCTTTGGCCTCTTAAAAGTTCACAGCAGCCTCACAAGTGCCCTCCCCCCATGTTGGGTCTCTCAGCAGATTTCTTCCTTTTTCAGAGTTCACATTCCTGCATAGCAGCGCTGTCTGCTCAATATCGTTCACATCGCTTGACTCATTGCAGGCAAATGAGTAGGCTGGAGCTGAATTGATGTCCTCAATTTGCTGACTGGTGATGTCTGCTGCCATTTTTATGGCCCTGTCTTCGACAGTCGTTGCATAGAGGGCCAGCTGTGATTTTCTGAACTATCTTAGCTTTGTTTATGAAATCTGAGAATAAATGCTCTGATATTTTAAAGCACAGTTCTTTGGTGTATTTGCTGTCAGCTTTCCACGTCTTACTTCCCTGTGAGCTGCCACAAGATGAGCGGCCGTAGTTGAGTTTGGAGATTTGATCCAATTCGAAAAGTACTTTTGCTCAACAACTGTTTAATTGCAGTTTCAATATCTCTCTTTTTCTCATGCCCTTCCGGACACTTCTAAGCAAATGCCGTGTGCTTGTTCTGGAAATGCAGAATACCACTAAGGCAGCAGTGTTGACACAACAGCAAACAAATACATCCTCGCACAGCTAAATTCTCTATTTTCCTCTAAAACTATTTTACTCTATAGACGTGTGATGCACGGTGTGTAGGCTACACATGTTGACAAATCAACGTCATGATAAATGAAAACATTAAAAAATAGCCACAAGACAGGCTCTAAAGAGCAGGTTGCAGACCCCTTGTCTTTAAAATCCCTGATCAGTGTATTGGTCTCATTGAGGTGCTGTCAGTTAGTGGTGCAGGAGGCCTCCATCAAGCTTAAGGCCCCCTCCTCTCCTTCAACCTCCGTCTTACATCTCCCTGAATACATCTCCTTCAATAAAAAGTCGTCCATCAGCTGTTAGGAAAACGTGTTGGTATCGAGGAATGAGTGGTTACAGCCATGCCTGCGTGCAAATGTAGTTTGGCTGCATGTGCTCATCCCCTCATTGCCTCTATCTTTCATACTGTTTCTCTCTCTCTCTCTCTCTCTCTCTCTCTCACACTCACACACACACACACACACACACACACACACACACACACACACACACACACACACACACACACACACACACACACACACACACACACACACACACACACACAAAGGATGGTTGATTTGCCTGAGTCAGGCCTCAGGCTCACTTGATATTCCCCAATCGATTTCTTTGAAGACAGACACTCATCCCATATCCCTTGTACAAAAACGCCACGCCGGTCCTGTTGACGTCATCCAAAAAGTTTCTCAAGGGCCTTTTCATTGTGGCCCAATCAGCTGTGCATGCACAGTATCGTATCATGGCAATATATCGAATCACAAGTGTCCTCTGGTGTTGGTTTTATCGCTGTGTAAAACCAAATCACAGAGATGCCTGTGCACAGCAGTCCACCTTAACAGCCTCATCTACGGTCGGTTCTGAATGTTAACAATGTGCAAAATAGCTTTGACAGCAGTATTGGATCTCCCATGCTTGAGCCAAAGCCCTTGGGCCTAACACCACCCCACCCCCTGGTCCAAGCCCACCAGCCTCTCTTATCCCCTTGATCCCTGAGGCCCTCTCTCTGGCCCACTTCCTCTTTGCATTACCTCCATCAGGCCAGGCTGCTGACACACTTGTTTAATAATTAAGGGCTCATCCATAATTTCCTCGTCCTTGTGGAAGTCCACAAATGGTCTCTGTGAATCTCAGGCCAGTTAAATGTACCTCTTTTTCTTGGGCCAGTGACAGCCCTACATCACTGCACTGATACGGAAAAGATGATACAATCTGGTGGAGGTGGTGGTGGTATGATCAGGAGGAATCATGAATTACACAGATCTTTTTATTGGTATATCCAGTTTCCAATGATGTAGACACACTCAGACATCATGAAGCGTAGTGTCTGCCGTCCTGCCGTGTTCTAGGAATAAAGCGTGACAGAGTGCACTGACTTTAAACTAGCATCAATATGTCTGTTTGTCCACCATCCCTTCATGTGCCCATAAAACGATGAGTCTATAAACTGATCAGGCCATCTGTTCATGAAAAGGGCTGGGATAAGAATAAGATAGATGCGCTAGCAGCTCTGTGAAGCTGTACATTGACACAGTGGTGCTTCATGCTAATCCTAATGCTAACAAACTCATAATGACAATGTTAATCCTCTGATGTTTAGCAGGTACAGTATCATGTTTATACTGTACTTGCTAATTCAATGTTCAATTTTTTTTAGCATGTTCACCATTTAATATGTTAGCATGCTAAGATTTGCTAAACACAAGCAACTCCTGCTGAGGCTGATGGGAATGTCATCAGGATTGGCAAGTTTTTGGTCATTAACCAAAATATTGGACAAAATATTAGTTTAAGATTTAATGACTGACATGTAATTACTTACAAATATGAACATTTTATTTCTGTTCCAATCTATCCAGCCGTGGTAGAATCTCTTATCAGTGCTCCCAGTCTGGATGTGCCCTTGTGGTATCAGGCGATGTGGATCTCAGTTTACATGCTCCTCCTGCCCAGTGTGCAGTGTCAGCGTGCTTGTCTGGGGGAGAAAAATTCAAAACTTTACATCAACGAAACCGGCACTGTGACCTTCCCGCTTCAATTACATCACCGCCCAACGCTCAAGGAGGCTGGCAAATACAAAACCACAAAAGGATATCATCATATCACCCATTCGTGCAAGCTCGGTCACTATAATGAAGGAAAAGGTGTTTAGTAGCCGATACCTTCAGCGTTTCTGGTGGGAAAGTGAGTGATCTTTTAAAGGAATAGTTGTACATTGTGGGAAATTTGTTTTCTTACTAAGAATTACATGAGAAGATTGATACCAATCTCATGTATGTATGTTGTATGTGAAGCTGCTGTCAGCAGCTGGTTTGCCTAGCTTAGGACAAAGACTGGAAACAGGGGGTAAGAGCTAGCCTGGCTCTGTCTAAAGAGCTAATCAGCACTAAATAACAGTCGTGCCCTTAAAGCCAAAACAAAATGCTTTTGTACCAGGTGCTGGGAGGCTGACTGTGTTACCTTTGGACTAAATCAGGCTCCTGTTTCCAGTCTTTAAACTAAGCTAAGCTAAGCTAAGCTAATAGGCAGTTGGTTCTTCTTGCGAAACTTCTTCAGAGCTGAACCTTATTCAACATATTGTGGCATCTGGTGTTCAGGTTAAACACTCACTTATAAATAGCTGCCATTTCTTCCAGAGAAAAGCCAAAAGAGGTATGTCTTTTCTCTGAGGCTACACCAAGACATTGTTGGACATAAACCATTGTCCATGTTGCACTATACATGCACACAGACAGCAGAGCCATTACATACTGTACGAAGATGGAGGAGCATGTCAGTTTTCCTGGCCAGGACACATTAACTGGACTGCTGGTGGAATTTACAGTAAAGGCTTGTGTGGGTCAGTTGAGTTCTCCACACTGCAAAAAATATTCACCTCATTGAGCCATTCAGTCTCAAATCTAAACTGGAGTCTGTCTTAAACAGAAAGAAGAACATGCAAATGAGGTGAAATAATTTAATGTACTTAAAATCTGTTTGTCTCAATTAGGTGATAGTGTCCACCTTTTTTTTAATTAATTAATAAATTACTGCTTAATATTACCACTTGTTTCAAGTAAATGTAAAAGCAAAGTCCCGCAGAGAGTTATAGTCCTACAAGCAGTTTTCAATCATATCAGTGTTTTAATTAGGGCTATTTTCACAATTTATTAATCTGACAATTATTTTCTCAGTTAACTGATAAATAGTTGGGTTTAGAAATCATTAGAAAATTAAAACATATTTATGACAATGCCCCGTAGCTCAAGGAGATGTTATCAATTGTCTTCAGTAATCCAAAAACCAAATATATTCAGTTTATCAAAGGATATAACACAGAGAAAATGGCCAATTCACAAACTCAGAAAGCTAAAACCAGGGAAAAATTTTAGTCTCTGCTTGAAAAATTATTCAAACAAGTACCAAAAATAGTTGCAGATCAATTTCCTGTTGACCAATTAATCAATTAATTGATGAATCGTTTCAGCTCCACTTTTAATATCCTAATATGAGACCATGTAAGTTGTTAAATTATTTTTTGTAGTGCAGGCAGCTCTGCTGGTGAGAGAGCCTGTCACAGACTGACAAATGGAGAGAGTGCTTTCTGCTGAGAGCCATCCCTACAGGTTTCCCATGCACGCAGCCAGACCAGGGCCAGGAAATATATTTATACGTATATATATATCATCAACCATCATAGTGTTGTCATATGGAAACCACATAACCTCAAAATGTAAGTTGAGATCGTCCTCCTCAGTGACACGCGACGGTTTGACGTTAAACTGCTAGTCTGAGCTTGTTTTAATTTGGGTAAGAACAATAGGTGTACACAGTACAGCAGTCCGCTCAATATGGATGAATTACTGAACAGGCCTGCAGGGGCCCAAACCAGGCTGGCCCCTGGGCCTCTGCAACTGTTAGCATTTCTCGTAAAGTAACAAAACTTAAAAGTAGTGACACCTGATCACATTCTTGCCTATGGGAGCAGTTTGAGGGATGCAAAGTCCGACCATTGTTAGATCAGTCGGTCAGTCCACCACTTTGGTGCAGACTGAAATCTCTCAACAGCATTCTCACAGTGTTCACACATACAGATACAAAGTGGGCGGTGTCTTGCCTCGCACAAACCCGGACTTCTCTGGGTATGTTGTGTTGAGCACATAGTTTACATACTTTGCTCCAACTGGATAGTCGTTTTCTGACATAGTCACCATAACACACAATGGAATTAATGTCAAATGTCCTATTGCACAGCTTGTTCCATAAGTACAGACTTGCTTTGTTTGCAGTCTTTTTTCTTTTTAACGTGGTACTTCATGTTGAAATAGTGTTAATACAATGATGACACCCAATGCTGATTGATACTGTGGTCCTTTATCTGCACTGAAAGCGATAAACAAGTGAGTCAGTCCCTTAAGAATAAATGAAATGCAGCTCAGGCCTTCCTTGACGGTTTCTTACAAAATTTTGTACGGTATGCTGCAGCATTTAGTACAATATCTATGTAGAAGAGTGTTGTTAAGGCAGCCTCTCCTCATCTCCTGTGTGAACAAACTACTGAAGTTCAGGTGCAACTTCACAAAACTGCTGCAATCAACGCATCAACATTGTGCTTCTCTCAGTCTAGGGGCCTTGCGTTTATGTTACTGTGTATAGTCTCATCCATACCTCTCAGTACAAACAGCGTACTCTTAACGGCAGCCACTGCAGCTGCTGTGCCCTCTCCACATGCCCTCATAGCTGCAGTCCTCAAGGAAAGCGAGATTTCAGCAGTTTAACAGATTGAACCCCCACAGAGCACAGCTTTGTGGAAAAGAAGAGTGAAAAATCAGGGCTTTTTCTGCTCGGCCTGAACACCTGACCATGGCTAAATGCTCTTTGCAGACATTTATTTGTAAACACTCAGCATATTTCAGTTAGGTATTTACAGAGAGGGATTTGAAGTCAGAGTTGCCCAATGCTGTTAAAAATCTAAATTCTGGCCCTTTAAAAAGAAATTATTTACTGCTGTTTGACCCTGGTCTTTGCTACAAGCAACCAAAATGTGATTGTCTCCATGCCTCTAACCTCTTTTGCTTCATCATTCATCCTCACTGCCCAGTCCTTCGCTTCCCCTTATGATAATGAGCATGAATATGCAGTTTCAGCAAAGCAAGCAAATCAATATACTAATCATTCGTTTTAGGCAACACTGTCTGTCTCAGAGCACTTAATAATTAAGACCGACATGCTTTTAAGCAAATTCTGTGCCAGTCCTTTCCCACTAGAGCAGAAAGAAAGCCCCAAACACGACGGCTATTTTCTGTAGCTGTGGAAAATAAACAGATGCTATTCTGGAATATGTCAGGTATGCATCATCACAAAGACACCTCCATTATGTTTCAGTGCAGTGTCTGTGAGTGTGTGCTGGTCCAGGATCGCTCTCAGCAAAGCTTCCCCCCTCCTCCGTGTTGCTGCTGACTCATTGTCACAGCCCCTGAATCTGCTGCCTGCCTGCGTTATTCACACTCACCTTCCTGTGCGAGTGCCTCCTCAGCACCTGGAGCCTGAAGCCAGAGGGGGGCAACTCAGCTGTAGTTCTCACCAGGACTACAGCTGGAACTGTTAACAATTAAACCATTAGTTAATCCTCAGGAAAGTGACTGTCAACTACTTTGATAATCACAATCATTTTGGCTTAAATTACCCCTGTGCTTAGCATTTCTGATCAGTACTAAAGAGCAAATGGTTTGTAACAAACATACAGTATACAGTATATGTGTATTGATGTATTTGTCATCAGCTGTGACTGTGGGCACCCATCAGTGGAGGCATGTGCAGTAAAACACAATAGAGTAAAAACAGCTGTAATGATATAAAATGTGTTTTCATAGGAGGTTGGTAAATATTGTACACTTAAAAAATAAATCTGCTTAGAAATCAAAGAGAAGAGATGCTCCTTATAACGCCAGAACTCGGCTGAGATTCATCATGATTTATGGTTTCAAAGTAATCAAAGTAATGCAGTACTATTTGTCTGTATATCCATACATACACTGCAAACAGGAACGGCTAACCGCTATATCAGCTTACTTTTAATGGTGATAATTTGGCCAAATGTAAAGAAATATAGGTTTTAATACACGTGGCTCAATTTATAGGCCACAGCTGAGACCATGGGAGCATTTCCTGTTTACATCCCCGAAAGCCCTTTGACTCCAAAAAATCTAAATATATAAATAAATAAATAAATCTGCTATCAGACCATGTAAAATAAGGCACTGAATTCAGATGTCTAACTGCACAAACAGTGATGCTGCTGTTTGAGTATCAACTGTGCTCCTCCCGGCGTCTGTCAAAAGTCCTCTAGGACTGCTGCAGGTATCTGCTGCTGCATTGGCCGGCAAGGGTTCAGAGCTGCAATATGCAGCATGCTCTGCCCTCAGCAGTGCAACTCCACTGAAAACATTAACGTAAGACATGAAACACTGTGGTGGTCACACCTCACTCTCGTCTGCGTTAAGTTGCATTTAATCACGCCAAACAAATACCTGCTGTTTTAAGTGAGAAGAAAAAAAACACTGTGTACCTGAAAAACTGTAGTATCAGTCTTTTGGTCTAACCTTGTGTGTTCAGCTGAAGTTTGACTGCAGAGCTTCATCACTGACAGAGTAATCTGCCCCCTAGTGGAGGACATTGGAAAGACAAGCATGATTTCATAGTGACCTTGCACAGTATGGTGGTGACTATCTTGAGGTTGAAATGTTTATCAGTGCACATATTTGAATCCAGGTGTTGAGAACACAACAGCAGACGAACACCAGCTCTGAGTTTTCAGTTTTATTTAAGGTTCATTTTTCCAGACCTGCAGAGGACAGTTCACTTCCTTTAAGCGCCTCAATTTTGTTTTTTGATTTTTTTTCTCGCAACATCATGTTAAAACCCATTGTATGACTCTGTGTTGGTTTCTCCTGGATGAGTTTGTTCATTTTTGTGAATACTGTTAAATAGGTAACAGCAGGAGGGGTGGGGGATGGGTGGGGGGAGGGGGGGAGTAAGAGAGGGAGAAAGAGAGAGCGTACACGGATCAGAATTAAGACTTCAAAAAGAAAAAAGGCGGTGGTCGGAGAGGTTGATCTCATCCTAAAGGCTGAGAGCTCCTTCAATCACTACTACAGTACTTGGTTTTGTCTTGCAGCACCTCCCTTTGTGACACACACTCACATACAGCTGCTGAAGTCACATACAATATTGCATATTTTTCAGCAATCACTGACGCTGGACACCCCTTCCAATCACTCGAGCTCCTTTCTCTCGTCTGTCCGTTTTAAGGCCTCGTTTAAGCCCTCCTGGGTCTAACAAAGGGACCTGTTTAACCCTGTTGCTACCCTCATTAGTATTTTTGACATTTCTTCATCCATCCTTGTCATTGTCCTATCTAGTTGGTGGCTGTCCATGTTAGGGCTAGCTACTGTAGGTACCACACAGTGGCACTGAGTAAGAGTCTAACCCTAGTGCTCAGGATGTGTGCCACGATCTCCCTAAGCCCTGGCTCCCTGCGGTTAGGCAGTGCTCTATCCTCTGATACAGAGGTTCAGCAAAATTTTCCCTTCAGTAGGACGGGGCCAGTGGTAGCCCTCCACTAAAGGGAATATGGGCCAAGCGGCCTCTCAAGCAGGCCATCTGTGTCCCTACCTAACAGGGAGCCCATGCATAGCCTGTGCCCTCAGCTCCCCTGTGTCGTCTGCATTCACTCTCTCCACTAACTAAATCTCAGCTTCTTTTGTTTAACATTTTTAAAAACCACTCTCCAAAAAAGAAAGAAAGGGAAAAAAAGCTAAGAACCAACTCCTTTTCTCTCTCTCTTACCTCGCCTTATTCACAACTTAGCTGGAAGGGTTAACCGTTTCACAGTCTCCTGTTAAAGTGGGGAGGATGAGGGTCTTTGGGGCAAAGCTTCAAGAGCAGATTCACAGCTTGCTTCATTCCTCGAAAACTTATCATGACTTCAACTTTCAAAAACACAAATGTTGTTCATGCTTAATCATTAGTTACTTTTAAAAAGACCTCACTTCAGCTAATTTGTTTCTTCACCAGTTTGTGGAGTTAACTCGTGTCACCGCTGGGCGCTCGATGCTTTACTGCTTCTTGCGCTCTCTGAAGTTAACAGTGAGCTACACAATGAATCCCGTGTTATGCCCAGAACTAGATGTCAGGAGTGGTGATGGTAGCAGACAAAGGGTGATGATAACTTGTGTACCACAAACAAAAACAAAAACAAATCAGCCTTCGGAATAGACAAAAAGGAAGGAGGAAGAGAAAAAGAAGAAAGCATGTTTGTTACTTTGTTAATAATTTTTCATACTCTGCAGATTGGTGTTGTATTGCGTTGGGGGAGGGGGAGCGGGGGTACAAGATGAGTGGGCATAAAGTGGTGGTGGGGGATGGATGGGTGTCTGCTGTATTCTGTGTTCAGTGGCGGTCCACAGCGGCACTCTGTAGCAGCTCTGTGGTGGGCTGTCCCGGGGGTCTGAAGGCGGTCTGGAAGCCGGGGGGAGGGGAGTGGAACTGGCTGGCGGGGTTGGCTGTGGGAGGGGGCAGGTAGGGAGCCCAGCCGCCGGCGGCTCTGTGGTGGAGGGGGAGGTGGGCGTCTAGGAGGCCGGTGTGGAGGGGCTGGGGAGTGGGCACCGCTGAGCCTGCCGGGCCGTCCATCTCTGTGAGTGCCTGCAGGGACTTGAGCCAGTGTGGTGGGTTGTCGTCCTGGAGACAGTCTAAACTGTTCCCTGCTGAGGCCGGGATGCCTGAGGGCAGGAGAGGGGTCACAGAATAGATGAGCAACGACAAAAATACACCGGGGGCACACGCAAGACACTGAGGTAAATACAGATACTGTGAAGTGAATCTGGTTTAGTTTTGTTGACGTCTCTGTTGTAGAAGTTGCTTTGAGTCGACTTTGCAATGGTCAGAATGCGACTGAAGCAGAGAAATACTGTTAATCAATGTTTAACTTGGTGAGGGGAAAATGATTGAAAAAAAGTGAAATGATTAATTGATGAGTTTGCTAAATTTTTTCAAGCAAAAACGCCAAAGTCACCGGTTCCCACTATTCAAATGTGAGGATTTGCTGCTTCTTTGTCTTCTCTCAGACTAAATTTAATATCTTTCATCTTTTGGATTGTCAGCAAGCTTCAAGATTTTCTGATATAAAGACAAAGCAAAACAAATGCATTAATTAAGAAAACAATCCACCTGCTGAAATTTTAATTGTGATGAACATTGAAAGTCTGCAGGAACAGCAGGGAGAAGAGCATCAACAACTACTACTGTTATTATTCCAAAGGTGTTTATACTGTAAGATGTTTGTGGGTATTTTCTTACATTTTTATAGACCGAGCCATGAATCAAGGAAAGAAGCAGCAGAGTAATGGAAAAAGAAAATGTTTGCAGCCTTAACTGAATTCACGATGGTATAAAACAGCAGCTGGAAACGCAGCATGTTTGGCATTCTCACTTAATAAATGCCTTTAACAATTAATCAAATATGAAAATGATGGTTGATTTTCAGTCGACCACCACACACACTGACTGCTGAATCGTCTGAGTTACTTTCTACCTGTGATGATAGCAGGGTCCATCCAACTGGCTGTACCGTCCCAGCTCAGGCTGTGTGAGATGCCCGCTGGCCCCGCCGGCCCACCAATGTGGTTAACACTGTTTGAGGATGAGGAGGAGGAAGAGGAGGAGGAGTTTGGGAGGCCCCCGAAGTTGATATTGATGTTGGGCAGGAGAGCTCTCAGTCCGTCCTGCCACTCTTTCACATTTAAGCCGTCTATAGAGCCACTGTTTTCTGCAGGAGAGGAGAGCAAAGCAGGTATGTCAGTTCCTCTGGTGTTTTGATCACAGACTAGTGGCTGTCTGCAGAACTGCAGCCACCAGGCTTTCTTATGTAAGGTCAATAAACGCTAATCAGGACAAGTATCATGAGCTGTCATATTAGGTAACACCATTAAAGAACACATCTGATCTCTGTTTTAACATGCACAGCTTCCACACGACACAGAAAGGTGCCACAGTGACCCAGGTGTCTGGTACCTGAGATGGGGATCCCTCCTAGCCCTGTGTTGTGCTGAGGGGGCAGATTCAGGTCCAGGAAATTACTGTGTGAGGCAGCACTGGCTGAGTGGTTCAAGTGTGTGAGGTTATTTCGTGTGGGGACGCCCATCCAGGGGTGTCTGGAGGCTGGCTGCTGCTGCTGACTGGCCTGGCTGTTCTGACTGCCGGGGAAACTGAAGGAGCTGTAGACGGCTCTGTGGTGGAGTTGAGGGAGGCGTGGCAGGCCGCTGGGGAAGTGGTGAGAGGCGCTGGGGTTTGGGTTAGGGGGCAGCAGGCTGGGACCGTGGCTGCCCCCCTGGGCGAAGGGTCCTGGGGACGAGGGGCTCTGATCCTGCACAGACAGCTCCTTCTCTATCAGGTCGGCCAAGGCCTTGCGGGTAACGTCGAAAGGATCGAAGCCCAGATCGTCGTCCTGCTGTTTGCTGGATGAACCGAAGCCAAAGGCCGCCTGCCAGTCTGTGGAAGAAGACACTGGTATTGTGTCTGAGGGAAGGAGAGAGGGAAGTTACTGGATCTGTCCGCAATATGAGAAATTCTTAGTCAACCAGCCATAAATTTCTTTGACGAAGTGATTAGTTGATGGCTGGTGACAAAGGGCCTTTGCAGTTTGAGCCTCACTCTGCCCCCAGAGATAAGACTCTCTTTAAATCCCTTCTTGAAGCATTCTTCTTCATCAAAGCATTTCTATATATGTTTCTTATGGTTTTAGTTTCCAGTCTCATGATTTAAAATTTTCTCCTTTTAATTCTGAACAAACAATCACAAGTTACATTTACATTCAAAGCATTTTGCTAGTTTTACTATATGGGGTGACTGACAAAGCCTACAACAGCAGAAAATGCCTAAATTAATAATACACGGCTGTTACAGTCAATATTATGGAGTACATAATGAATGATGGCCATGGTATCAAAACAAATAGAATAAAACACCTGCAGGTAAACCCACGCTTTGAAAATCAGACATAAAGCACAACCAATCAGGCACTTAAAACACACAAAACTACATACAAAATGCTTCATTAAAGCCCCATTGTACCTGATGTGAAGAGGCTCTGTGGTTCGGGGGTCATGGGCCAGTCAGAACTGCCGCGGGGGGAGCTGGGGAAGGGGGGCAGGCCAGCGGGGAGCGGGTTAGGATGTCTGAAGTTACTGTTGTCTGAAAAGAGCGATTGGGACTCAGCTGCCGCACCCTCGAAGGGTGAACGGGCTGTGAGGTCTGACACGCTGATGGGCACCACCAGGTTGGGCTTGGTTAAACCCGGGGGAGGAGAGGGGGAGTCACTGGTGGGTATCTGGACAAAGAGAGAGGAGGCGACGCTTGTGAGCTCGTCTTTCTCAGAAATGATTCACCTTCATTTATATGGAACCAAAACTAACAGAGTCGAGATCTTCTCACCTGTTGTAAAGTCTCACCGTTCACCATTCCAATCGACTCTGGAGGTTTTTCGCTGGGAGGCAGACAGACAAGTGACAAAATTAGGTACATAAACAAAAAATACTCCATAAGGAAAATGATTTTCTTCAAGGATATAAAGGTTTCTGTCGAAGAGGAGTCTATATTACCTGTTACTGTCACAATTAGAGGAGAAGGGGGACAGGGCGGTATGCTGGCCAGGACCCAGCTCTGTGTCTAGCCCATCTGAAGCATTAACTTCTTGGTCTAGATAGTCTAGCAACGGAGGAGACTTGCGGTCTTCTGAAAGCCCGTTGGCCAGTTTGTTATGTCCTGACAGCGTCGGCCACCCATCTTTACCATTACTACTGTTGGTTCTGTTACAAAGCGGGAGAAAAATCAAGCTTAGCACTGATTTGATGCACTGAAGAAGCAAAAAGAGGAAAAACATAGGAGGAAATAAATAAAAAGCCAACCTCTGTGTGGAGTTGGATTTACTCTTAGACTTCTCTGTTCCACATGCTGGAGGTTGTAGAAAGCTAGGGTTAATTTTATAGAGGTCTTGGAGGAGTTTCTGCTCATACTCTTGATGTTTTCCCGCCTAAAAACAAATGACACAACATGAGTCACCGTCGATCCATCTGTTAATACTCAAACAAACAAACCACAAAAACCGAGTTCACATCTCAGGGAGAGAAACAAATATTTTACCTGCATCTCCTCTTTAGTAAAGCTAGCCGCTTCATCTCCCAGCTCATGTAGATACATACAATCAGGTTTGGGACACTGCATACTTTTAAGAAAGTAACTGCAGTACTTTGTTGTGCCTAAAGAAGCCTTTAACACAGAAAGAGAAAGAGAAGCTCTGAGAAAATGAGACAATTTCTAAATGAAATTCAAAGCTATGGTCATCTCATTACAGGACTTTTAGTTTAATCCTATTTTACATCAAGGTTGTTTAATATCAGGATATTTACATTAAAAGACAGGAGGAGAATATAGAATAAACTTATCACAGTGCTGTTAAACAAATACAGTCATATACAAGTGATGGGATAAATCAACTTCTCACCTTGAGTGTTCTGCCGTCAACAACCACATTGTTCACACACTGTATTGCTCTTAGAGCATCTTCAGAGCGGATGTAAGTGACATAAGCGCTGGCACTCGGCCCCTGAAGAAACAGATCATTTAAGCAAACGCACATGTCAAACAGATTTCCTGTTGTTTGTTCCTGATGTTTAAATCATTGTTCTATGGCTTCAATGAGCAAACGTTTCCATTAAGTTCATTATTTTAAAAAAATCTCCAAAAATGAAAAAACAGGGAAAGCAGAAGAAAATTAATTGTAAAATCTAGCAAATCTTGGCAAAAAATGTCCCATTTTTGCTTGGTAAAAGACAAATGGCTCAATTATTAGAAAGGAATGATCTGAAGTTCTGTCAGTGGTTCTAGACGTGCTGTCAGTTTGATCCAACCTCTCACCTGTGAACCTGCGTACGATGTGCTATTGTTGATGACCACTTTATGGATTTTCCCAAACCTCCCAAAATACTCTGGTCGTTTTAGGACCTGTGGGCACAATGAAAGAAATGTATGTATCGCTTTACGTACGTCACTTAGGTTTTGGGTCCACTGTGAACTCTTTCAAACAAAATATTCAAAACAAGTTTTACTCTTCAGACCTCTGTGGGAGGTTTGACTGACAGACCTTAAAATGTGCATTAAAATCATGTGTCTGTGCTTGTTAAATAAGAAAAGGATAAATCGAGCAGCTAATGCCTTCAGTTTGTCACAGCTTTGTTCAACTCAAGCTAAAATACAAACAGTTCCAGCACTCCAATATCACAGGCAGCATAAGTCGCTGAGTTTTTTGATGGTGACACCGTGCTCACCTCCGGGTCGGCGAGTCGCTGTGAGAGCCCCACCACAAACACCAGGTTCCTCTGGACCACTCTGACACTCGCCAGGTGCTTGCGGTTTTCTGTCACCTTCTGCTTCTTCTCGTTCTGTTTCTGCTTCTTCTCGTTCTTTATCCTTTGGATCTCCTCCTGTGACAGAGGCTTGTATACAGCGGGGTCCTCTGGGTACGGCTACACAAAACACAGTTAAGTTACAAACTGAGATGTAGACAATGCGGGGAAAAAAGTACTCTTCCTGTTTAAACGGTACGCCTTTGTAAAGGATAGAGGCTAACTGAGGCCTTTACTTGTCAACATGGTAGTTAAATGGGCACCATGAGTCAAATCGCTGCAAATGATGATGAAGTGTTTTAAGCAACAAGCTGCTTTAGAAGCGGGACCCTCCCATTTTGGCATTTGTACATCACCACCTCTGTATTCCCAAACACAACCTCTCTGTTGAGAGCTGTGATGAGTTTCTGGTATCATGTTCATCTTATCATCTCTTCACCTTTCTGCAGGCGGGGCAGAGGCCATTCTCGTCTGTACGGATGCGATGCCAACAGAAGCGGCAGATCTGATAGCCGCAAGTGCAGGGGAAGAAGTTGACGTCATCAATCTCCAGCGGCTCCATGCACAGAGGGCACTCCATGGGGTCGTCCTTCATCTCAGGGCTGTGGGACATCGTATGGCGCAGCAAGGGTGAGTGTTGAAGCCGATCACAGATCACAGGGCTATGAAAACATACAAAGGCTAAGTATAAGAACTACATCATGATATGACGGAAAGTCCACTGGATAAATTCTTAACACATACTTAATAGCGGGATGGCATAGCCTCTGAAACTGACTTCATGACCACCAAGGTCACAACATCAGACTGAGCAAACAGCAAAATGTATTTCTATAAATGTCTTTCACATAGAGTTTGACCTATTCAGCAGTAAAGGAAACACTACTCAGTCACCAGTTTATATTGGGTTAACCAACTAAAACTACTGCAGTCTAATGCAATAAATCTTATTTCAATGCCGAATCAACGCCTCTCTAAAAAGTTTAATTTGAAACTGAACATTATATCCACCTTTAAGATCTTTTGGGTCCTGCTGAATTGCAGTGTGCTCTCCACAGAAAGTGTTTCTAATGTTTCATCTCGCATTGAGAATACATTAAGTGATGAAAACTGCTCTCAATATATTGCAGTGCTGAAACAATTAGCCGACTGACAGAATTTGATTGGTTGGTATTTTGAAAATCAATTCATCACAAGCCATTTGAAAGCAAAAGTGTCAAAAATTCCCCGGTTTCAACCATCTTCAATGTGAGTATTTGATGGTTTTCATAGTCCTCAGTGACTGACTGATGATCGTACAGAACATGCAATCTGAAGCAGTCACCTTGGCCTCTGGGAAACTGTGATGGGTCGCAGCTCCTAAACTTATAAAGTCGATTAAACGCCTCTCTATATCAGTTCCAATAAAAACTGACCAATATAACCTCCATCATGGTGTGAGTTATTGCAGGGATTAATTTTAGACTTAATTAATTTTATCTAGGTGCGACAAAGAAGACAACTTGACTTGTCTTAGAAAACAAACCCTGAACAGAAGCCATCCCGTTAAAATGATAATGCGGATGTTGTGGTGTCTCTCAATGGTTGAGAGCAAGTTACTTGACACAACGTCATGATGGACGATGTAGGGAAATGAAACAAACTGCGTTTATTTACAAAAGAAACGTCTGTTGTTAACGGTAAAACACCAGTCTGATTTCTACGTGACAACACTGCTGCCAGCAGACAAACGTTATGAAAGCGTTATGACAGCTTGATAAAACCTGACAGCGTAGAGTTGAATTACACGATAACAGTCAAATGCCAACATTTCAAATACTTGGCAGCATTTGCTAATAAATTACAGCAGTACCACGGTTTTTCCGCTTCAGTTGTAGGTATCAGTTGATGGATAAAATCGTGTATGAAGCCAGAATACCCAGTTAGCCAGGCTGGTAACTTTAGCTGCACTGTCTTCTGGATCGTAGCTACATTATGACAGATGTTATTTGACTAATGATAGGCTAAGCTAACATTAGCCGCGAATTGGTAAAAGAAGCCGGTCTAACTAATTACAAGTGTCCAGGAGCAACTGCATATTGATTCACAACACCAAAACGTAAAGAGATGAGTATTAACTTGATATTGACGTGAAACGTTTACAAAAAACGTTTACCACAACGTTACGCTTTCGCCTGCATGTTAACTGACAGCTTGCTTTTTGCTAACCGCTAGCATCGGCATAGCTAGCATGCTACATTATCATCAAAATGTACGGGGTTTTGGTGCCAAGCTTACGACGCGGCCTACACAGGCTAACGCTAAACTCGAAGCAAGTTTTTGGCACTATAAACAGCTGACATTGCTCTCACGACATTACGATTACCTGGACAGTGGTCTAAAAAGCTTGTGAATGCTCTAGTGTCAGTTAGTAAAATCATAACCGACATAACTGTCCTTTATTCGTTGAGGGAGAATGGAAGCTGGCTAGCCCAACTAGCAACTTGGCTAACGTTACTGTTACTTACCCAGTCCGTATTTAGCTTAGGATTCCACTCCAAGGGAGTCACACCAAATTGGGCGGGGACTGCGAGCCAATATATCTGAAATGTCAAAATTTCTATAAACAGTCACATAAGATAGCCCTATGTCTGTTGTTCTGATGTAATTAAAAGGCTATAAAGATGTTTTGCCCCTTTCTTTTCTTGGTATTGTAGAGACAATTTACGCTCTAACCACCATCTTAGCTAGCATTAAAGTAGGGAGGAGGGAATGGGGCAAGTGTTCAGTGCCACTGAGTGTGCGCACATGGACAGATGCTTTGTGGGTAACGGAGTTTTTGGTTGTATAGATTTTTAGCAGGACCAGCGACACAATTTGGACAAGCGTGTAACTACAATGTGGCACTTAAAATGAAATAGCAAAATGTACTTTGGTTAATTACATTTTGAGGTACTAGTGCTTTGCTTATTTAGTATTAGCATCTTTTATCACTTTACTTCTACTCCACTGCATTTCAGACGGAAATACTGTACTTTTTTTTTTTATCCCATATGTTTACAGTTTTAGTTTTTAGTTACTTTGTAGATTGATTTTAAATTTAAAACATAGGAGCTTATGAAATATGTCAGGTTTTTACAACTCAAACTACCTAACAACATATGAGGTATTTAAAATTTGCTCTGCATTGACCAGCAGCTCCTATATTACAATGCTACCTAAATATTAATGCATCAAAAATAATCCAGAACATAGTGAAAAATAGTCCAAAACACTATGAAACTCAGCACAGCATTTTGTTTTGATTACACTTGCACGACTTTTGTAATTCAGTATTTTGCTTCATAGAAGGACTTGAGTACTTCATCCATCACTGATGTTAAATATAACCATTCTTTATTATGAGAAATCAGAACACCAGAGTACCTTGTTATAAGGCCTCATTATATAATTTTATTAGATAATTTCTAATTTATTTACAAGGATTTGTAAGATGAAATTAAAGTTTAAAAAAGTGGTTAATTTTTTATTTTTGTAAGATACCAGTTATTGTAGAACAAAATAAAATTGATTCGATGGTTTTGGTAAAACAAGTCAACTTCTTGAATTTATTCCCTTGATCACTATGTTACAGGCAGGTTTAACGAGAATAAAAACTAATATGTTAAAATACTGAGCAATATATTAAACAGCTCAATGCAAACAGACCTAATCTTCACATATTCAATAATGTTTCGAAGTCAATCAATCCACATGAAGCTGCTTTTGGGCCAGTACTGAGCCTGAACTTTGCTGGGATCCACTGAATCTAAGGTGAGCGCGGGGGCGATGGGATGCTGTGACGCCAGGGACAGCCGTGCGGCCAGGATCCCCATCCGAACACAGCTGTCTGTGTCTCGCTGCTGGAGAATCCCAGCCATTAAGGCACCTGCCAGACTGCAGACAGAGGCGGATGACGGACAGGGACAGGAAGAGAAAAAGGTTATGGGGAGAGAAAAGTGAATGAAATTAAAGCAAGCAGCATTTTTGTAAAATGGACTAGGGAAGAGAAAGAAGGTAGAGTAAATTTTTAGTACCTGTCTCCTGCTCCTGACACATTCACTGTCTCCTCTGCTGTTACAGTCAGTGCTGGGTAGTGAAGAGCACAAAGCTGCCTCCTCTGCAAACACAGGTGCAGTAAACATCTTCACTTTCACTGTCATTAGCGTCGTTATCAGTTTAATTATACTGCCCTTACCCTCTTCTGTTTTCTTGGCTGCAGGTTGACCGAGCCAGCATCATGCTCTCCGCACACCAAAACTCCATTTGCCCCCAGAGTCACCACCAGACAGTGAAGATGCTCCAGAAGGGGGCGTGAGAGAGCCACAGCAACACTCAGCACCTCATCAAGAGAGCTCGGCAGCACTGCCAACCCACAAGACAAAACCACATCCTCAGACACTATCACACTATTTGCATTTTTCACATGAAAACTAACTGTAACTGTGAGGGGGAATATGTGTTTAAGAGCATGAGGGAGTAAAAACACAAAGAGTGAAAAATAAACCCACAGTTGAACCATGAATTACTAATACAGCTTACCTTCAGGTGTTGGGATTCCAAGTGTTTTATTCATAGTGCACAACTCTGCCAGGTTTGGGGATGAATAGGACAGAGACTTCCAGGCGTCGGAGAGGAAAGGCTTACAAGCCTTATCGGAATCTGTGGGCTCGTACCAAACTGTGACACACATGATGTTAAAATCCAGGAGAGCATCAGTTCACCACCATTCATTATCATTTACTGACCTCATCCGTGTGTTTACCATTGATGTTGTATTTAGAGGCAATGGAACAAACATAGTCAATGGTGGAGACGGGAATGTTTCCATCGAGGCACACGAGAGTGGCCGATGAGAGCTGCTTCTCAAACTGTGACACCTTCAAGAGGATATGCAATAGTGAGATTAAAAAAATGCTATAAAAAAAAGAGTAATTTTGTCAGTAGAACCTACATATTTCTCTGTGATTTGCTGATGAATGTCCATGTCTCCCAGTCCAAGACTCATTTCTCCACTCTCAGCGATAACAACACAGTAAGTAGCTGTGCTTTGCTCTTCTAGTCTGGCCACACCACTTGTGTTCTTATAGATATAAGAAAAAAAGTCCAAAACTTAACAATTACATATTTAAGTTAAATGGATTATCATCATGCTTGGTAAAAACGACTGCTGATGTTCACCTACCATATGTTTACAATAGTTAAACACTGCATCACTGAGCGAATCAGCACCAGTAGCTGAGATGAACAGGGGTCTACGGCCTAATCGGCTCAGAGAGTCTTGATGGGCAGCATCAAAGAAGCGAGTGAGAGATCATCAGATTTAAACTACAGGTGAAAACACACGCATGAACACGAGCTGATAAAAACCCACCAGCAACGTTCCGACCTACTCCACCAAATGACTGGCAGACACTTCCTGGGTTGGTCTGTCCAAACTGGAGGAGAGGAAAAAGTAATTACAAACTACATAATTTGCCTTACATGATTTGGAGTGTTGTAAATAAATAGTGTTACTTACAATAAGTGTTTTTGTTTTTCCTTTAGCAATAAAATCAACATTTATTCCTCCAATGACAACCTGGAAAAGAACAGTATTATGGGTACTGTGTTGTGCCAATATTTGACTAAAAACTGAGAAGTTCATCAAGTTTTTATACTCACAGTATCTGATTCTGAGTCTGATGACTGTTTTCCACGTGGTTGAGTTTTGCCCTTTAACCCTCTTTCATTCTTTTGTTCTGACAGCGCGCACGCTATCTGACTGCCAACTTTAGCATTGTTAAGAATCAGAGCAATGTCTAAGAACACAACAGGTTAAGGATGTTTTATTCACCTTAGAGGCTGCTGCAATGTGACATTATCTGGCCTATGAGACAACAAAGTTATCAATGCATTTTTTTTAGATAAAAAGTTTGCTATATTGTTTTCTGCTTCAGCTCTCAGCAGGATACTGGCCTGCAGGGACTTTCCTTTAGTCAGATCATTGACCTTTTGAAGAATGAATGGCGTCACATCTCTTCCTGTTATACCTTTAACACTGAGGAAATCAAAAAAGAGAACAGAAAGCAATCACTTGTTCCTGCTAAGATTAACAGTCCATTTGATTCACAATAGATAACGAGCCACAGAGACTTTCTGTACCTTGCCTCTGTCACTGCAGCCTGGATGGCCTCCTCTATCTGCTGCCCGGCTGCTGCATGCTCCTCTGGGATGGGCACTGCTAGCAGGACACCACTTTGGAGACCCAGTGACAGACAGCTTGCTGAATGATACAAAAACAGATCCACACTCATAACCTCTGTGTGTTTCGGGTCAAGCATGCTATCAGTGTTGAGGAGACAAAAAGCTGATGTACCAATGAGTTTTGCAGCCTCCTCAGGGTTGCAGACTTGGTATGGAGAAGTGAATCCGCTTTGTGGAGAGAAGAAGGCTGGGAAATTCTTCGACGCTCCGTAAGTGGCTACACAGACACCCTGTGTCTCCTAATTAAAGAGACATAATAGAAACACATGTGAGTCCCAATTAAGCAGAGATGTGCCATACATCTATCTGCTTCTTTTAATTGATTGATTCATTTTATAAGTCCAAAACATATTCTTCACTTTCTTCTATCAAATGTATTCATTGTTTATCATCTTTTGCACATACATTTTTTTCTATTAAAGGAAATTTTCATCAGTCTCCACACATGACAGGACAGGACAGCACCCTATCCATCCATGCACTTATGCCCTATCATCAAGTCTTTGTGATATGAAGTGTCTCATCCTGCTGTAACACCTTTGTCATTGTTTAACCACGTGTTATGTTTTGGTTTCGCCAATTAAAAAAAATGAAACAGAACAGGAAATCTGCGGTACACCAACCACAAGTCAGGTGATACATAAAAGATTGCTAACACATCTGCCATTGTACAGTGACAACATACATGACTCATGACTCATCAAGACGAAAAATGATCTCAGTATTCTTACAAGGAACTCGAGGGTGCGGCCGATGTCCAGAATAGACTTGACACCAGCAGAAACCACTGCAATGGGAGTCCTGCCGAGCTCCGTCAGATCTGCACTGACGTCCAGACCTGGAGGAATAATCACTGACTCAATGGTGACTAATGGTAAGCCCTCATTTACATAACAGACAGTTGCAAAATAAGGAGTTAAGATGATACTGTCCAAACAGTCCTGTTGTCCTTACACATGGAGGGCCTCCACCAGGTGGGCTTGGATCATATTTGTGACTCCATAAGCACTTTCATCTCTGCTCATGGTCTTTATCATCAAATAACGTAGCTGATACATCTGACGACAGGACTGCTCAGTTTCCATGTGAGGAGGCCAAAACCATCCAGTCAGTGTGTCTGTTTTCACAGTTTGTTAGCAATAACAAGTTACTGTCAGCATTTGATTATTTCCCCTCAAGGATTGCTTACTGTTCTCTCCATCTCTGTGAACTCCTCCAATGCCTCCCGTGATGAACACAGGGATGCCAGCTCGATGTGCTGCTATCATAGTGGCTGACACTGTTGTTCCCCCAGAGAGCCCCTGAGAAAAGAACAGGACAGCATCCAAAGCGCCGTCATGAATGACAGACTCAGGCAGTCGAAGTGGATTATTTTAAGCTTTGTGTTGCATGTGTGTGAGGGTGTTGCAGCCTGACTTTGCTGATGACGTAAGGCAGATCGCGACGGGACACCTTCAGGGAGCTCTGGCAGCGAGCGAGGTGGTCAAGCTCCTCTGACGACAGACCAACATGGACTTCACCCTCAATCACTCCCACCGTGGCTGGGATGGCTCCTTCAGCTCTCACAATGGCCTCCACCTCCTTTGCTGTGCTGCATTAAAACATTAATGGTTACAAATGGTTAAAACAACTATGAGCAGCTGGTATCAGAGCTGACTGACATTTGAAGATTGCCCAGGTACCTCAGGTTGTGTGGATAGGGCATGCCATGTGTGATAATGGTGCTCTCCAGTGCGACCACTGGTTTGTTTTCTGCCACCGCCTGTGATACAGATGGATGAACTCTGAAGAGGCTGTCTAAGAGAAGAGGTTCATAATCATCATTATTATTATCAATCTGTTCAAACTGTGTGTACATTACACTTTAAGAGATACAGTATAATGAGAGGATGTATTTACCATTTTTGCTCAATCTGCTCTCATAAGTTGTAATTCCTCTTCTCAGGATGAGTGCACAGGCTCTCTTCAGCATCCTCATTCTGTCCAGAATATCTGTAAATATTCAGTTTTTAAACTTAAATGGGGAAAAATGGTGTGAAGTGATGCTTTTCTTCTAATCACCTTGTCCCATTCTTGTTTCTTTCATTGCTGCAGCCTGATTCTTGCAGACTGATCTACCAAAGGCTATGGTCTCTCCACCAGAGTTCCTCCTCCTCAGGGAACAATCGTCATATCAAGAGACGTAAGCATTTACTTTCTAACTGGTTGATTATGGTTAAATGCTTAAACCTGCCTATCTCCTATCTCCTATCCTACATACATTCAAAAATTACTATCTCACGACATTAAACCACAGGAATAACACTGTGATGTCTCAATCTTTTTCTGTAGACCAGTCTTTGAGAAAGAGCTCTTTAGGTCACACGTGATGTATCAAAATCAAAATTATGAACATTACCTCAGCTTCTCCAAAGGAAAGTCAAACAGGCTCCCCAGTTGCATCACACCCTGCAGTGTGTTCTCTGTCACTGCAAGGCACAAGTCCAATTCCACCATTGAGAGGATTTTCTTTGCTCCAGTTAGTTGGGACAAATTCCCATCCCCCCTTTTTTGGGGCCACTCTCAGAAACTGACACCCACATTCCAGAACAGGGGTCAGTCTTCTTATTTGTTTTTCCAACTTCATTGTATTTAAGTGCCATAGATTGTTTGTAAATGTTTTACATTGTCAGTTATTGAGACAGAAAACCAAAATATTTTATTTGATGCTTTACAAAGGTTTTTGAGCCAGCATTGCAAGTCTAACAGTGGCTTTAATCTACTATGTCATCAATGAGTCTGAGTGGATCAGAGACACATCAGCAAACACAAAATACAGTGAAAAAGCTGCAAAAATCTAAAGGAACTGTGCACATTAATGCATTTCTAACATGCTCTGTACACAGCTCATTACATTCAATAGGCTCACTATAAAGAGTAACAGCCTCCCACAAACAGGATCTAGTGCTTACCTTCTCCAGAGCACCAAAAATGCTGGAAGCTTTGTTCAGGAGGTTGAACTCTGACCCCGACACTGTTTACACAGACTACAGGCATCAAGCACAGATCTCTGTGGTCTAAAGTACACTCAAAAAACGAAATGGAGCCTATTTCAGCTGTTTTCTTAACATCCCTTTATAAAATTGTCATACTAACAACAGGGCTAATATGACGATATACTGGCTTAACTCACGTATTCTCAAACTACTAAAGAATGTAAATTAAAGTGACTTACACAATGTTAAATAAAACATAGACAAACCTTATGTCCTCTTCAGCCAGGTGCTATACCAAACATAAATATTGCTTTTAACTCCGTTTTTCAAGTGTGTTTTATTTAGTCTCATTCCCGTTTTCGTCTCCTTTTTACTTTCGTTTTTTGTTTATTTGTTGGTTTCAAAATAAAAGCACCGACCTTGTAAAAATTAAATGGATCGCGGATGCAGAACGTGACAGATGGACGGCCGTGGATTAAGTCTGGGCGGGCCTGATAACCACTTCGCCAAAATTGATAAGGTGTGTGTGAGCGCGCGCGCGCACAAACACACTGAAGCCACCACACATCAAGTATTTGACCAATCACGTGCGGCTTGAACGGAAAAAAAAGTCGAGAAAAAAAAGAAAAGAAAAAAAGCTCGCTCTCTGGCTCCAATCGTTTACTTCAAACCGACACACGACCCATCACTACTGTGTTACGGTAGAAAGTGTTCAGCACCTACCTAATAAGGGGTTTGGGGATTAATCCCCGATTATTATTATTATTATTATTATTATTATTATTAAACTGGGCTGTTAAACATGCAGTTTCAATGGAGTTTGAAGGAAGGAAGAGAAATCGTCTTGTCTGACACGAACGAAGTGGATGGCTGGAGTGGAGGAAACACGAGAACGCAGTTTATGCTCCTTTACTATTAATGAATATCTATATTTTAAACTCCAAAAAGAGTTAATGGCATGCACCTCCCTGCCTTGAAAAATGAATTCAATCCACGGTGCTCTTCTGTCGGCTGGGAGCCGATGGAGCGATTTGTGCTCCTCTTTACAGCCAATAACAGAACAACGCCTGGGCATGATTCATAACACAGTGCTTTCAATAACCTACCAGCGGATCTGTGGGAAGGTGGCGCTGGGCCGGAGAGACACCGAGCGCCGAATTCAAACGCTTGTGTGGAAGCTGTAGGCAGGGTGCTTACAGAGATCCGTATCTCACTCAAAAAAGCGCGGACGGTCTTGTTTCACACTTTGTATGTGTGTGGCAGCACCAGAGACCCAAAGAAGTGAGTTTTTCATAATATGGGACATAACTGTGAAAATCGTTTCATGCTATGACTCTAATTCTTTAGTCAAAACTGCTAAATAATAATAATAAAAAAAGTCAGATAGCTAACTTTACAGTGTTACATTGTATTGTTTAATTTGGTTTTCCTGTTCAACCACTAGATGACAACACCAGGCATGAATTGTACATACTGTACAGTATTTTTGCATAGCTAAATCAAGTTAAATGTCTCAAATACAATAAATTAGGTTCCACAATAAAACACTTCCACCATGGCCATCAACAGATACACTGTCATCTACTATTTTGTCCATGAAATCACTGTCTAGCACAGTCTACACCATGGATGGATGCCATAGCAATAATCAAATCAAATCAAATTATACTATCATCAAAACTGTAATTAATCAAATCTTTCCAGAACATATTCAGTATATACAGTATTTGGCTGGCAATATGCAATCAATACAACTATTTACAATTCAACATTTGGAGAGTACAACATAACACAACTCACCATTAACACACTCACTCATCACTAGACGACTGAACGGTAATTGCCTTAATGAAATGATGGAGTTGCAGTTGTTAGCCATGTCGACCTTGCAGTCTCCCGAGTCCCGACAAGTGCGTGCTGTGAGTTTTTTTTTTTGTTTGTTTTTTTTCGTACGCTGCGTTTATAATCCAAGCACGCATCAGTGTGTATGAGTAGTCTGCTGAGAAATGTTAAAATCCAGACAGTGGGGTCCCAAATCCTTCTCACCCTTTTCTTGTCACACATGCGAGCGACGAAAAAATTGAGTTTCACGTCGAGAAACAATCGAGTTTTCCTTCACCACAGTCGCCATCCTTCCTTCACAGTCTCCGCTAGCCATCTTTTCTCTTCTCCGGAAGTAGTTACAGCTGTGGCGGGAATGCTTGCTGATGGATGTGATCGATTCGATGAATTGTCCAATCACTAAGATTAAAAAATTGGAAAACAATGCCATTGGTCTGGGCGCACAGAGGTGCGAACTAGAAGCGACTTTTCATGCGCCAATGAAAAGCTGTCTCTGCTCGTAAACAATAAAAAAGTTTGATAGCTCTCATAGACTCCAGTATTACCGGCACCCTTCACCTGGAGGACCCTTCACCTGGTCAATGGCAAATCGCAAGTCTAGCCTAAAGTCGGACGCATTTAATGGTTGCTGGCAGTGTTGCACAAGTAAAAACGCGATGTATTTTTGTTTATTTATTTTTGTATTTCTTAGGTTTGATTGATTCATGGTTGATCTTGGTAGATATATAAAAGAGTCAATATTTCACTGGAGGGGCCACGCCCTAGCGCCCTCTATTGACCAGCCGCCACTAGAAAAAGTTGTGATGTGGCCTCATACCTGGATACTTTTCAATGGATTTGTGCCTGACTCAGCTTGTACTTAAAAACAAATGATAAAATTCTACCGTGGACATTGATGAGTTAATTGTTTTTGTGGATGTTTCTGTCTAACTTACATGTCAGTGAAGTGTTGTTCAGTCATATTTCCGCTTCTGGTTTGCAGAATAACACCATCGCCGAAAGGAGAGCTTGCAACCTCAAAGCACTTGCTGTTTATCTCAATGAAGACCGAGAGAAACTCATAAAAGAATATCTGGTAAGAGGTCCCAATTGTTCTTTTAACGGTGTTAGTGGGACATGCAGTGTTGGATTTGGTGCAATTCGGACATGCGGCACATTCAAAATTAAACTTTGAATAAACAAGCAAACAGTGCTCTGTGCATGTACATTTCAATGAAATGTCTTTCCTTTTTTTCTGTCTTATAAGATGTAAACTCTGATGCACGGAGCGATAGGGAAAAGACTGTTATCGGGATCTATATCTTTTATGAAAAAATTCACTGTGAAATCTGGTAACTGGTCGGAGAGAATAACATAGATCCACCCAAGTCTTCTTCAGCCTTCATCTTCATCCAAACATCAGCTAAAGTGGCATTTTCAAGTTTCTACAACCAAGTCCAGCTACTCATAACTCATCCCTCCTTGGATATCCATGACCTGGATCAGCTACTGGCTTGTGTTTCATGACCAATATGAGTTTAATAGCAGTTTGTATCCACCTGTGATTTCTCTCTGGATTTCTTTCTGTTGCTCCTATGATCATAAAATTTTGAACTGCATCAAATTGAAAAATTGATGGACAGCTTTTGAAAATTTCTAACAGTGAAGAGGACGTTTGTAGATGCTGCAAAACACTAATGCGATTCTATCAAACTGGCTGCACGTTCTACACAATAAGAGGGTTGAACTCAACTGTACGTTTGAAACTCTCCAGCCATGTTAAGTCCTGTTTTGTCTGCAGTGAAATCACTTTCTTGTGTATTTACATGGTCATGACTTGGGTTGATTCAGGTGCACAATGTGTAATGATGTTTGTGACTGTTTTTGCACCAATACTGATCTCAGCTGACGTCTCCTCAACTTCCAACTGTGAGCTTTCCAGTAATTCATCTTCAAACCACTGTGGATGCTCCAGCTGGTATGCATGAAAAGCCTCTATGGCATCCTGGAGGGCTCTGCCTGACAGACAGTGGTAGTACTCGTCCTCTGATAGTCCTTCAATGTGATTCATTCTGCCTGGTTTGTACTTTTCACTGTCCATGATCCTGAAAACAAGCTCCTCAAACTGTTTCATCAGTTTGTATCGTACTGTAATGTTGAAAGGTGAAGGAACGTCTTCTTCAGAACAAACATCATCAAAGTAAGCTACTATGTACTTTTGAAACGATGCGGATCGGATCAAATGGGGGACCATGAGGCTGAGGGCTGGACTGAGCATGTCGCCTACAGGTGAGAGGGCATCCTCTCTCAGAAAAACCGGTTTGTCACCACACATGGCTTTCCATTTGGCTTGTACTCCTGGAGAGCACAGGATCAATATCTTATCTGAAGAGCTTTCTATTTGTTCTCGGTGCCAGTCCAACCACTGGATGGTTCCCAACACTCCCAGTCTTGCAGAGTCCAGCAGATCCAGGACCACTTCAGTGCCACACTTGGTCGCCAGGAAGGCACAAAGGTGGAGAACAATGTTTTTGTATAAAGGGTGGTCGAGGGAGTAGATGATGAGGACTCTTTTGCTCTCTTGCATTTGAATAGCTTCTGGTTGTTCCTTGGCAGCAGATGAGGATGAGTTCACAGGATCTGAGAGAAGGGTGAAGTCCTCTGATGAATCATCAATTCAAGCTGTGTTTTCTATTCAATACAGTGTGTTTATAAGCAGGCAAACCTTTTTGAGATGTTCTCCAGAGTAAACAAGCAAGACAACTACCAATGACGAGCAGCCCCACAGATGCCTTCACAATTAAAGTTCGTGGTGGATAATCTTAAACAAAAAAACATGATGATTATCATCAGCTTAATATCTCAATAAATACAAAAAGTGAATTCACATATTATGCCAGTGAATCCCAAGAGACTCAGGAACCCTGCGGTGTCTCAAGATCAATCTGAGGGACCCATAATGTGATTAATGGGATAGGAAAAAAGGAAAAATAATATTCTGCAACATAAATTACCATTACTGTCTGGTATTTTCTCTAATTTTTGCTCTTTCAAACATTTCTTCAAATCAAACAAACAGGTGAAGTGAACATTGCTTGACTAGAGCGAACTCTTGCGTGTTGTAGCGTGCTTGTTTTGCCATTGAGAACGACGTAAGGCTAACCGCTAGCTTCGAGACTACGTTAGCTCGCTACTACCGTAGCTTCTGGCACATCACACCACGTTTCTGGTCTTGTAAATGATTTAGTGCATGTCCGAGGGAGATGCCAGCATTTACAAATGTTTAGCTGTGTTCATTTGTCAGTTCTACACGAACTAACAAAGTAGCGTTTTGCCATATAGCACAAGCTAACGCTAACCGCTAGCTTCTAGTTAGCAATCAGCACGGTCTTCATATGCAAACCCAGCGACCAGGTCGGTCAAGCGATACATACACGGTGGCTTCACCGGGTCTAAGCTTTGGAATTTGTGAAAATAATGCATTTGGAAATATCTTCTAAACTAGTGTATGTTAGAAAAGCCCAGGGCAAAGCCAGTGTATGGTTGAGACTGCTACATCCCAGCACAATTTACACTCCAAGCGTTTTTTCTCTGGATTTTATTTATGAGTGATCCTTTTTTACGCTGCATGCAGCTGTTGGCATAGCTATACACGTAAGATAAAGCTGATGTCACTTCTCTCTTTTTACATAGGCCAGTGCATCATTACAGTTACCTGCTGTTGATCAAGTGTAGCACTGAGCTGTTGCAGCCTTTAGTGCTTGAATTGACACTGTAACAATGCTGTCATGTTTTACTCCTAAGTATGGCCTGTTATCATAAAAATATACTTTTGCACTGCCTTACAGCGAGAATGCTGTTAGAGGACAAACCACCACATCATCAGGGGATCCTCTTTTCAAATTGAGCTTTCCAAAGTTCATGAAGAGAGAGTGCAGTGAAGACTGAGGCCACATTCGTGTTAACTACTCAAGAAACAAACATTTATATTGTACATGTCACACAATAAATAAACCAAAAACTACACACTTAACCACAGAATTCAAAGTGCAAAATGTCACTATATTAACAGTTGTTGAATAATCCAATAAATGATACTAATGATTCATGTTTTCTGTGTGTCTGTGTATTGCACAGGGTATATTGATGATTTGATGGACATGCACGTGATGGGATGACTACACAAATCTTCTGGCCAAGGAAGCTCCAGCACCAGCTCACAAAACTCATATAGGCTAGATACCTGTAACAACTGAGAAAATTTAACATTATGTTGGTCAAAAAGTTCTATAATGTCAACATCTGTATTCACATTTTTCTAATATGGATTCAGTGATTCCTTCACTTGTACTGTATTTCCATGTACAAATATTCATGTCAAATATGTATTCTATATCTATAAAATGTTTCATGTGAATAAATGTGTAATATACAGTATTTGCTAAGAAAAAACTTGGCTATATGTTCAAGAAAAGATATAACTGACTTTATTTAGTTTATTATGGCGTATGAACAATGAAGTTAGTTAAGACGAAACTCGCTGCTCTGTCCCCCATAGCTGTAAAGGACCGTAGTCAACCCTGTAAGTGTTGTATGCACATTTAGGCAAACAGGTTCTGGAGGCCTTTCATCCAGCTGCTGCAGCCGTCTTGTAACCTGTTATGCATAACATAAGGTCAGTATCTACAGTGGCATGTTTTCTGCAATCATACACTGCAATCATACTGTAAGTGCAGGTAAAGATACTGTGACCTGTGGCACCTCCTGGCAGCATATATGTTCTCAGGCTCTGAAAGCATTGTTGCACAATTTCCACATGTGTACTGATACAATCAAATAATAAAAAAAAAAAAGACAATTCATGCACGTATAAAGCTAAAGAAATAAGAAACGTTGCATACCAGCATTTTCAGCCAATAACAGCACCCCTTTTTTTTACATTTGAATGTGTGTGCTCTAGCTAGCTACTTTTCCTCAGCCTGAAGAGAATGGTCAGTAGTGATGCTCACCAGTGTCCTCTGTGTGCTCTGCCCCTGCATGTGTAAATGAGACGGAGCGCTGAAACTAACAGCGCAGTTAGACTGGTCAATGTCTCAGCAACCCAGTGACTACTAGAAACAACCAGGACCTTCGGACTCTCTACTTTCATATGATACCAGGCTTGTGTGGTTTGTGTGACGTGGTGAAATCAGCAGACGCGCTAAAGTGGACATAAGCTATTTCAGTGTTTTCGTCACATGCCCATATGATTTATTGCTGTATGAATTATGTTTCGTTTGGGTGCAAATGCTTGGTAGAGGCTTTTAGCTGAGTTTCTCCCCGTCATTCTGGTATGCTACAAGTTAGGGTTGGCGCTTCCTAGCGTGAGCATTGACCGTCTGAACTGCGGGCCTCTCACGCTGCCTCCTGTACAGGCGGTGCTCATACTGAAGAGAAAAAAATAGAAAGACGTTTTTAGACTAACCTTTCAGAAGCGTCCTGCTGAATTCTCTGAGGTTCTGTAGGAGCCTCCCTTCCTTCAGGATCCGATTCAGGTTCGAACACATACGTTCAACTACTGACGAACTCGGTCTATTTACTGCAGCCATATCCGCTACTTTCATATGCTCAGTGCAACGTGAGCCTACTCTCTCCCCGTTACCATGGTAACATGGGTGGGACAGCAGCAGCTCATTTGCATTTAAAGCTACAGACACCAGAAACAGCACATTCTGAAAGGGACTGAAACAGAGGCAAATAGAGGGAGGCAAGAATCTTTTCCTGAAAGCTATTTCCAGCAAACAGCTTCAGAAACATGTTTTATGGAAATCATAGACCTGTGTAACATATTGAAAAAGCTTCATAATATCTCACCTTTAAAGGGGCCAAAAAGGATGGACACCACTGATTTATGCTCTGCACCACATGGACATTGAAATCAGCCATATACAGTTTACATGACAAAATTGTACTTACACACACAGTATTTAAGAATTTTCTTGGGGCGGTGACAGTCGTTCTTACATCCAATGAAAAACGGCTGTATCTTCAGAACAAGCAGAATAAGGTGATGTTATATATCTACGAGTAACGTATTTAACAACTGTTCGGGATGGGTCATTAAATCAAAAGTGAACTTACCATTAACACCATCTCACACTGGGAGAGCTGCCACAAACCAAACTCAAACGTCACATTCAGCCATGTTCTGTTTGCCTATTTGTTTAAGGAAATGACAAAGTGTGAATTTTGTAAGAATTGTGTGCTACAGCATTACAGTATTCATGCCAAATGAACAGTAAACATATGATGCTTTGGGATAATTACCTTAGAGACATTCTGTGAGTCATAGAAACCATGACCCTGGATGGATACTTGGTACCTCTCTGAATACTGTGCTGCCTTGAACCCCACAACAATGGATAACTCTCTATATTCCTTATCCACAGACACATTAGCAGTCATGTTAGGATCCCATAGACTACCTGAATAACAAAACATGAAGAATACAATGCCTAGATGGTCCTAGATTCCATGAAAACTCATGAGATGTAAAGAATGTGAAATTTACCATTTTGCAGACACACTTGGACCTCCTGGATTATCGTGTCTTCACATCCTGGTCATAGATTACAGAAAGCTGATTAGAACATTTTAAAGTTTGTAGTATCAAAGGGAATTGTGGTAATTATCCCATATGAATGAATGTCTGCACCCTGACAAGACACATAAAGAGGCTCTTCAGGTGCAAAAATGCATCATGAAATAAATGTGAAAGACAAGTGTATTTTGGTAACAGAGCAATTGTCACAATACACTTTATTAAACTGATCTATACCACATATCCCTTTCGGGGTTGCGGGGGGTGCTGGAGCCTATCCCAGCTGTCAACGGGTGAGAGGCGGGGTACACCCTGGACCGGTCGCCAGTCGATCGCAGGGCATAAACACATAACCATTAACACTCATACTCACACCTCACACCATGTTAAAGTCACCAATTAACATGTTTTTGGTCTGTGGGAGGAAGCTGGAGTGCCTGGAGAGAACCCATGCACGGGAAAAACATGCAAACTTCACACAGAAAGGCCCAACCCGGGAGTCGAACCGGCAACCTTGTTGCTGTGAGGCATGCGCACTACCTGCTGCGCCACCGTGCAGCCAAAAACAAGAATCAATATATGTAATTTATGTCCATGCTTGTACAGCGAACTTATTCATAATGTCCATCCATCCATCCATTTTCTACACCGCGTATCCCTTTCGGGGTTGCGGGGGTGCTGGAGCCTATCCTAGCCGTCGACGGGCGAGAGGCGGGGTACACCGTGGACTGGTCGCCAGTCGATCACAGGGCACAAACACACAACCATTCACACACACACCCACACCTATGGGCAATTTTACAGTCACCAATTAAGCTAATGAGCATGTTTTTGGTCTGTGGGAGGAAGCCGGAGTGCCCGGAGAGAACCCATGCATGCACGGGAAGAACATGCAAACTTCACACAGAAAGGCCCAACCCGGGAGTCAAACCGGCAACCTTGTTGCTGTGAGGCACGCGCACTACCACCGTGCAGCCCTTATTCATAATGTATATAACTATAATACATGTCTAGCATAGTAAATGTGCAGACTTCAAGGATCTAGAGGTAACTCACCTGGGATGGTAATTTGCTTTCTGACCCTGTAGTCTCCAATCTCCGGTTCTGGCAAATTAAAAACTGACACCATATAAGTGTGGCCAGGCTCAACCACAACTCCATCCAAGGAAAACGTCCATTTCTAAAGAAAAACAAATTGCAGGTGTCTCTTCTGTAACGTCCATATTGTATGCCACAGTAATAGAAACTGTTCAATAAATAAGTTACAATCTTACCTTCTCATTTTTTGGATTCAGCTGCTCTCTGATTTGGTAAGAAAACTGCACACACATACTTTGATTTGTACTTTCATCCCGAATATTTATCTCTGATCCACGAAGTTGTAATATACTTGCTGTGAATAGAAAGCGAGTGTCCATCTATATGAATCCCTGTTTTAAATTGTGATGCATTTTAAAATGTGATCTAAAATAAATAATACTGCTCTAGCATTACCTACCATCTGCCTTTATTTTCCACGCCACATTCACAACAGAAACAGGCCCATGTTTGTCCATCCAGACTCCTACACGCTCAGAATCCCATTCTGGGCCAGTAGGAGCAAGTCGTCTTTGTACGGCCGTGTGATTGTCTGAGCAGTTTTCTGGCATTTAGGAAATGGTGTGTATATTATAATATTGGGGATATATTCAAATTGTGCGTGAGGGCAGATGGCTGTCAAATCAAATCAATCATGTCAAATCAAAATTAGATTTTCCCGCAGAAATGATTCTAACACCAAATCTCACACTGATTGAACTTTATTAACGATTTGACAACTTAGATACTTACTAATTTTACAGTTGTCAAGACCCTGGAAAAACGACACAAAATAAGAGTGATTTCATGATTCTCAGATTTTTCAGTTCCCGCAGTTTACTTTTCTAAGACTGCTTACATGTTTATCATCAACGATAGATCAAATTCTCACCTGTTGATTGCAGTTCAGACGCTTGTCCAGAGTCCTAAGAGAAAATGACACCGTGAGTCCAGCAGTCAGGCAAAAACAGAAAAAAGAAACATGGATCATTCTGGTAATGTTCCACACTGCAGGTAGAAAAGCTTTAAAAACTACAATGCAAACAAGACCAGTAGTCAAATAAGCTGGAAAGATGGTTGAGTAGTTTGCCTGAACAAGTGAAGAGGTGGCGCACTGAGATCTGAACCAGTTTGAATTGGGTCATGTTTATCAGGCGCTGCGATCTGAGTACACAGGAAACATGCTCAAGCATCAAATGTGGTTGGTAGTTTCCATTCTCATGCACAACATTTCATGAGAAATGTTGCTCACTGAATCTGAAATTTTCTACAGAATCATATAGTAAATGTGAGTTAGTTTTCCCTGCTGTGGATTGACGCCAACACTGCAAACCAATGTGTCAAAGCATTCAACAGTCACTAGGGGGCAGCAGTGACTAAATTTACAAACAGCAAATTTCCTCTTACAATAGTTTAAATTGCATTTTGGTGGTTAGAAACACCTTTAAGTGCAGTTCAAGACATTTGTCACATTATACAGAGAGTTAATACACAATGTATTCATATGCTTACACTACTTTTTTTCTTTTTGATGGGGGTGGGGGGCATTTTTGGCTTTCTTAGAAAGCAAACAGTAGAAAGTTGACAGGAAATGAAGCGAGAGAGAGACACGCAACAAATGTCCCCTGCTGCACTTGAACCTGGCATATTGCGATTCCAAAATCAGTGTCTTTAACCTCGAGAGGCCACCAGACACTTCTTACACCACGTTTTAACATCCAGCCTGTCCTCACATGACCCCCCAGGCAACACACTTTAATACACAGATGACAGGACATCTCAGCACAGGATCAACATATGAAGACCAGGATTATGACCACTAAACCTTCAACTATTCCCTCCTTGGTGACAAGAGATTATTTTCTATTGGATAAAATGTGACTGTGGTTATGTGTTAATTCCTGTCGCTTTGTCTGAGTGTAACTGTGTCTCCTACTGGACAATGAGCTCAACCCTATCACTTTACATAACACTAAGACAGACAGACAGACAGACAGACAGACAGTCATGTGCCGCTGAAATATGACCAGAATAGACTGTAGAGGCTGTATTTAATCTCTCCTCTCTGTGAAGAGTGTTGTCATGGCATATTATGCTTCAGAAGCCATGGTGACTTTGATCCAAATCTAAAAATACTCTTTTATTCAGTGCAGCTAGGATTTGGAAAATTTAGCACTTATAAGCAGTAGCTAAACAACTAAGAAATATTTGGTTTGTAACACACGATAATGTAGTTGCAATCAGTTATAAGGACTTTTTTCTGGGTATTTCTGTATTACCTGTGTTAATTTTAACGGCTTTAAAACTCCTCCTGTAAGAATCCATAGCTGGTATATAATGTTGATAAATGCTTGCTTCAGTGTGTAACTTTTTTTTTTCTTTTTCAACCTGTCCAGGGACTGCAAATAGCAATTAGATATCTGGTTAAATCAGAATTATTAAACTTATTTTGTATTGATGTTAATTAATCAAGCATAAAATTAAGTATTTACTTTAGACAGAGGCAATCAAAAACAGTCTTCTAAAGCCATCAGGAAGGAGTTTTAGATTGCCTGTACTGAATAAAGTTAAAAACCACCCAGGAATGTTTTGTACTTGTGTATAAACAGCATGTATAAACTAATACTTTATAACACACTGTAAGCACTTGTTCATGTGTGTAAGCATATACACGGCATTCATACCACCAAGCTTTATCAAGCTGCCATTTGTACTGTTTATTCACTAGTTACAGATGCTTCATAGGGAAAGTTGAAATTGTTGACAAATGCATAAAATCGTTATAAATGCTATAAATGCAAATTTAGTGGAGTAAAAATAGCTTTCAAAGATTTTCATTACTGGATGGCATTAAGCCCCCCCCCCCCCATTGGAGCACTATCATTTAGTTTAGTTTATTATTATATTTGATAGGGACACTGCGTATTAATGACATTTCTGAAAATATGGCAGAGTTAATCAGATAGGCTAATCTTGTTATAATAGTCCAGTCCTTTTGTTTTTGACCTACAAATCTAAGGCCATTCCCATCAGCCTCATCTGTACTCTGTGTTTGGTGCTAGTTAGCAAATGTTAGCATGCTAGCAAAGCAAACTAGGATAGTGAACATGGTAAACATTACACCTTCTTAACAGCATGTTAGCTAATTTTAGCATTTAGCTCAGAGCACCACTGTGCTAAAACCTCATTTGATAAACATGGCTGTGGGCTCCTGGTCACAGAGAAAACCGTGTTTTATCAAAAGACTTTAAACTTCAAGTTCAACTTAATAAACTACCGACTTTTTAAACCTGACTTTAAAAGGCACCTTTAAAACAACTGCTCTCGGGTGTCAGCCTTTGCCAGTACACCCCATGACAAATTTAAAAAGCTAACACTCAGGGCACCTGATATCTGCAGAGAGGATAACTCAGCTGTCAGTTTGGTGAGGGACATGTGAAGTGTGCTCTTATGAAACACAATCACATGAAATAAATAGGTCACGGGTAGAGGGCAACTCAAAGAGGGCTGCATTGTGATGCAGGAATTGTCAGGTGGACAGAGGTTCTATTTTAGTGAGCCATTCACATGAGAGTTCGGAAGCATAAATCTTTCACTATTAACCATAAAGTGCTTTTTCTTTTCTTCACTCTCCACTGTTGTGGCCCTTGCTGATTTGCTCTCATCTACAAGGTAGGAAAAATAATCAATCTATGCTATTTAATACAAGAAAATAAAAGTCAATCAGATTTATTATAGATGGGCGGCTCTTTAACCCGACAATGAGAGGATTAAGAGACCTCTTCTTCTGCTGTAACAGCAGCCAGGGTGTCTGAGTACTTCTCTCGACAGCAATATATTCGCCTGGGTCAAGTGAAGTCCGGCTTTAATGTAGGAGGTAGTGAAGACTGCATATCAGCATGCCCCTGACACAGCTGGTATTTATGTGAGGGAATCCCTGCTATGTTGCTACTTTTGTCAAGGTCTTAAAGCAACTTTTCAAACGTGGTTCCCGTGGCTTGACTTCTACGACACCTCAAACTTCTTGATGATCTCTTGATCCTCTAAGTGAAGATATGTAACCTGAGGCTTAAACTGCATGCCAAAGTATTGGCGGCTGGTAACAGCACGCTTGACCCATCGTTGTGGCCGAAAAGCTGGTGTGATAAGTGATGATGGCTCGCTTGTATGAACTGGCAACCTCCTGGGTGGAGGGGCAAGGCTTCCTAAATTTGTCTGCTACTTTGCTTATTTACCTTGACTTTCGCACCCTGTCAGGCTGGCTTAATCTAAATGGGATATATTACTCCGTTGTGTCGGGAGCTATGACATACGTTCATCCTTCTCTGACTCCTGCATCTAACTATTAATATATATTGCCATGTATAAATTAATTGAAAATAGGAAGTAATGTCATTGTAGAACTAAAACTAAACACAGAAGGTCAAAAAGAGAAAGAGAGAAAAACACAGGGAAGGGAAATGCGATAAAAGAGATAGTGTTGATTTACATCTCCTTTTACTTTAGCCATAATCTGAAACTTTATGCTTGAATGATAAATATATGCAACTCACAACCTAGTAAAATAGAAAACGAGCAGTGCTGCGGATCCTACAGTCTTAAGATTGTGAACAGTTCTTTTTTAATTACTCTCAGAGTCTTCACAGGTTTGGTGTTGTTCCTCTCCTGTCTGCCAAGCTTTTCTGCTACTTGGCTTTCTCCGAGATCATCAAGGCCACAGCTGCTGGCTGGACATAGCGAGGCATGAGGGCAATGTGGCCAAATATAGCCATGCACAAGCCACTCTGTAACAATAGGAAGGATTATCTGCTCCTGACGACAATTAGGCTAAATAAATCTATCAAACTGTTAACTAGTTGGATTAATCAAAAATATTAACTGTATAAACTGTATTAACTGTAAATACTCTTGAGACTTTGACAAATTATATTCATTATAATTATCTATACTAGGTGTAGTAAAACTAGTACTGTACATTATGTGTTAAAATACACGCAATGCAGTAAAAATTTGTTTTTGGTCCAAAGGTACTGTAAGCTGCAGACATGTCTGAGGGGTGAGTATTAGCCTCTAAATATATACCATTCCGTTATATACCATTCTGTGGACTATTTGTCTATAAAATAATAACAAATATATATATTGTGTCTAATTTTCTTTTCTTGATGAAGACCGGTGAGTCAAAATTATTTCTCTCACCAGCATGACTTAATCATCGATATTGATTCATAATAATGCGTTTTATATTTGAAAAGACATTTTAAATTATGGTCTTTGATGAATAAAGTATTCCTAACTTTCTCACAGAGAAAGCCAAAATATTCAGCAACACGCCGGCTGCATTTGAAGGTAGGTCTCATAGACCTTTAGCCATATGAGAACAGTCTCTAACAGCATGCCACATGCTTTAGCTTTTATCCCGGCTTATTAACACCTTACTATCTTACAGTCCAAACTCCTGAAGAAGGCAGCTTCTATGCTGGTGGCTGAAAGTGAACAGAAGAAACATGAGAAGGAAAGAGTTGTGAATGAAAGCTTCCCTCCACTGAAGCTGTCAGGTCTGTCAGTCCAGGAGCTCCAGGTACAGACGCAGCAAATCACGCCCATTCAGTCCTTGTTATTTCACATCATTGTGACAGTTTTCTCTGTCTTCACAGGACCTCTGCAAAGACCTACATCGAAAGATTGATGTTGTAGATGAAGCACGTTATGATATGGAGATGAAAGTAGCCAAAAATGAGAAAGAGGTACAATAAAACTGAATGACTGTGAACAGTTTCTGGCCTATGTTAGCTGTGTTGTTATTGTTTTTGTTTTCTTTCTTAAACTGTGTTGTTTGTTGCAGATCCAGACACTGAGCCAGAAGATCATTGAGCTGAAGGGTGTAAAGAGGCCCAGCTTGAAGAGGGTGAAGAAAACTACAGACGATATGCTGGGTGCATGCACTGACACCTCCAAACTCATGAAGGCTGATTTCAAGGCCAACCTTAAGACAGTGAAGAAGGAGGATGAAAAGGTAAAGCTGATGACTGAAAGGAAACCATCCACAATATAAGAAACAGAGTTAGAAAACAGGTTGTAATCTATCTCTATTTTGCAGCGGGAAGAAGTGACCGACTGGCGTAAGAACGTGGAGGCCATGTCTGGAATGGAGGGCAGGAAGAAGCTGTTTAATGCAGGACAATAAAAAGGTGCTTGTCTGCAACAAGGCTATGTTAGCAACATATGTTTCCTAAAGTAAACTGTAAGTTTGTGATGTTCAACTTTTCACTATTAAATGCCTCTCTTCATCTTTATTCCAGCATCAAATTCAAGATGGTTTCCACTGCAGGATTAAATAAAACTGATTTTGTAAAGAATAATGTCAACCATAGGCACTTGTAGAAGATAAAAATGCACTTTTTAGATAATACTGTATTAAAATAGTTTTAATCTAGCTCCAATGTAAACTTGTAAAAATACCATTGTATGCCATGAATGTAATAATATAAATTGTATGGTGTACAGTGCCCTTTGCATAGTGTTAGAGTGTTCAAGAAAAGGCTGATAAGCTTCACAAGTTTGTCTGTTAAAGTGGAGTATCTGTATCATACAGGTGATGGCGCTGTCTCACTATCTGTAATACATATGATGCCCATTAAACAACCATTAAGACGCTTCTGCTTGGTTTCTTTGTTTTGTTCGGACTTGCAAATAAATTTATTTTTTATCAAATTGAACTCATTTTATTCAATTAGACAAGAGAGATGTTAATCACTGGGCTCAAGGCTGTCCTAACATCCTGCTCTCTTAGTGTTGAGCAGTGGGAGTATAGTGATGAACCTGGTGTTGGGTGATGGCTATTTTAGTTGGCCACTCACAGAAGGCAATAGGAGCCATTAAATTTGACTTGAGTTTTCTTCCTGTCATTTAAAGACAGTCGCTGCTCACCTCAACAGGTTTTCTGCAGAGATTTTAAAAAAAGGTATGTTAATTTTTCTGATAATGATAATGTGGCTTAAGAATATGTAAGAGAGTTAGATTTTAGTTTCCATTTAAATGGAACATTTTAAAGACAAGCCAGTCTGATTGGGCAGGTGGAAAAACTGCATGCAAATTTACTGTAAATGTGAGATTTAATACAGTTAAATACTAGATAAGACAAGACTGATAAAATCTGTGCATTTAATGTGAAGGTACATGTAGCTTACTCATTTCATGTTTAAACTCATCACACACTTCACTCATCAAGTAATTTAAATGGCAATGTAGCAGCAAACTTAGCATTTTTTTTTTTTTTTACATTTTATTAAACGCTACTGGAACCAATTTTTATCACAAAGAAGATTCCCTCGTGCTCCATATATTTATTTTTTTATTTATGTTGGCGAAAACTCTAATTTCAATTCTGATCTGGCTGCCTTGAAAATGGACGGACTCCAACTGGGATTAAAAAAGGAGTATCATTCAAACTATCTGCAGCACTCAAGTGTGAAGTGTTGCTAATTTAAATGCTTAAAGCTGGCATGCTACCATACCAAGGTCTGGATAACTCTTCTGACTTAGCTCAGTAAACATGAGGTGGATAAACAGTGTGTACGGAGGCAGAAGAAATACTGCTTCAGCAATCACAAAATAATCAAATCTTTCATTTATAAAAGCTGACAATGTTTATAATTCTGCATGTGTGCAAATAATACTGTTACTGAATAATGCATTTTTCTGACTTTGGTACAAATTCTTTTGTTTTTACAGACAAAAGCAAACCATGTCTGAGGCGTAAGTTATGATTGGTTTTTATTATGTAAATCAGTATTTGTAAAATCAGAGTCATTCTTTGGATCTTTACTAACTCTTATTTCTTATCCTTTTCCACATCATAATGTCCACCACAGACCGGTAAGTTATTCATATAATTAGTGTATGTTATCTAAAAACAAACTTCATTGAGAATTCTTATGTATTTGGTATAACTGCTGCTGCATAAACATTTTGTCGACTGCTTTTTTTTTTTTTTTACAGAGAAAGTCTAAGATCTCTGCATCTCGCAGACTGGCTCTCAAGGTATTGTCTCCTTTGCCAAATTAAATTGTACCATTCACAAGTTCACACAATAAGACGTGAACTGTGCCACAAAGTTAATCACCCTCAGTTTTCATTCAATTTAGACCAAGCTGCTGAAAGTAGCCACTGTGATGCTTGAGAAGGAGAAAGAGGAAAAGAAGCAGGAGAGAGAAGCTACTCTGAGTGAGAGACTCCCTCCTCTTCAGCTGTCTGGTTTGTCCATGCAGGACCTTCAGGTATGTGCAGGTCACTGCATGAGCAGCCCGTCGTACTACAACGGAACAACATGGTTCAAATGCTCCACACGCAGGCATCCCTCAGTAGTATATAGATGCCATGCATACAGCATGTTCATATGCTGTCGGCACATTAGAGGACAGGTGCCTGATCATCTATGCTTTATATTTTGGGCCTTTAGCTGGCACTATTATTTAGAGCAACCTTCAAATAATTAATAACATTTACTATTGGAAAAATAATACATTTACATATTAAATATATAACAGGTTCATAACAAAATAGAAAACTAGTGTAACAATCAATGTAGTAGCTATAAAACACTCAGCGCTCATCGATGTAATGACTGGCTTCTCATTACTCTGTTCAATTAAAATAATATGATTCTCTTTCCGTCTGCAGGCTCTCTGCAAAGAACTGCACCATAAGATTGATGTGGTCGATGAAGATCGCTACGACATTGAAGCCAAAGTGGCAAAAAATAACAAGGAGGTCAATGTTTATTCATGTTAACTTGATCTGTGGAATTAAATCTGTTTTTACTTTATGGATGTGTTTTTTAATGGTCATAAATTTATCTTTGGTTACATGTATTTTTATTTAAGTTTTAATAACTTCCTTGCTGAAGTTTTAATTAATTTGTATATTTATTTTCACTGTGATCTATTAGAATTTGCTTCAACTGGCTGAGCATAACTACATACTTTTCACTTACATGTTTGATTGTTTCCTGCAGATTGAAAATCTGTCTCTGAAGATCTTTGAGCTGAAGGGTAAAATGAAGCGACCTGCTCTCAAGAGGGTGAAGATTTCTGCTGACGCCATGCTGGGAGCTCTGCTGGGCGCAAAGGTCAAAGAGTCTGTGGACTTCAAGGCCAACCTGAAGACTGTGAAGAAGGAGGAGGAGAAGGTAAGAGTGGAAACTATAACAGCAGATTGCAAATTATCTATTTTTAATAAATTATTTTTTCAAGATTATGTCAGGCTAGGTTGACTCCTTGGTTTTAATCTCAGGGTGGGTTTGAATTATGGCTCGATGCCGTGGTATTTCTCATCTTATTTTTTGGTTATTTTGTGAAAGTACAGTATTACTAAGAATTATTTTTTTCTTATGAACAGAAAGAGGAGGTGACTGACTGGCGTAAGAACGTGGAGGCCATGTCTGGTATGGAAGGCAGGAAGAAGCTGTTTGATGCTGGACAGTAAACTTTATATTCATTCATTTACAGAAGGCAAGAATAGAGAGGAAAATTAAGCCAACAGTCAACAGTGTGTGTGTGAGTATGAGTGTGTATAGACTTTTGCAAAATGCAAAAATATTCAGATTCGAAAGAAGGGAAATGTGTATATTTTGCATACAGCCGAGTTGCACTTTGTCGTTTTGTGGAGTTGGCAATTTTCATTAGCATAACTTAACATTTTTAATGGTCTACACTTTCATAACAGATAAGCATACCGTGAAAATTGCTAATCGATCTTGAAATGCCTGGAAAAGACCAGTTGATGTCGTGATAATAAATATTTCTGATCAACACAGAAAAATGATGCTGCACTTTTCTTTTTAAATATCTATAATCTGAATTCCTTCTTGAGACTAGAGATTGGGACACAACATCAGCCAGATGGGAGCGATGGCTCCAGGATTTTGCAGGTGTCCACAGCAGCGGCTCAGAACAAAGTTGTTAAATCATCTCTTTGTAAATCAAAACAGACGTCACATTGACATTATAAAACAAGAGAGGCAGCAGGTTCAGGGCCGTAATAAACCCTTCAGTAAAGAAACCACAGAGCAGCCAGAGCACACAGTGCCAATCAACACCACTACACTACCATTCATTGGTAACAACTGTGATTATTGATTAACTGTTTAAACATTTTAGAAATAAAATTTAAGTGCATTCCAGATTTGCTGGAACCAGGGAAAAAAAAAAAACTAAAAAAAACGATGTTGGCAAAATGACTGAAAAGCCACCATCTGGCAGTTACATCTGAACAAATATTAATATCACAAATAATAACTCTGTTACAATATTTGGAAAGAGCTTTCACTTGTTAATAAACTGCTCCAAATATGCAAGACCATAAAAGCAGATGATTTAGACTGTTCCAGTCACGTGATGACAAGGCTAGCAGTGGAGATATCCGTGCATGAACACTCCAAGTCGAGTAACAGGAGAGTTTCCTGTTCTTTCCACTCTGCCAATAATGTGTGTGTGCAGCATAACAAATAGATGATGTTACGTTTTGCTATGTTTTCTCTACGGAAAATGTAGGATCCAGAGTTCTTGAGGCACAGTCAGGATATCTCTGTATCTTCTGCATCAGTTTTGCTTTTTCTAACCTGTCTCTAGTGAGTATCCAAAGGTTACTGAAGGGTAATACATTGTTTCTCCTTCTCCTTAAAAGCAAGCACAAGAAGAAGGACCTTAAAATGTATTTGACCTCAGGTTTGTACTGGACTATTCTTGTCTAATCATTCGCTGCCTACCTGTCCTTACGTGAGGGCATGAGTCAAAGCTGTTTGGTACTGAAAGGTACTGAACACTTGACTCTCTGTTACAACAATGACGCAGGCAGCTGGCTGGCTCAGTTTACGAACCATCAAGGTCTGGCCAGCACCTGTCCTTGTTCCTCTACTCCCCTAAATAAAACCTGACTAACTTTTGGCTTTGTTCTCATCTCCAAGGTGGTCCCCTGATGTGTGATCGGGCAATAACAGTCTGTTATCACACATGCAAAGGAGTGGCGATGTATATAGAGTAACGTGGCAGTGAATATTTTACTACTCTAAGTTTTTGCAGTAATGTGGTCATTTTGAATTGATCAAACAAATCATTTTTAAAGGTGCAAGAACAGGACAGAGCAGACCTCTAAATGTGGTACAACAATCAATACACCACTGCGTTTTAAATTACAACCCCAATTCCAAAAAAAGTTGTGACTAAAAACAGAATGCATTCATTTTTGCAAACAAACTGTGTTTGCCGACAACGGTTTTACGAAGTGTTCAATTCAGAATAAACATATATTTACAAAACATTAAAAAAAAAACAATGAAGATGATGAGGTCACACATTAAATATATTGTATTTGTATGTATATATTGTCTTCCTGCTGTTTTCAATTGAGTCGATATTAAAAAAAAGCTTAGCAAATGATCACATTCTGTTTTATTTCTGTTGTATACAGTGTCCCAGCTTTTTCAGAACTGGGGCTGTAAATGGAAAACAGGTTTACATTTTCTTTGTTTTTTTTGGGGGGGGGGTTGTATCTTGAAATCCGAGTAAAGATGAATTTGCAAACTGATATGAAGAAAGCAATGAGAATCTTTTTAAATTTGAAGACATAGAGTTGATGTGGCCACTAGAAACACAGATATGGGACACCTCAGTTGATGACAATATTAAATGATGGACCTCTTGAGATGCTTCAAATTCATTCTTAGACTGCACTGTTTGTTCCATTATTTGCCACAGAATAAGTGATTACTAACACTCTAGGCTGATTTCTTCCTTGCATTTGACCGTTTGACAACTTGACCTACACTCTGAGAAGCTGGCCTTGGTCAAATGTGAATGTGCGACACTGACACAGCTCGTAATGCTCTCTGTCACTTCCACCAACAGGTGTTGTCAAAAGTAAGATGCCCAAACATTTGAGCCCGTAAATGAAGTTTTATTACCCCCTTTTGTGTCTGAATATTGTGGCGATGCTATGTGCAACAGCGAATGCCACTGCTGATGGACGGACAGTAGCAGTAGCACAGCAGGATTCTATTTTAGTGAGCCATCCACATTTGGCACAGACACTATAAATCTGATTGATTATTGTCCATCGTCTCTCAGAAAGTCGATTGCTCCCTCCTTCTCACACACTTTTCTTCAGGTTTGAGGTACGACTCAAGGAGCTGTTCAGCTTCAAACAGGTACAACGTTCTGGTGATTTAGAGTAAATTTGTTGTAGCGGTCATGTTGACGTGTGGATCTGAATGAATAAGGAGTAACTTGTCAGCATGCTGTGAGTTTAAAACAATTATTAATATGTTTAGAATCTGTAAAACCTCTATGTCTTGTCGTTAGGTTGTTTGGATGATGTTGTGATTAAGATTAACAGCAATTTGAACACTGTCATGTTACATGCCTGTGGATTATCTGGCCATTCACCTTTTTTTGTCACCTATGCAGAGACTCTTGTCAGTTATGTTAACACATGCACTGACCCAGCACTCTCAAGCTTTGCATATGACACAAATGCTTTTCAAGCTTTATGCTGAAAGTGTTTTCAAAAGATTTATCCAGTACAAATGCATGCATGTGAAACAAATCAAAGCCTGCACTTAACTGATGTTATTTAGTTGGAATATGTATTAAATTTGTAATTACATCTAATTTAATTCTCAGGAATTTTCATTTGAATCCTGCATGAATGAGGAGAAAAATTAGATTTTAAAAGTCTATCTACATTTGATTAAAAGTGCAATTAATGATCACAATTAAGTAAACAAAATGTTATGTAATGAAAGTTGTGATTTTTGATAGAACTACTTCTTTGGAACAAAAAATATTCCAGTCTGCCTTAAATGGCTCCTGGGGAACAACTGAGCGAATAATAAATGTGTGCAGGCGCTTTAATGAGGCCAATGAATGTTTGGTGGGGGTGAAATACTTTGACCAGGGAGGTGAACAAGATCATCAGTCCAGCCTACAGCTCAATTGAACGGGTGTTAAAGATGAAGGAGACTCACTCTGTTTGCAATGAACTGCACGAAAGTTTCAATTCTGGTAATCACAGTTTTCATTTTCTGTAAAGAGTCTCTTCATTTTATTTTACTTTCCAATCCTAGCGTGGGAATTTAAGACAATCATGGCTGACGCGTGAGTATAACCGCTTTTAGTTTAATGTACTGTAATGTGCTCAAAGACAGCTTCAAATTATACTGTATTGATTTTCATTCTGTTAATATACTGACCTGTATTTTCTCCCTCTTGTTACTACTGAAATAGACCTGTGAGTATCTATCATACGGCATCTTTAATTAGTCCTTTCAACAGTCCTCCATTTCTTTGTTAAGGTCATAAATTTGTGTATGTAAATGAGTTTAGATGCTAATGAATACTTCTTCATATGTAAAATCTAGAAAAAATCAAAGATCTCATCCTCTCGAAAGCTGGGGCTGAAGGTGAGTTTTTCATCATCTTTATTTAAGATGTTTGGATTTGATTTTCATTTTTTATTATGCTGAATGGGATTTTCATACAAGACTTAGGAGCAGACCAAACAAGGTTGTTAGCCAGCATACAGCATAAAGTGGTGTGTAGAGCAGTGGGCAAATGTAACAAAATACATTTACTCAAGTACTGTACTGAAGTACAAATTTTAGGTACTTGTACTTTACTTGAGTCTCCTCTTTTCATACCACTTTCTCCTTCTACTCCACTACATTTCAGAGGGAAATGTTGTACGTTTTTACTTTTATTGTACAAATTAAGACATTTGCTCACAAAACATATGAAGAGTTATGATGATTTATTAGAAATTATACTACCCAACAATTTATACAAGCACAGCTGAGACAATTAGTCTATCAATCAATTAAGCTATTGAGAGAAAAATATATATTGATAGTAAAAATTGTTCATGGTTACAGCTTCTCAAATGTGAGGATTTGCATACATTCACATATACAAATATCACATATAAATATAATAGTATCATACTCATGGTCAAGTTGTATCAAATGAAAAATAAATTGATTAAAAATATGTGGGTACAAAAAGCCCCTTTTATCTATTAATGTTGACTTTTTCCTCAGATCAGACTGTTGGCAGTCGCTTCTCAGATGGTGCAGGAGGAGAAGGAGAAGAAGATGCAGGAGAGAGAAGCTGCTCTCGCAGAAAGAGTTCCTCCTCTAACTCTGTCTGGTCTGTCATTGCAAGAGATGCTGGTATTTTGATTTCATTAATCATTTTCAACTGTCTTTCACATTATTATTTCTATTTGAGTTCACATTATATTGTCATATCACTAGAGGTATGCATTCTACTTTTTTACAGGATCTTTGCAAAGACTTGCACCGCAAGATTGATGTTGCAGATGAGGAGCGGTATGATGTTGGCCTCAAGGTGTCCAAAAATGGCGCTGAGGTGAGCCGCTAAAGTACAAATAGGTAGACAGAATGACGTTTATGGAAATGTTTTAAAATGACTGCATCCCATGTCTTTACTATGAAGATAGAGTCACAACATGAACGTGCTAAAAATGAGCGAACACTGCTTCCAAGTGGCAGCATTGAGAATAGCAAGACATCTTCCTCAAAAAGCCTGTTGTTCTTTGAGGATATACACTCTGTGACTTTTCTTTATAACACCAAACAGAGGGGCCAACTTTTTTGGACCTCAAGACAGCTTACAATTGTATTTTACAGCATCACCAGCAAGCTGGAAGGAAATTGGAAATCTGGGATTTGGCTGTGAGCACAAAACCTGCTCTATTGTAACCAGTCAACAGACACATTACTCAGCTGGCTTACACCAGTTGGTTTACACGGCAGTAAATTTTAGACTGCTAATTTCTCTGGAGCCAATGAATTATTACAGTGATTTAATGACACACAATAACTCAGATAGAGACATTTCTTTTCCATATTAGGGTTAGAACAATAATAAATTGGGCAACATTTGGCAGTATATTAAATATGGAGTATTGAGTAATCATGGGGTTCACTGCCACATTATTACATCCTGACCACAGATTATTAAGTAGTGACTGATTTGTTGTCTCTGCATATTTTATGTATCTATCTCCAGTAATCATTCAAATATGACTTTTTAAAATATTATTTTTGTAAAGTAGTGGTATATTTGAGTTTTCCTCAAACTGGTCCAGCCTTAAAGAGCAGTTTACTTTAGAGGAATTTGATTTTTTGAACAAATGTGTACAGTTGTTCCCTTCACAGTATACTGTATACTGTTATCCATGACAAAATCTAAACAATTTAAGATTAGTTAGTTTAGTTTCACCAAAAAAAGGAAAAAAAAAAAAAAAGAAGAATGAACTCAGGGCTCACTTATTGGCTTTTTCTGCAACACACATCAAGTGAGAAGATTTGGTTAAAAGCCAGAATATTTTTAAAACAGCTTAAAGTTAATGTTTTTAAAAAATTAAATGACTGTTTCCAAGGATAATAGTGAATCTTCAGTGCTGAATTTTCATGTGTTCATGTTCATGCATCAATGTATGTATGTGGACAAGTGAACAGGTGGGGAAAAATGGAGGAATCTTGGCAGCTTTCTTCTACACTGTGTTCAGGCATGTATGTTTGAGTCTGCTTAATTCACAATGGTAGAATGGCACCAGCACAATCCTTTTTATCACATGATCCTGCCAGATTGAAAACATGCATCTGAAGATCATTGAGATCCAGAGTAAGTTCAAGAAACCGACCCTGAAGAGAGTGAAGATCTCAGCTGAAGCCATGCTGAGCGTTCTGCTGGGCTCCAAACACAAGGAGTCCATTGACTTCAAGGCCAACCTCAAAACAGTCAAGAAGGAAGAGGAAAAGGTAAGTCTGGTTTTTTCTTCAGGGTCTCCGAAACCTTTGGGTAATGGCTATATTTGGCCAAATTTTCCATTTTATCTTGGCTATATGTCCATGTTGTATTATGTTTCCAATAGAAGGAGGAGGTGACTGACTGGCGTAAGAACGTGGAGGCCATGTCCGGTATGGAGGGCAGGAAGAAGCTGTTTGACGCCTCCGGCAACTGAAGAAACATTTAGCTTTGCTACTTCCTTATAATAAATTCAGTCAGACTTTACATTGAGGTGATATATTCATCATTAACTAGTTCCTTGTAAATTCTTACTATTACTTATTGTCTTACCTATATTATATCAATTTATGAATTGTAGGCTGTAACACACTTAAAACCAGGATCGTCTGGCTTATTGTAATTCTATCGACATGGAGGAAAAGTAACAGATGCTGTTTATTTAAAGAGGGACAGACAATAGAAAATTTTAACAATACTGATACTAACTGTAACATATATCAGTATTTTTCGGAACAGTGTTTTGCTTTATATTGGCGATGCTGTGACTATTTACTGTAGTTCTTGTCTGCCGCCTTGTGATGGCAGCGTAACTCTTTCAAATGATCACAGGACACTAAGACCAAGACAAATGGTTTGTCCCTCGTAAATATTCAACTGCTTGTATGTTTCTAAGACAATCAAAACTTATTAACTATTGACTATGTAATGCTAAACATTAAAGAGGATGATTGTAGTCTTCGTTAAAATTACTGCAGAGGGAGCATGTTATCTTCAAATTTGGTGTATGTACTTATATATGAAATCAGCAAAGTCAATAAAAGGACAACAATCCTGCCACTGTTTTGCTCAACTGTGTGATCTAATAATCGTTGTGGATTGTGTGTGGGATCAATATTTATTTCACACACATAATATTGTACAAATTCCTTCAAGCTTCGCCCTCTCCTCCTTAGCCAGGAGACGGCACTAAGAAAGCATCACATTTGGACAACCCCAGTAAGAACTTCCACAGCTCATGGTTATGGGATGTGAGAGACGCAGCACAAGAATGGTGTGGACAGAGGGACTATTTTAGTGAGCCACTCACATGAGTGCTGGAATCTATATATCTACCCTCTTTCTGCCCTTCTCGTCTCAGAAAAAGACGCCTGACAGTATTTGTCACCTACTGTGTAAGGTAAGGAGTTTTACTTTGAAATATTACAGAACATGAAAGGATCAAACACCAAGTGAATCATTTTCATTACATTACTCTCACTAAATGTTGGGAAAAAGAATGCTTCTGAATATTAAAAGGTATTAAAAAAGCATGGCTGTATTTAATCTCGAACACAGCATTGATGTTTGTGATAGCTGCAATTCTTACAGCTGAATGTAATTTTATTCAAGTTAGAGCTGTCTTGTTTTAAAAAGGATTCTCCTTCGTGTGAGTCAGAGAGGAGAGTCTTTATTTCAGCTGGCTTCCGCTGATCTTGAACAGAAGTCAAAGCAGAAGTTATAAATAACACATCACAGTTTGGATTTGATTTATGTGTTCCTCTTCTTTGCAACCTATTTGCTTTGCTTGTCATTTTGTGTCTTTTCAACATAATAATGTGGAATTGAAGATTTATTTTCTTATTCAATTAAAAGTTATTAAAAATTTACATACATTTGAATAAAAAATAACATGATTTGTGGCATTTTTGGTCTTGATTTATTACTTTTCTGGCAATTATACCGAGTCGGATTTTGAGTATTTTTTGAAGACAGGCAGTAGGTTTGTCCTTTAGACAATGTCATACATTGTGTCCTCTGCTATGGAACTGCTGCCATGGCATGAAGGATTTCTCAGTCAGAAGGGATGAAAACTGATGGTCAGTTTGATTAATCAAGTTTTTTCTGTTCACAGTAAATTAGCTGAGATATAAATGTGTTTTCGTGTCGAAAAATGAGAATTTATTTCCTCCTTTCTTTTTTACTTTACAAGGGAAGACAAACAGAACTGCAACCATGTCTGAAGCGTAAGTATCCATGTTACATCTACTTTTAACCACCCCACAACTCATTTTAGCTTGTGAAATTCCAGAAATGTAAGAAATTTCTCTTTCTCTTCTTGAATCATGGACTTCACGTTCCTAACTGGACAGGCCTGTGGTGAGTTGATACTACTGTCAAAGACAGAATGAATGTATTCAATATAACTTGAGCAATTAATTAATTGCACATGTTGAATTATGAGGATTAGCCTACATATTCTGCACTCAAAATCCACAAATATCAATAAGTGCCTTGACTAAACATAAAATTAGAATAAAAGGTGTTAAGTCAAATCCTACTAACCCATTTTTGTGTTTGCTGATACATAAAATGACTAATGTGCAAAACCTGCATTTACAGAGAAATGAACATTAGGATATTCACTGTGTAGTGTTGTATATTTTCTATAATATTTAGCTAGAAATCCATCATGTATACCATCTTCTTTTGCAGAAAACGAAGCCAAAGATCTCTGCATCTCGCAGGCTGTTCTTGAAGGTATTTTATGTGCAACTGCTCATTAGTCTTTGATAGCAATGCTGTAAAAATCATGTTCAAGGATTTACTTCACCTTTAAGCGCTGTAAACCTCACATTGTCTGACTGACTGAGGTATAATTTTATGTGTACCAGACAAAACTGCTAAAGAAGGCCATGGCGATGCTGGACAATGACAAGCAAGTCAGAAAAGATGAACGAGAGAGAATCCTCGCTGAGAGAGTCCCAGGCCTCCAAATGTCAGGCATGTCTCTGCAGGATCTACAGGTACACGTATCACTAAACCATCTTCAGCTGCATTTCCTTTTGGGTTTGGTTCTAAAGGGAGTAAATATTAAATTACATAACTATCTAAACACTTTAAAAGGGTCACTTACAATATTACTTTTTGCCATCAATTGTACCCTTAGTGATATCTGGCCGCAATAAATTTGGCTTTATTCAGATTATCCGTCTGTCCATGGGCTGTGGTCCTCTGTCTTAAGAAGAAGAAGAATTTTCTTTATTCGTCACATTTTTTACACACAAAATGTAGAGTTGAGGAGGAAACTGTACATGCCATGCATATGTGAAATTCTTTCCCGCTATTTGACCCATCCATGGTCAGTCCTTCCTCCACGGCAGACCAGGAGCGGTGGGCTGCCAGTCGACCAGCGCCCGGGGACCAGTTCCTCTTTGTCACCATTGGTCAGGTGGTGATCTTCTTGCATGTTTTTAGTGGGGGTATTTTTATGGAGGATACCCCAGGTGAACACGGGGAGAACATGCAAACTCCACACAGAAAGGCCCCTTTCCTCGAGCAGCAGGCACCAAAGGAATGGTGGAGGACACGCCCAGCGCTCACAACCGAGCCACCAAAACTCATTGTTTCCACCCGGTCTCGAACCGGGGACCTTTCGCGTGTTAGGCGAACGTGATAACCACTACACTACGGAAACATTATGTGTATAACATAATGTCTTCTCTGAGTCAATTTGGGCTGTCATCTTGAAAAAAACCTTCCAATGAAAACAATGCGCAGCAAAGTCCTTGGATTAATCTGCCTGCTACTCTAGATGTTGCATGTATTAATGTAAATTCATATTACGGTGTATTTCATAAACAACTCACTGCTCATACACATTTTGCAATGCCTCTCTACATTGTTCTTTACTGTGTCAGTATTTCCTGACCATTTACCCAGACCAGTTCCAATCAAACAAATTCCAGCATTTGGTACTGAAATTAGTCTAATATACTAAAGGTTTCCATCCACAGAATCTTTGCAAAGAGCTACACCAGAAAATTGATGTGGTTGACGAAGAGCGGTATGACATTGATAGTAAAGTGACGAAAAATGACAGGGAGGTAAGTAACATCTGTGACTAACCATCTGAGTTATATCCTTTTCCACACAAAATCAAGCTTCTACCAAATTTAAAGAGATACACACCGTATATAACCAATATTCAATGAGTTTGTCATTCGTGCTGGAAAAAGATACAGGACCTGACTCAGAAGATCTTTGAGCTGAAGGGCAAGATGAAGAGACCGAACCTGAAGAGGGTGAGGGTGTCTGCTGACGCCATGCTGGGAGCTCTGCTGGGCGCGAAGGTCAAAGAGTCTGTGGACTTCAAGGCCAACCTAAAGACTGTGAAGAAGGAGGAGGAGAAGGTAAGGGTTTTAACTTCAGTTTCTACTACATGGTGTCACTTCTATTCAGTTCATTTGAATATAATCCACTCAGCATCAGTTCTGCTGTCCTGGGAGTCCTGGGTACACATAGTTAACATTGCTAACATATTACAATATTATATTAAGGAAGCTCAGACCTATGTAACAGCCTGAATCCAGGATAACACTGATGCTACACAATACACATTTCTTGCATAGCCTGGTATGAAAGATAGCAGGTTAATTAAGGCAGCTTCACATGATGCCTAAAATGAAACCCTGATGTGAAACCTAAGCACTAAAAGGTTTTTAAAAGAACTAGAAAGACTGACAAAACCTGAGAAGGGTTTTATTTGTTTCAAAAATGAATAAGTCAGAATGTCTGTACAGTATCTGAGGCTGTAATGTTTAGTGCAGGAATTTAATTCTTCTGTTAATATTAACAAGCATGTATGCCTATATCCCCAACATTGTAGGCCTATTAGTGGTTTACAAATCCACAGCAAAGTCAGTCCACGCACTTGTATTTTAAGCTGAACGAGCTCATTCAAAACCACCTTTTCACCCCACAGAAAGAGGAAGTGACTGACTGGCGTAAGAACGTGGACGCCATGTCTGGTATGGAGGGCAGAAAGAAGCTGTTTGATGCTGGGCAGTAGTTCTTGTGGTGAATTTCTTTATGAAGGTGTTCTGCAGGTGCTGCTCAAAAACAGGTGGAACCAGTGAATCATGTGACTGTTTATAATGACAGTGAACATGAAGACCAGGCTAACAAGTAGGTTCTGATCCTGTTCATGTTTCAAGTGTTTGTGTAAATGGCAATAGTGAACATGTTTAACTTATACATATAGTTTTTTACATAATGTATCGTGTATTATGAAAAACATATGTATTTAATATGTCAGAACATTGTTGTTGTTAGCATCCATATGAATTCATGACACTATTTGCTGTCTAGTAATGTTACTCTCTTGCCTTTGACCTATGTTGTAGACAACAACACTTAAGAATCTGAATTCCAAGTTATACTTTGCCCAGGACAACATTTCCGTGTATTCTTGTGTTTACCGACAAAAAATGTTGAGGGTCAACTGTTCATGGAGCCACATATGGTGAGCATCCATGAAAATGACTGTGGCATGAAAATAGACATGATAACAAGAAGCAGTGTGATGATTGTTTATCAAAAAATAAAATGGGAATGATCAGAGAAGAATGGTCTTCTGTGTCTTCAGCTGCTGTTGCTCTCCTTACAGCTCTGTGAAGTATTTGTATACTTATACTAGGAACCATTATGGTCTAATGGTGTATGCGACCATGAATAAACCATTACATGATTGGGGTGAAATGACGCAGTAATTAAACTTGTTGAAGCCAGGTTTAAAAAAATAAACCTGAATTCAATGAAATATTCAAACACTTACCTGAAGTAGCTTTATTGTACATTATGTTAAGGTGAACAGTACTGGCAGTATGTACCAAACTAGTGGTCAAACTTTCACTTTTGTTCTTTGGGATGTAAAACAGTAGCATAGGCTTGATTTTGTCATATCTAGCTAACCACACTCCTGGATCATTTTAGGCGGGTAACAAATACAAGTTTACATAAACCGTCCCGCAACCAAAGTTGCCTTAAACTGTAGTCCTTGTCTTACAGGCACCATATATCCTCTGAAAACTGCAAACCAACAAGCCCAGGCAACAAAACATCAACAGTTAGCTAGTAGACTGTACCTCTTCAATACATCCATGATTTAAAGCCAACGGTTACTCCCCTTCTGCCCCCTCCACTGCGAACGTGCCTGGCTTTTATTACTACTCCTTATATGGGCATAACGTTCGACAAGGGTCCCGCCCACATGTTATATCCGCCACTCTGACTGGAGGAAGAGAATGTCAATCATCAACGTTGACGGAACACCGCTGTACATGGCCTGCCAAATTACTAACAACAGTCACGACTGTGCCGCACCATTAAAGCCGGATATAAAACCCAGACAGGGTAAGATTTTCATATTCAATATGATTCAATATTCCGATCATTTTGGGGTGAAGTTGCCACATGTCTGCAGTTTTGTTTCTTCTACGTTGGTCCTGTCTTTACGTCGGTCTGAGCGGCCATAATACATGCTGTTCTAACGGTTATTTACATAGCAACACGTCCATTCATCTTTTCTTGCAAGCTAAAAAGCTTTGCATCAACATCAACAACACCTTTCCATATCGTAGTTAGCTAACATTATCTATCATTGTTTTGTGTCTAGCCTCTGAATAAGGCTAATTAATGAAGCTAACTATTGCAGCTCTCTGCCTTTAGCCTGTCACTTTTTAAAGACAACCTCTAACCTTTTGCCGGCCCTGCCTCCAAGAAGTCTTTACCTGGCGCTGACCTCAGATCAGATGTACAGCCCTGTGACTAAGTGAAGCTATACAGTACATCGTGAGCTGGATATGAGTGGTCGTCTGTTTGAATTTGTCTAATATTTTCACTGCTATCACTAACTGCGCAGCGTTTCTGTTCATTTCTGCTGAATGTGTGCAGGTTTCTGCAGCTGGTGCTTCGGATGTCCAAGTACAAACTGTTTCTGCTGAGGCATGGGGAGGGGGCCTGGAACAAAGAGAACCGCTTCTGCAGCTGGGTTGACCAGAAGCTCAGCGAAGATGGGGTGAAGGAGGCCCAGGACTGCGGCAAGCTCCTGAAAGAGCAGGGCTACAAGTTCGACTTAGTATTCACCTCCATACTCAGCCGCTCCATCCAGACAGCATGGCTGGTGCTGGAGGCTATGGGTCAGGAATGGGTCCCCGTGGTCAAGTCATGGAGACTGAATGAGCGCCACTATGGTTCCCTGATTGGTTTGAACCGAGCAGAGATGGCTCTACAACATGGAGAGGAAAAGGTGAAGTTGTGGAGAAGGAGCTATGACATCACTCCTCCTCTGATTGATGAATCCCACCCTTACTTCCTGGAAATCTACAATGACCGCAGGTACACCACTTGTGACGTGCCAAAAGAGAGCCTCCCCCGAGCAGAGAGCCTGAAGGAGGTGTTGGACAGGCTGCTTCCATACTGGGACAGCACTGTGGTGCCAGAGATAAGGGAAGGCAGGACTGTGCTCATTTCTGCTCATGGAAATAGCTGCAGAGCTCTGCTGAAACACCTGGAAGGTACGCTACTGAACTGACCCAAGCTATTATAAACAGTGCTCTCTCAGCTTTTGTGTCTTTGTGGGGGAAATGCATCCAGTTCAATTGAGCAGCAGCTTCTAGACTCTACAGGCAGCTGTTTCAGAGTCATTGAAATGGGAAGGGCATATCTCAGTTCCAGAAATGGCATGTTGAACTTGTGCAAAAAGGCCAGTGAGTTTATGTTACATTTGGCTGTGGTTATGAAGTCCACTCTGACCTTTCATCACACTCATAAGCTTTGGAGGCGCCGTGTGTCACATGACAGTAACTTAACACACATAGGCTGTTACATGATATACATACAAGTTAGAATTGTTTTATTGTCATACATTTGGCAATAAACAAGGATTTCTATACATTTGTGCATATTGTGCTCATGGTAAATGAGAGACTAGCTGTCATCAAGCCTGGTTGTGGCTAGTTTGTCTGATGTGATCTTAATTTTACGCTCCTGATTTTAACAGGTATATCGGACGAGGATATTGCCGCCGTGACTTTACCTACAGGGATACCTGTGCTGCTCGAGCTGGATGAAAACCTCAAGCCTGTGAAACCTCGTCAGCTGTTGGGAGATCAGGCGAAGATTCAGGCGGCAATTAAAAAGGTGGAGGACCAGGGAAAAGCCAAACCATCAACTTGAATGCACTAAACTGGCTGTAAGACTTAACATAGCTCTGTTCTGGTTGCCTATGTGCACTTTTAATAGGTACAACGAAAACTCTTGAAAAGAATCAAATAACTAATTAAGTAACATCAGACAATAACAACAAACTGTTGTTAATAAGATTTAATAGATAAGTGTAAGTTGTACAGTGAAGTTGCTGTATGTGTAATAGTGGCCTGACCTGGATACAGCGTGTGTGTGCTTCAGGTCTGGTTGGGCAGCGGCCTGAGAAAGTTCAGAGATGTACTGTAAATGTTTCAGCACTGTGATGAGTTGTATTATGTGTAAACATTGAGGGAGCGTTTGGTTTTTATGTGATTTTTAAGCTACTTGTCTGTACCTCTGCCTCTATGGTGACCGTATTTATTTCCTTATTGACTCTAACTTGCAGATTAATAGTAACGTGGTGAAGCTGAAAAATCTTGAAATATGACGTAACCAGAAAGAAGAAAATCTGCTTTCTAAAAGATGCTTTTCTGTTACATTGACAAGCTTTAGGATTATTCCCTTGTATTTAAACATGTGCCTTCAATATTAACGTTGTGCTCAAATTACTTTTTAAAAGCGTCTTTTAAGTAGAGTATAAGACAAGTTTTGCAGTGATTTTATTTAAGAATAAAAAGCACTAACAAATTTTACCTCATAGAAATTGATAGCCAAGGCTGTTCATTCCAAGAATGGGGTAATTGTGAGCCACAGAAATGCTGTAAATATGCAAAACCACTGGAGTCTTCTACTGGTCGACACTTATGACTTACTCATACTTTTAAATGGCCTATTCAGTAAGAGTTAAGACAGCTGAAGTTGTTTTTCTATGAGGTTTATATGAGTAGATTAACTCTGGTTAGGCTAGGTTGACTTTAAAAAACTGTGGCCTGCAACCATGGCTATTTGGTTTATGATTTGCACTTTTTGGGGGATATCATGAGGATTTCTTTTTATTTATCCCCTTCTCAATTAAATTCAACAACTGTGAATGGTAAATACCATTATTTTTGGGTATATATGAAAAAGGTTTTATTGTAGAATACATGCACCATGTTCATTTTCAGTTCGAAATTATTAGCATACATGTGCATTTGGTGTTACTTATGTTAATAACTTGAGAAAATGTTACAAGCCACTCTGGAGTCTGCACATTATGTCTCATATAGCAGTACTATGTTACATGTCATCTTACGTTACTACTGTGTGTGGGACAGGTTACTTCATTGTACTGTATGTTGTACTGTGTCTCTTGTTTGATGTACAGCACTGCATTGTGTCTCTCCTGTGTTCCCAGTTTGTTTGTTGTGTTTCCCTGACACTGTTATTTTGTACACTGGTATGATTTAATGTCTTCCCTGCTGTTCACACCGTATGATGAGGGTCTGCATGATGAAATAAAAGGGAATGCAAATTTTCCCTAAAAGATTATTTTCTACTTCTGCGCTCTTTGTCAGTTTTCATTTTATCAGGTAATTCATCATTTTGCCACAGGAAGGCGTGTCAGATGTCACACTGACATAAAGTTAGTTATAGATTTGTGATGGAGCAATCGAAACTAATTAGAAAACAAACAACAGTGCAGTTTGGGAAGTGCAGATATGCCTGCAATTTGGATTTTGGTCGCCTTTAGCCCACTGGAAACAGTAAACAACTGAGTCTGTTTGGGTGCCACAGATGGATCCTGAGGAGTGGCCCTTCATTCCTCAACCATTTCTGTAATTCGGCCAAACCAGTGAGGCAGAGCCAGGGGGAGAAACCCTCTAATTGGATGGAAATGCTCTCAAATGGACATGATGATCAACACAATTCTTATTCCAGCAGTGAGGCAGCAAAAATACAGGCATTATATCGTACTGACCACAGTGTTTGCATGTAGCTGACAAGGCAACACATTTTGTATTGCAAAGGTCATCATCATGATCCAGGCAGGCATTTGAAATACACCTGGCATTCTACATTTCTTACCAAATCTGCATTCACACCAGCAAGGAAATGAGTGTAAGAGGACTGAAAATGACAAAAAATAAAAAATAAAAAAAAAATTCAGAAAACTTAGATGCACTGGAGGAATCAGTGGTGTTAGAGTGTAGATACACATCAGCCCTGTGTGAACATCACTGAGTTGCAGCCCGAGCAGGCGGGGCTGTACGCCGCACGCTGTGCTTATAAACCTCTGGTTGCTCTCCCTCTGCTGATTTCCAGCAAGAACAGTCACTTTGGTCTGTCGGACTGGTAAGTTTGATGACGATGATGTGTGATGCTGTCTTATGGTGACTTGCAGATAAAAGGGATGTTACCTGTTTGTATTTAGACTGACTTGCATGAAAGAATTAGAGATTTGAGAGTCTAGCAGATAACTACTGGCACTAACTCCGTTCTGGTCTCCATACATCATCATTTGATGTCACAACAAGGTAGGTGTATGGCTAATTAACAAGACTTAAACGTTGACAGCTGGTTTAGATAATACAAAATACTATTACTTATTGACAGAAATGATGTTAATTGCTATATAAATAAGTAATTACTCTAAAAAAAAGTATTAAATATTACATTATATATTATTGCATTACATTTTATATCTGATTTAATCTGCATCTAAACACACCTGTCTCAGAGTAGAGCAATGCTTTTGAAATGCTCAAAGTGATTTATTTATATACCTTCCATCAATCTCACTTTAAGTCATTAATTGGAGAGGGTCCTGACTGACATCAGGCAGAATAACAGCTGAAGATAGCTTGAAATGATTCATTCTCATGACAAAAGCTAATCATTTCTTTGTTTTATGTGTTATATTTATATTTATTTATATATATTTTACCCAAATTTGATTGTACTTTACATGTAATGTTTTATCCAATCATTCTACAGCACATTTAAATGTTACTAAATTAAATCAAATTCAATAAAAGTAAGTTCATTTCAGTGAAGGCTCATCCAGCTAACTCCTCATGAGATTCTTGGAGGGTTGAAAATATAAAGCATATTTCCGCAAAGGGACTGGAATTGGACAACACTGCATGCAAGTTGCATGAAATTGCATTAGAAAGAGAGGAGCTGCGTTGCTCTAACAGGGGATGACGGAGAACTGACAAATTACTCATTCCTCTTTCATGAAGTCATTGTAAGCTGAAGCGTGCATTTTGTTGGTGTATGAGCCCACAAACTGGTGTCCTCAAACTCCTAAATTCCTCCTTTTACCTCTCCTTGAGGCTGAGCTCTTGCATCTGCTCTGTCCGCCACAGCAGTTGATGCTATAATTTCACTTCAGTTTCTGTCACTCATACATTGAACAGACATCTGGCTGTGGAAAAGCTGTTTGCCATTGTTGACATGCCAAGACAGACTCTTATTCCTTAGATGGTGTTGAAGATAACACTACAACCACGTAAGGTTGAAGTGTGTGGGTTTACAGTGTGACCTGTTTGGAGACTGGAACTGTGTCTTGAGAGCATCCTCTCCCATTCTGTTTAGCAAATTCAGGATAATTTTGCGTCATGAGAGTGAAAACAGCTGCATACTGTATGTACAGGAAAAATGTTTGTGCAGACTTTGCATGAAGTGTAAAAGTTATTTATGACAGATTTGACTTCAAGCTGTCCATAAATGCTGAACACACAGCTTTGTAACAACAGTACAAAGAAGAAGAGTTCACAGATTTGTATTTGCTGACATGTTTAGCTGTGGATGGCTTATGCTCCCCATAAAGAAGACGCCTGATCCAAACACTAACGTGCCTGATACGAGAGAGAGAGGGATACAAACCGTCTGGTTATCATGAGCATAAGGACTTTTTCAGTTCTAAAGAGAGTTTGTGAATCAAATTTGCCAAATGAGAAACAGATACAGGGGAAATTCAGCTGTTAATGTTTCAGTCTGAGCACAAATGAGTCTTTGTAGCTTAAAAGTGTTGTGATTTGACAGAGAGGTGGGCTGTGTGCACTCCAGTTGTACAGGTGGGACACTCTAAATAGGAGAGGAAATGGTTTTCCACATGACCAAATTACAGGAGGGGTAGAGGTGAGCATTAGTGGTTCTGACATTAATGGAGTCATTCATCAGCAATCAGTCTCCCATCAACTTAGATGTAAGGAGAAATAACATTCCTTACATCAATACTGGGGCGAATTAGGAGTAGGATTTATTTGATTAAATGTCCAGCTGTTCCTATTCGTCTGTTTAAAACATCTAATATTAGAACATCAGCTTCCAACAGCTATAGTTAGTTTATTGACAGGAAGACAATCAGCCTCCCAGTCATACTTTCTGTCTCCAAGCTGCATTATGGAAAGGTGATTAATGGGAAATAAGTTATTCTTGGATTGCCACTTTGTGTAGCAGCAGGTATTTCCTAGAATAAACCATGCTCACTGTCCATGGCCTTGCACTTTGCCAAGCTAGGACACTACAACTAACAGTGCCTGTGTACTTCCTTAAAAGGAGGCCGAGTACACTCATCTGGTGGGATGCAGAACAGGGAGTGCACATAGCTGCATCAGTTTCCATTGAGTACCCACTCCTGCAGGAAACTATAACTCAGCTCTGAACTTAGATCAGTTTAACCTTTTGTGTCACCAGACGTTTTATTCCAGTTTGAACGGTCACTCGCAGTCTCAGCTGATGCAATTCCCACTATTTTAAAGTACACCTGTCAGTTGAAGACGGACTCATTGTGTCCTTTTGCTTATTAAAACAAAGCAGCTGAGCCTGAGCAAGTGTGCTGTGGAGCCTGTTAACTCTGCATGAAGACGAAAAGATGCTTCCAGATCTCCACTCTGCCCGCTGGTGGTTATCGGCCTCAAAACAACACACACTCCTTTTCAACCAAACTGTACACAAACATTTTAACGAGCAGCAGAAAAGGTCACCACTACATGATGCTATGGCTTGTAAACTGTGTGGAATTTGCATCCTGGTCAGGGACTTTTTCATACGTGACCATGTTTGGTCATGGGGAGTAAGCGGCTTCTTGACTGATTGCAAACACCTCTCAGGCAACTGTTTATTCTATAAGCATGTTGAAGCACTTTCTTTATCTTTCAACAAGAACCGTGTCTGATTTTAGGCTGTAGAGTCATCTCAGGACCTACATACATATACATTTTGTATATTTAGCTGATGCTGATATTCAGAACAATAAGAGCAACAAATGGATCTTTTAATCCCTCAGTTACCAAACTTAGAACTAAACAGTATATAATACCTTCAAATGTCAAAGGATTAAACAAACATTCATGTCAGTAGTCCTGAATGTTTACAACATCTGGATCCGCCCCTGGCTCCAACAAAGGTCTTTGGGAGTTTATAAAAGACTTATGACAATATTTGCTTGGTTACACACAGTAGGCAATTTAGGGGGGGTGAGGGGGGAATGCCATCCCCCTTGTTAGCTAAATGACCAAAATGCGTCCCTCCCTGTAACATGGCTACAGATGGAATCTTTACCAAGTCGGTGTACACGGGTATGTGTGGCAGTTGGTGGTGTGGGGGCTAGGGGGTGCCCCCAGTGGGCCATCCCTGCTGTTAAAAATGAACAAATCACCACCTGGTCACAGATCTAACAAAACAGTCAAGGCAAAAACATCAGTTAAACTGAAACTGCTATGTGTCTGTGCCAGCTTAGTTGAGTTTATTTTTTTTATTTTCTGGTTTCCTTTTAGGTCACAAATTGTACTGGAATGATGACAAGAGAGAGAGACAGAGAGCGATACATTCACTAACATCCAGCTGCCTGCATGTTTTCCCAGACTGAAGATATGAGGTCTACTGTAACTTGCCAAACCAAATGTAAATCATGCATTACAAACAGTCTTTAATAGAGCATAATTCTTTCTTCTGCGTCCTTTTGATGTCTGATTAAAATACACTGGCAAACACTCTGTCATCAAGCCAGTTACTACAAAGCCAGACAATATACAAATAGCACATGAGTGTGTACATATATGCTAGGACACAAAGAAAGACCACACAATTGATGTAATTATGGGGCTTTTAGTGAAAGGCTTTAAGCTTCTGTACTGTATACACTGATGTATTATAAGACGTGGAACACTTGAGAATCTCTCAGGTTAAATCTTAGCTGGATTTAGAAAATAAGGACGCAAATGTAGCCTGTGATTTGAGCTTTTTTGATGGGAAACACTAGCATACTTCTAAAAGCAAACTGTTTTTCTTTTTTTCAGAACCTTATTATAATATAATAATTATATAATCTTACATTGATTACATGTCATAGGTCACCTAGTTCAGTTTAACCAGTCCATTAAATGTACAATTCATAAATTCATGCCTCCAATATTAGTCACTGCCCAAATATGAACTGTATTTTCTCTTTCCTATCACTTTATTAACACATCATACAGTATATTGAGTAGTTTTTTACTAGAAACCTACATGCTTTTAGAAAGGAATGCATTGGAAGACTTTTTTTTTTCATATTGCTCCTGAACATTCTGCCAAAGTAATCTCCATGTAAAATGACTGCAGACTTGAATTAGAGGAGTATGTTGACAATATACACACAGACCATGTATAATGTGTAAAATATGTTTCTTTACCAGCTGCAGTTAATGTTTGAATGAGTATGTTTCATCTGACTCTGAATACTCTCTGTTGACATGCTTTAGCTTATGTTGTAGTTATCAGGTTTAATGTGCTATATCATGCTTCTGTGTATACAGTTCAGTTGGATAGTAGCATTGCATGGCAGAGGTAAGAGAGACAATCCTGTAACTCCTGTATCACACAGATTATCTTCACATGTGACTCTTGGCAAACAGCGAATAAGTGCATTTCCAGTGGTTAATTCATCCCTTTAAAAGCCATATTGTGTCACAGTGTCCTTGTGTATCTCAACCTCCGATTAAAACTTGTTCCAGATAGCCAGCAGTGAAATGCTTCAATGTGAAAGTTTTATTTAGACATTTGACTGATTGCACACAGAACTATTATTTTCGAGACTACATCACCACCACATTCCTGCCAGGCAATTAGATGCTGCCAACAGAAAGCCAGAATTGTTTCCTTGTCATTGCCCTTCTCCTCTTGTAACAGTGATCTGTTGCAAACATCAATCTGAATATTCATGAGCCGTATCTGGTGAGTGTCAGGGCCGGCTCTCGGCCACTGGCCAGCCAGTGACGATTCCCATGAGAGGAGGGTGACCGTGCAGGGGTGGAGAGAAAGAGGTGATGCACCAGCTTTTGATCCTATCAGCAGACCACAAAAGGGAGAGCTTCCCCTGGAGAGCCAAACCAGTTACAGATGTCCACATTAGCATCTGTCCTGGACGTCCATCATGTAGGAATGATTTGTGAACTTTATTCCACCTCATGACAGAAAGAGTACAACAGCCTGTAACAAGCTGTCCACATATAAATGAGGAGATTACAAGAATCTCTTGCAGTTCAAGAGTCTGGGGCTTTCTGAGACCGTTTCCGTGTCATGGGTAGGTAAAGGCAGGCATCTCTGTCTAAACTCAAAGGCCAATATGATCAATGCTTTCATCTATTTCAGTGTTAGAGCAGGGAAATTCACCACCAGCAGCACACCTCTAATCCATACAAATCACCTGTCTGGTGACTGATGGGGGAGCTGTTACAGACTATACTCAGTGTTTGCATGCACATTTGTGAACAACGCAGGGGGTAGAAAGGCATTCCCCTCTGGCTGCCAGGGTAGTGAGCTCTTAAACTTTAGAAATACAGAAATACAGCACCACTGGACCTGGGCCAACCCAAGCAGGCCTGGATCACAACTCTGACATGTCTGTGAGCTGTTAGCCTGCAGGTCAGTCAGTCTTTGTCCATAATGCCCCAGCTCCTGGCTTAGAAACAGACCAGCCTTTGTCATCTCCAGACCTTGATTAGTCCCATATAAGAACAGCTGTGAGGGAGTGATGGATCAATTTGTCTCATGTTTGACTGTGAGAGGAATAGTTTAGAGCTGGAGAGCAGAAAGTTCAATGTGAGATGTAATGCTGAAGAAATTTAATGATGAAGGATGTTTGTAGGAGGGGTGAGTGTTGTGTTAGATACCCCCATATGGTGGCAATCCTGAAAATATGATCTGAAATTGAACCAATAAATTGCTTGTACTTATAATATACCAAATACTGGTGCTAGCATAAAGATGTACTTATAGACTAATTATTCATGGTGAAAGGTGTTTCCAGAGCTGAATTAATGACTTTTAGCAAACAACAAAGAGTTTGAGGGATTGCACAATTTTGATTGTGTGCAGAAATTCAAATCTGTTATGTTATTTTATACTTTCACAAAAACATATTAGTGTTTCGCAGTTCTCAATTTACCCCACATAAGGCCTGTTTACATGCTCACAGTGATAATGTTAACACACTGATAATTAGCAGGTATGCTTACGATATTCTCCATCTTAGTTTAGTGTGTTAGCATGCTAACATTCGCCTGGAGGCACTTACCAAAAAGCAAGTGTTAGCATGAGGCTTGGTGTAAATATCATTAGTTTGCAGGTATTTATGTGTAAACCAAAGTGCTGGACAAATTTGGCAGGCAGTTTTTCAAGTTCTTCCCACCTGGACTCTACGGATCATTATGTTTTACATACCACCACACCAAACCTCCACAAAATATGTCCAAAAAATGGGTTTCAATAAATCACTTTCCTGTTCTCCAGGGAAGTTATCTGTAAAAGACTGTCCTTCTCCTCCAGGAAGGGTCCCAACTGTCTTGTTAGCTGTGTAGCGGATGTTTTAGCCTCTTTTGATCCACTCCATTTGTAAGCCTTTGTGACTGTATATGGTGTTAGCCATTGTAAAAACTAAGCTGTTACATCATTCTCCCCCATTATCACCACTGTTGGTGGGCTCCTCTTCAGATATGATGTGGAAACTAAGAAAAGGGATGATACTGAAGTTTATGACAATACACTGCGTTACCATGACCTCATATGATCAAGGCTGATAATGCCAGCTGGGACTGGTCGGGACGTAAATATATTACAGTGGGACTCTTGAAAATCAGTAGCTAAGTTTTAAGAATGTGTACTATTCTTCCTGTTTACCCAGAGAGGGAAGAACTGTTTGATGCTTTTTAAGGTCTTGGTATAGTTCGACAGTTTATGTGAAATTGTGAGTAATCGCCAGGTGTAGTTCAGCACATGGATGTGGGTGTAAACCAATTTCTCTCTTGCTGAGACTTATAACAGACCTCATACTCATCAGCCTTGCATTGAAAAAGTTTGTGATCAGTATTTACAAATGATTATTTGACCCTTTGGGAAGATTTTCAGTGTTTTTTTTTTAATGTATAACTTGAAGTTCATACAAATCTGTGTTCTACAGCATACTTTTCATACTTTTTTTCAAGTGTTCACACCTCAACAGTGAATTTGAAGCTGTTCAGTTAGCTTTCTGTTTGTGATTTACTTGCAGACAATGCTAGAAGTATGTACGTTTGGTGTGTTTGATGGACTGCATTGCAGCAGTCATTGCATCAATCAAATTCTACATCTTTTGGGTTTTTTTGCTTTTCAGTCAGTCAATCCAAAATCAAGCTTGATGATTGCACAGGAAGTTGTGAGTTTTAAAAAGAGGACTTCATTTTGATCCAAGATGTCTGGAAGTGTCCGTTTGTTGGTTAATTTTCCATCCTCCTCTGAATGACACAGCCTTGCCAGGCTTCCTGAAATCACACTTCAGAGTTCCTCTGTAATTTCACATGCAGTTCATTGTATCTGCTGGCTGGAGTTACTGGCAGACTTTCTTACAGACTTTAAACAAGGTGGTCATAAGACGGTTGATGGCAGCTGCTTATTGTGCAGCCAGTCAGGGGTACCGTGTGAGAAAAGAAAGAAAAGAAAAGATCATTTGATGAAGGTTTTTATTGGCAGCGGTTTGGAATTGGCTACATTTTTAGCAGGTGTTGACACAGTGCTCAAACTGTTTAAAGGCCATAGATGAATGATCTGATTAATCTTCAGCCCAATAAATTGTTTACTCTCAATTTAATGAAAGATTTTATCAATGAAAATGCAAGGTTATGCATCTAATTAATTTTGCGAGACCCAGAAAGAGTTTTGCAGATAGTGACTTGGCACAGGATGTTGTGGTCTTATATAAGCTCGTAAGCTTTGGGAACTTATCGCCCTACCAGGCAAAAATACAGATTCATGACCTTATTAGAGTCTTTGTTGGGTTGTAGATTGAGTAGTAGAGGATGCACACTGAATTGTATAAAGGCAGTTTTATATCTTGTCTATATAGAGAATCTGCAATGAATTTTAGGTTCACAGTTCACTTTATCATGTCTGCTGTCAGAGGGATGTTTCAGTTGACCTGCACTGAACAGAAGCGGAGGGACTTTGCTCACTTTGCTTTGCTCAGGACTATCACACCTGTCCAGCCTGTGCAGGTCAAATAAAGCTGTCCTGTAATTTGGGCTGCCCAGTGACTATAATAATATGATAGAGTATTCACTTGATCAAGAGAGCACATAAAAGGATAAGGGAGAAAAATTTCTGCACATCTACTTTCTAGTTTCTTCTCGTGGTAGATTTGTGAACAGATTGATCTGTTGTTTCAAATTCAACCAGACAGTATAGATTATTATAGAAAACTTTGGGTGTCCTTGAGGCTACATCTCTTGTATTGAGATCTCTATGAATGTTTGTCAGTCCTGCTTACTCATATGTTGAAAAAAAGGGCCCTCTGCATACATTGTTAGAATAAAAAACAGATTTCACTAAACATACATGAAACACTCAAAGCTACAGATGCAGCCTAAAAGATAGTCTGGTTTACTGGCAGAATTTGAGACAACAGAAGACAACAGAATCCGTCATGGGTAATGACTAATACAAACTGATGTACGTGGTAATCTGGCCAGTGGATTGGCACAAAGGCTGCACTGGCAGGTTCCTTAAATTGTTAATCCTCAACTTTCACATTTAGTGAAAGTTGAAGGAGAAGGCAAGGACAGCAGGTGTACCTTTAAAGGAATGAATGAATGAATTAAGAAGGAAACCCTGCATAAATAAAAAATGACACATTTGACAGGAGCTACAGGACATCAGACAGAGGGAAATAAGGCAGGACAAAACAAGACAAACCAAGGGAAACAGTTTGACAGTCTGAAGTCAGAGATCAGGGAGGGGAAAGTGAGACAGAGGGAGAGAGCAGGAGTCAGGTCGAGGAGGAGGAGGGAGGCTGAGGGAGAAAGAGAGGGGAGCAGAGAGGCAGGCTTTGCCTTTTCTGGTAGTTAAAGTCGCTGAAAGAACAAGCAGGAATTCTTTGTGCTGCAGAAGGGCTGAGATATAAACCAGACTGTAGAAGTTGATATATGAAGAGAGGGGAGACACTGCTGTTCATGGACTAAGCTTCAGCTGCTGCTCAGGTATTGTAAACCAACAGACACTGCAGTTCTCACTGTTTCTGTCCATGTCATGAAGCAGCCTGAGGTGGTCCCCTGTACTTTTGATGTGTGTTGAATTTTTTAATTGAATTGAGCATGTTTTCTTCTTCACAGTGAGGGTTTGTTACTTAGTATTAAACCACACAAAGATGCACAATTACCATAATGATGACATGAGATTCATCCTATGGTTTCAGGATCCCACTGTACCCCGAAGAAAGTTACATGTTCTGCAGTATGTTTTCCAAGCATGTGTTTCCCTTTGTTGATCAAGTATGCAGTCCAAGATAAACCAAACGATGAGTGATCGTATGACCGACTGAATGTGCTGAATTTAGCGCACATGATCTGATATCACAACTGTGTCTTACAGAAAGAAAGTGAGGTGAATCTTTTGGGCATCATGGACGACGATTTTGACCGCCGCATGGAGCTGAGGAGGCAGAGGAGGGAGCAGATGCGCCTTGAGGCTGAAAAGTGAGTGAAACCTCCAAGAAGATATAAAAATATGTGCACAGGAACACACACACAAACAATAACACAGTTATGGACATACACACTCAAACACCAGTTAAATTTAGTGGGGAAAAAAAATGAATGCGTGTTAAAAATTGCACAAATGCTATAAAAGGACATCCCATGCCACAACATCTTGAATTAGAGCTGCATTCATTATCAGAGCTTGGCTGTCTGACACACACAAAACAAACCTGATACATTTTCAGCTCCATGACACCATATTTGATCAAACATTCTTCCACTTTTATAAACCACATGTGCAGTTCTTGCCAAAGTTATCAGACACCAGCTGCTCACAGGGAAGTCCAGTCTCTACTGTGCAGCTACGGCAGACTTCACCATAGAGCGATGAAGCATTTAGAGGTGATCAAGATGTTTCGCCTCCACTCTGTTCTTGTCCCTCTAATGATCCATTGTCTTGGAGACAGCTGCTCAGTGATGAAGGCTTACTGTGTGTGTTTTGCATGTGTCTGTCTTTGGGTTTGTGCGTTTTTTTTTTTTGCATGAGGGGTTAGGAGTTGTGAGTAGAGCAAACAGGACTTGGATGGTGCTCAGGCGATGACGGCTTTATGGTCTCCACTGCCTTTTTCGCTCATCAGGGAGTCAGCCGGTCGTGCTGTTGTTTGGATTTGTCTCTCGCTTTGTGCTCAGATAAATATTACTTTACCCTCAAAGAGTTATTTGTTGGAAAATGTTCATTCATGAGTGTGAACTTGCATATTTGACATTTTAAAATAAAAAGGAAAATGATATACAACCCTGATTCCAACTAAGTTGGCACACAGTGTAAAATGTAAATTAAAACAGAGTGCAATCAGTTTGCAAACCTCCAATGCTTTTTGTAAATATAAACTCATTTGATTTGATGCCTGCAATACATTCCTAAAAGTTTGGACAGGGGCATGTGTACCACTTTAACTCAACCTTTTCTTTGAACAGCACCCAGTAAGCATTTGGGAACTGAGGTCACTAATTGTCGAAGTTCTGGAAGTGAAATTCTTTCCGATTCTTGCTTGATATACGACTTCAGCTGCTCAACAGTCTGCGTCTTCGTTGTCATATTTTGCGTTTCATAACATTTCCAATGGGAGTCAGGTCTGTACTGCAGGCAGGCCAGTGTAGTTTCTACACTGTTTTACTCAATCTGAAATGTTTAAAAGTTGCCTGCACAGTTCAGAGTTTTTAAAGAGCTATGGCAGTTTCACAGCGGCACAATACAAACCAAACAAAGAGAAACTGTGCGACTGCAGGTAGAGTGGAAACAAAGTGGGTTATTAAAGCAACTGCTGACACCTGTAGCTGTCAGCTGCTGCTTAATTGCTGAGCTGCTTCAAACAAGGATCAAACTTTGGAAAGTTTTTGTTACTAACAGAGCCTACAGACACCAAGCCTACGTTTACACATAGCAGGGTATTTTGTAAAACGGATATTTTGGCCCCCGTTTTCAAAAATAACATCGTGCACACAACATTGTTTTCAAAAATGTTGTCGTTCACATGAACCCGGATAAATATGCTGTCGAGCGCATCATAACTATGCCAAACCTATGGGCGTGAGTGTAAACATAGGTCGCTCACATGACATTAAGTATTTTCAGTTGCATGTTGTGATGTTTCGGAACCTAAAACACCGTTTAACCCTGTTTACACGTCAACACATAACCTCCATTTTCAGAAATCTCCACTTTGGCCGGAGTTTTTAAAAATGATCGTTTTCCATGAAAAAAACTCAGTTTGCATGTAAACGAGAGGCCAAACCGCATGAAAATATATGCGGTTTTCCCTAAGTGTAAACGGAGCCTGAGTCTAACTCTGACCCCAAGAAAAACATTTGATTTGATCATTTCAGAGTCCAACCTCTCAGCAACAATTGTGTCTGATGTTAGACTTTAGAGAAGAAATGACTGAAACCTGAGAAAATACAGCTGAAACATGTTGATACCAAACCTCATTCACTGAATTCAGATACTCTATACCATGACGCAGGGTTAAAAAGATAAGTCTGGTGATGGTTGGGTCAACATGTTTTCTTATTCTTCTTATTTATAAAAGACAAAAATCCACGATAAAAAAAACCTATAAATATTGTTATGTATTGTTATCCTATCTTAGTCCTCTGTGCCATAGACCTCCATTGTTTTCTAAAAACTATTAAAATCCCATTGATGAGCCACAGTATTACACTGGATGACATGTAGTTTGTTTTAATTTTATCTCACACACACTGTTCTGCTGTTAAATACTCACTAGAGCATCAAATGTGCATGAATGCACAACTGAAAATAGTCCCAGACATGTGATCTTTTGAGTTACTTTTGTTAAAAACTACAGTTATATCTTCACTGTGAATGAATGGGCTTGGGGCTTGGGGCTCAGTGCCACAGAAAGGAATGATGGTGAAATTGGGTCCTGGGCCCAAATAAAGGTCAAATCAAGATGTCCATACAGTCAATCCCAGCTCAGCACAGTATTTTCTTCCTGTTCAGAAGTCAGTTGCTGTCATATCAGATATCCTATCGGAGCCCAAGAGAAAAAAACAGCGTTCCTCACAATTTTCTCACAGTTCTGCAGCCAGCTCTGCCGGCAGTGCCAGCCCAGCCTTCTGCCCCTCACCGCACCCCCAGCTCCCACCTCCTCTCTGCAGCCTGAGCAAATGCTGCAGACGCTGGAATGTTTTGACTGCCATTTTTATTTCAGCACAAGATAGCCTGCTCTGAATGCATCTCACAGTCTCTTTTAATTCATCTCGCACAGTTTCTCCCGTTAGCCAAGAAACTCAGCAGATTTCCCTCTGTTCGGTATGTTTCATGCCCCTTGGGTTTGATCGTCTGGAAATCTAACTCTAACATTTTGAAGGCACTCTCACAGCAGGCCTCTGGCTTTGGGTGGTGTACTATTGGATTGAATGACTTCCTCAGTGATTTCTCAGGGCGACCCGGGCCATTCAGAGGAAGCTTTGCCCGAGGATTTGTTGGATTTCTGTTCGGTTTGAGTCGTTTCTGTTTTGAAGACAGAAAGGATTCTTGTGGTTCCCATCACTTCTTCCTCTCACAACATCTGTAAATCATTGTGCTGCGGATTCAGGAAGAGCAGAGGGAAATAATGCCAGCACTCTGTCAATGAGCCATTTCAAACTCTTTCCGTGCCTCATAAAGCCTGGTGATGCTTGGAAAGACGCAGCCTGACATGCTTAAAAGTCTCACTGTGGATGTACTCACAGTTGGATGAAGGTCAGTGACAGGATGTGAGTGAGATGGGAGGGACAGGAGGGTAAAGATTCCTCTTTTTTCACCCCTTTTCTTGCAAGTATTATCTCTGTCTCTGATTAAATATATTGTCATGGGGTCTGTTTTCTTTAACCTCAATTTCTTCTTGTGACATTTAGATCTCAGACACATGTTCAATGTGTGTTTCTTATTATTTCTTAGTCTGTTCCCCCATCTCCATCATTCCGTATGAGATCATCTTGAGACAGCATGGCTCTTATCAGTGGTTCACAAGTGGGAGGGGCCATCAGATACTTCACTGACACCAATTAAATCTAAATGTATTTGCTTTTTTTCTGGTGAAACGCTACCTTTAGCTCACCAGGCCCATAAAAATATATCAAAGTAATTAACTAATCACAGATTCTATCACAGTAAGATCAGAAATAAGGGGTTGCAAGCACATTTTATTTACTCCAGATTTGCAATATCGTTTTAAAAGTTGATGTTTACATGCTCAGATACAAACAAGGCTGATATTCTGATGAAATGTGTAATCATGAATGCAAATACTACAGAGTTACATATGCTCTTCAGCCTATTTTCTAAATATTTTGGTAGGTTTTGCTACTTGCATGTACTTGCATTGTACTATGTATCTGTATGTGTGATATTTACAGTGTGGGTTGCACCAATGACGACGATGAGGAGGAAGCTCGGGAGCAAAGGAGACGTGCAAGGGAGGAGAGGAAGAGGATGAGGGAATTAGAGGAGTCTGGAACCACTGATGTGATAAACACTAACAGGTATAAAGCAAACACTGCATGAATCTCTGTAGTAGGACAAATCAGGAAAACAAGATTGGCAAGACAGACACCTCCCAGCGGTGCTCCCAGCTCCAGCTGCAGACCGAAGCAGACAAAAGAGTTGATGTCATTTGTTGGACAGTAGAGAAGTGATGTCTGGTGGATCCTTTTCCTAGTAAGCTGGGTGGATTTATGCTGTGCTCAGTACTTGATTATCCTCAGGTATGTTCAGGACTAACAGGCCAGAAAGTTTAGTGTAGCTCAGTGTTTCTCAATTCCGGTCCTCGGGCCCCACTGCCCTGCATGTTTTAGATGTTTCCTTCTCCAACACACCTGATTCAAATGAGTGGCTCGTCATCAGGCCGCTGCAGAGCTTGATGACGAGCCGATCATTTGAATCAGGTGTGGTGGAGGAGGGAAACATCTAAAACATGCAGGGCAGTGGGGCCCGAGGACCAGAACTGAGAAACACTGGTGTAGCTACTGACTGCTGACTTGTTAAAAGTAAATTTTACAGTAATCCATGCTACTGCTGTTCTGCTGTCAGTGAATCTCTTGAGCATGAAACTGCAGCCCAATCAGCTGCAGTTACATTAGCAAAAGATGATGTTTTTAGGTAATTTGTTCTGTCGTACCTGGAGGACTGCCCAGTCATCTGCTCAAGTGCTGCTGAAAAATATCCCCCCAAAAAAAACAACAAAAAAAAACTCAAATAGTACAGAACAGAGCTGCTCTGTAATAAAGGCTATCTTGGCTCAAGTGGAGGCTGAATTGAAATCAAGTCTTCTGTTATTCATGAGGACTGCCATGTGGAGTGGTGCACCACACCTCTTTTGTGATAAGGGAGCATATACTGGTTTTGTCATGGGTGTATGAGACCACGTCCAGGAACAGACTGCATCATGAGAACTGTTCTCTGTAGAGGTTCTTCTGTTTGGAATATGCTCCCAGTCAACATCAGATTAAAGAGATATCCTCGTTCTAAAAGTCACAGAAGCAGGAATTCATGATTTTGTTGTGGCCATTTTTGGAACCCTACAATAGGGTGAATCTCACTTCATACACAATATTTAACTGCATGAGGATTTGGAGATGCGACTTTGATTACACTTGAATTTCATTTGGATTTCATGTTCTTACAGTGTGACAGAGACCGAGTCTTCCACCACAACCGGTGGGGAACATGCAGATGATGACGAGGCTTTGCTGGAGCGTCTGGCCAAGAGGGAGGAGCGCAGGCAGAGGAGAATGAAGGAGGCCATGGAGAGGCAGAAGGAGCTTGACCCCACCATAAGCACCACCAATGGCACGGACAGCGCATTGGAAGAGCAGTCCTCCGTCAGCAGCAGCAGACAGCGACACACAGAGGAAGAGGAGAAGGAACAAGCCCAGGAGGAGGTTGCTGGCACTGATACAAACTCCTGGAGGAAAGAGGAAGAAGACAAGAAGGAAGATGAGGTAAAGTGAAAGATGTCTGAAGATTTTTTATGTGGAGTAAGACTGAGATTTTTCTGTCGTAGCTTATGTTTTTTTACTCTTCACAGGAATCTGCTGAGGAATCAAGAACAGCGAGCACAACAAAGGAGGTATTATCTCTTCTTCTAGATTTTCTGCTAGTTTAATTTTGTCTGTACATATACTGACGCAAAGCAAATTTAACTTGTTTGACAGGAGGAGACTGAGGAGAAGCCTGCAGCAACAGAGGAAGAGGTTGAGCAGCCTGATTTAGGACAGAGAGATGCTGAAGAGGAAGCTGTTCCTGAGGTTGACAAGGAAGAGGAAGAAAGGAAGCAGAAAGAAGAAGAGGAAAGACAACAAAAAGAAATGGAAGAAAAGCTGAGGATAGAAGAGGAAGAAAAGCAAAGAAGAGAAATGGAGGAAAAACTCAAGAGAGAGGAAGAAGAAAGGCAGTTAAAGGAGGAGGAGGAAAGGAAGAAGAGGGAAGTGGAGGAAAAACAGCAAAAGGAAATGGAGGAGAGGCTGAGAAAAGAGGAAGAAGAAAAAGAGAATAGGGAGATGGAGGAAAAAATGAAAAAAGAAGAGGCGGAAAAACAGAAAAGGGAGATGGAAGAGAGACAGAAGAAAGACGAGGAGGAAAAACTAAAAAAGGAGATGGCAGAAAAGAAGAAGAAAGAAGAGGAAGAAAAACAACGGAAAGAGATGGAAGAGAAGAAGAAAAAGGAGGAGGAAGAAAAGCAGAAGAAGAAAGAGCTGGAAGAGAAGAAGAAGAAAGAAGAGGAGGAGAGACGGAAAAAGGAGATGGAAGAAAAGAAGAAAGAAGAGGAGGAAAAGCGGAAAAAGGAGGCTGAGGAGAAGAAGAAAAAAGACGAAGAGGAAAGGCGCAAAAAGAGAGAGCTGGAAGAGAAGAAGAAGAAAGAGGAGGTACTGATGTGATTTATTGGTCTTTTCATCAACAGCCGCTGGTATTAACGTCCCCATCTGTAAAGCAACAGAAAACAGACATTTTAATGTATCACGGGTCTGTAATCCTGAAGACAAAGTGCTGCTGGGGGACCACATTTGATTTGTCCAGGCTTTTCTTCTCGCTTTGCAGATATGTGTGATATGGTTTCGTTCTGTGCAGTCAGTGTTTTGTTGGCCTCATGGATGAAAGAGGTGCTGGAGGATGTCGCTGTCATGTGTCTTCAGTTTACATCTGCGTTGCATTCACTGCCCGGTCTTTCATTGCAATAGCGTTTAATAGCTTTTTTGTGGGTTTTTTAACAATATGCTTTTTAAATGAACCTCCTGTTTTCGTTGTTTTAATTTTTCCCCCCATTTGTCTCTTCTGTGTAAAGGAGGAGAAGCCAAAGAGATTTGGTTTAAAGGAAAAGGTAAAACAAAACTGATTGTCATTCATTGCACCAAATGTATTATTCTCTAATATGGAGGATATAAGGAGAAAAGTCTGTTGATGTCTAACTTTTTTCCCTCTTTAGAATGAACCAACCAAACAGAATGGAGCTTTCATTGAGAATAAACTTAAGAAAACAGAGAAAACATCAAGGTAAAGATTCACAGATCTGTCATTTCAATATGAGAGGGTGTTTAAAGTGCTATTTACCAAATGTTAGCATGCTAACAGGCTAACAGCGCAATGATCACCGAGTGATTGTGTGTAAGTAGGGACAACGTTCCCTCCACCAAGGCAGACGAGGCTGAGCGACAGGAGGCCGAGCGTAAGCTGCAGGAACTGAAGCGCCGACGAAACGATGCAGAAAGCGTGGAGTTTGAGAAGATGAAGCAGAAGCAGCAGGACGCCGAGGCCGAGCTGGAGGAGCTGAAGAGGAAGAGAGAGGAGAGGAGGAAGGTCATGGAGGAGGAGGAGAGGCAGAGGAAACAGGAGGTGGAGGACAAGAAGGCCAAAGAACAGGTGAGGATGGGTTTTACATTCAGGAATTAACAATATGACATGAAATATTCCACAATGATCCATTTTATTGTCCCCAAAAGTGTGACAGCAAACTGTGGTGTTTTTAACAGGAGGAGAGGAAGAGGATGAGGGAGGAGATAGAGAAGAGGAGGGCAGAGGCTGCAGAGAAGAAGAAACAGAAGGAGGAAGAGCCTATAAAACCTGCCTTTGCTATCAGTCCCAAAGGCTCCTCAAAGGTGAGTTCAGTGTAGTGTCTTTGCCAGCTTGACTTTATACTTTACTTATTATTCAGGTTTTCATTTACTCCCATCTAATGACAGATCTGCTTGTCATCTTCAGTTGTGAGACACTGTGAAGTAAGCATTATGATTCCCCCTCTATGGTCAAACATGATTTGTGGCATATTGGACTTGTTGTTTTGCTATTTCCACTTTTATTTCTGTTTTTAATTCCTCCGATATCACCCATATATTGTTAGTTGACAAGAATAAACAAAGGAAAAAGATGCGAGCCAGCATCTTTGCTCTACTCATATATGGCTGTTGTCGATGAAGCCCACAACTGGGTAATTTTCCTGGGGAGTATTTTTGGAGGAATGTTGAGAATTGTGTGCTCTGCTCGTATACGGGAGGTATAATTCATCTTGAATGGCAGTACTGTGTGTGTGTGTGTGTGTGTGTGTGTGTGTGTGTGTGTGTGTGTGTGTGTGTGTGTGTGTGTGTGTGTGTGTATTAGCTGTGTGTGTGTATCCTGGCTCCCTGACAACCAAATTCTCCAGTTCAATCATTCAGGCACCAACCAACATAGTGTCCAAGTACAGAGAGACCTCCCTGGGGACGGACTGGTCTGCCTCTCAGTGAGGTCATGTTGGAGACAAGAAGGAAGCCAGAACAGCTTGACCATGTCAGAGTTTATTTCTGCATGTCAATGACAGACTGCTTTATAACCTCAAACTATGCTGTTTCATGCAGATCGGGGAGAAGGCAGAATTCTTAAGCAAATCAGCTCAGAAAAGGTGAGCAATCAAATGTATTTCACACTGCAATGAATGAATGAATTAGCCAATCATATATTGGGAAGGTGTTCTAATGTCCCACATGCTGTTCATTCACACAGCACCACACCCAGAGTGTCTCACTCTCCAATTGTCTCCAAGATAGGCAACAGACTGGATCAGTACACCACTGCCATCCAGGTGAGTCTCAGCAATGTTATTCACCAGCAGTGGTGGAAGAAGACTTCACTAGAATGAAAGTACCAAAACAACCATGTAAGAATACTCCATTGCAGTCCTGCATTCAAAATCCCACTAACGTAATAGTGCAGAAGAATTGTCAGAAAATGTCCTTAAAATGACAAAATAAAAGCACTAATTGTGCTCACTATGGTGATGGATCACAGTGTGAGTAGCACTTTACTGCTGGTCGAGGCACACGAGGCAAACTACCAGTTTTAAGATAAATGTGAGGTGAGATGATTAGTGAGGTTAGAAAGGATAAAGAACAGTTTTGCTACGAACATTTCAAATCCTTATTATTTTCTTTGACATTAAATAATTTTGACTCTTTGAGCCTCAAACACCTTTTTAAATTGCGTTGTCTGAGAAGTTGAGAGGAGGAATCTGTCCTTGATGGACCGCATAACAACTCAGCCATATCTTAAATGTGATATGATGATGAGTTTTCTAAAGGGTTGTAAGCCAAAGAGATTATTATCTGTTTTTGTTATAAAATCTTAATAAAGTACTAGTAATAGTACTAGTAGTAGTAATAACCCATAGCGTTCACCCATGTTTAGTTCACCCATGTGAACTAAATGTTCAATATTTGCATCTAAAATGTAGCATCAGTTGTTGTATTTGCTTCTGTAAAAAGTAGTTAAATCCATCCTTTATTTCCACAGGGAAACAAAGAAGTCAAATCCCCCAAGTCTCCAATGGTAGACATTCCTACAGGAGGCACGCGCAACATCAAGAGCATGTGGGAGAAAGGCAACGTCAGCAGCTCCTCTGAAAGTCCGGCCCCTGCAAACAAAGTGAGGGAAATATAGATGGGAGGCAAGCGTAGAGAGGTTTGCTGATGTGTGATTGAGTGTTTGAGATGTCTCTTTTCCTAGGATTTGGCTGGTCTCAAAGGTGGAGTGACTGGACGTGTCAACAGTTGGATGGCAAAGCCTGCAGAAGCGGAGAAGGCAGCAGCACCCGCGCCGGCAGCAGCATCACCAGCAACAGCAAAGCCAGTAAGGCCTGATAAATCCCTGTCTTGGTCACACACACACACACACACACACACACACACACACACACACACACACACACACACACACACACACACACACACACACACACACACTATTGTAAATTAGACACCGGTGTTACTTCAGTGGAGTAATCCCTTGATATTCTGTACACGCTAATGTGCTCATTTGCACATCAACATGCCAGTCTTTTGTTGGCTACAGCCATTATTTCTGAGACAAAGTGTCTACTGACCCCACATGGAAGGTTTACTTAACAGCATCTGCCGGCAAAGCCCCTATGTATTATTCTTTACATGATATGAAAGTTTAATATACATAGATCAGCCACAACATTAAAACCACCTGCCCAATACTGTGTAGGTCCCCCTCATGCAGCCAAAACAGCTCTGAGCTATCAAGGCATGGACACAAGCACCAGGTCCTTTAAGTCCTCTAAATTGGGGTCCCATCCAGAACATCCAAAAAATGCTCGACTGGGTTGAGATCTGAGTAATTTGGAGGCCAAGTCAACACCTTGAACTCTTTGTCCTGCACAGTTTGTGCAGTCTGTCAGGGCGCATTATCCTGCTGAAAGAGGCCGCTGTCATCAGGGAAAACCACCGCCATGAAGCAGTGTGTCAGGACCCGTCGTTTCCAAGCAGAACACTGCATTATAACGAGATGATCCACTTTATTTACTTCACCTGTCAGTGGGTTTAATGTTGTTGGTGTGTGTGTTCAAGCCGTAACCAGTGGGAAATCATTGGACGAAAGATGAATATTATTCCCATTGTTGCCAACAACAGTCCAGCCACAAAGCTCTGAGCAACAGTTATGTGTCAGGTGGCTGAAAGCCAACGTGCCTATCATGACACATTGCATCTGTAGGTATTTCAACTTAATGTTACAGCCCATAAACCATACAGTATTCTCAGACTGTTATCTAGTGTTTTAAATGTGTGTTTAACTCACTTTAAGCCCAAAAAATATGTATTTCATTCTCACTGTCTCCATATTTGAAGTATCCTTCAAGGGTAAAAGGTCACGTCCTTCACACTCGTCTCTCAGAAAGACATTATTATCCTGTTTTGCAACATTGACAACAACATGTGAGTTTATGCTGAACAATTTATTTACTTCATTTATTATCACATGGCCTTGATAAGTGGGGTGGGGTCACTTGTAACTGAGTACTTGCTGGACACTGTGACCTTTTCTTAAAGTAGGACACCAGCTGCTAATCTTACCAGGTCTTCTGGAGACATTACACTATGTCCGCATGCAGGAGCATTGCTGGATTGACGTGTGACATTGTTCTCACATGAAATTTATGACCGAGTTATCTTTAGTGTCAAACGTCTTGGCCGGAGGAGCGGCTGACCGTTACTTATGCTGCAACACTTCCCCCTGATGGGATGAAGCTGTACTGCAGTTTAATGAATGAACGTGTACTTGTGTATTCTCTTTTATCTTGTTACTGTGTTGTTTAATTCCCTTCTGTTTTTCTTCACCTTTGCACTCCTTTTCTCAGCTTTCTTCACTCAAACCTTTCCTGCTGTTCTTTGCTCACTCTTCAAACTGTGAAGGTACCATTTTGCACACATTTCACAAAAACTACCATGATCAGAAGAGTGGTAAATAATAAATGAGTGGAAAGTAACTAAGTACATACAGATGCTTTGGAGGGGGCTGCATCCATAGGTTGGAAACCACTGGATTAAATCACCTAACAGTATAGAAAGTAGCTAAAACTAGACTAAAATGAACACATAATTATTAACAATCTAATAATGTCATATATAATAAAACATTTTTGAAGAATGAGTAGTACTACTTTTGATACTTTATATTTTGCAGCTAATGCTTTGGTACTTAACATTCTAACAGGATCATGATTGATTTTGTTTATCACAGGATGTGAAACCAGGTGACATCGGTAACAAGCGTGGCATGTGGGAAACCAAGAAGGGCTCCGCGCCTGCCAAGGTAACACACACACACACACACACACACACACACACACACACACACACACACACACACACACACACACACACCCTCTTGTAAAGGAGGGGAGGTGTTAAAAGTTTTAAACGCTTTACCGTGACGTTGCTCTGTTTGTTTGTTTCATTCAGTCTACCTAATAGGCAGGTGAAAGAGGTAATTTACAGATCTGTAGCACCAACACTTCACGCACGTTCCACCGGCACAGAGTGACTGATTTTTGTGATGTTTACACGGATTTCATGTTGTCTCAACACACATATTATTGCAATCAGTGTTGCCAGATTGACAGTTCCCACCCATCTGGACTACTCTTTCTTTCAATTGCAGGTAAAAGGTGTTTTGGCTCAGTTTTGATAATTTGAGCTACTTTTTTGTAGCATTTGAGGGCATTTTCTGCCAACAAAAAGTTGGGATATATTTCAGTAAATCTGTTGCTCTTGTCATTTGAGTGGTATGATTGAGATTGATAGAGTTCAGTTGGCACCCATAACCGATGACCAAATGTCATTTCAGTTTATTACAACTAACTCTAATCTGGCAACACTGTCCAGGTTGTTTGCTTCTCAGTTTGTGAATTCAAAAGCTAAAAATATAATTAATTACAATCTGTACACATAATTCTTCAGTAAGGGACCATATGAAAATTATTGGAGGAGGTGTGTTCAGCCATATGCAGATGACACTAATCTTGTCGTAAAGAACTGGTTGTCTTATTGGTCTTTATGCAGTCTTATTTTTTAAATACTTACAGACTTTCTCTTAGTGAAAGAGAGGAGCCACACAAAAAAACACACAGAGGAGACCTGTAATTGTTAGGTGAAGTGAAACACAGTCAGCCCTCTCTACCTCGAATTATTTTGACACAGTCCCTAACTCATTAGTCTGTAAACGTTGATCATCTCTTGTTAAAAGTAGGCTGAATTTTGAATAAAAAACTTCTCTTTGCAGTTGCCTGAACTGAAATTAAATTATTTTGATGTGATGATGAAGATAGCTGCCATTGGTGTAGATTTCTTTATTGCCCTTGTCCCTCCGTCACACATGCACTCTAACATTAACTACATTATGTCTAGGCTACTATTGATTCCCACACTGGCTGCGATGTGGTTGTTCATTTGGAACATGAATTTCTTTCATACATGGATGGGATCTATATATTGTCACAGGACATTTTGGCTGCACTCTGCACAGCTTTTTCAAGCCAAGACAGAAGTTGCATTATAGTGAGGGTATTATGGCTGCGTGCATGCAGTTATATTTGAATGCTGTGTATGGTGCGCTTTTTTTTTTTTTTTTTTTTTTACAGCCGGGGGTGCTTTAAAAAGATCTTTGATGTAGGTTGTTTTCATGTGTGTGTCAGAGAGAAAAAATAGCATAAGTGACATCTGTGGGAATACTAGGATACTGTGCATCCATCTTTAAGGGCATGAGCACATTTTCCTGGCATGACCATATATTTATTACTCTTACTCCCACCTCTCTTGGTCTAAAATATATTCACAGATTAAGCTTTTTATATGACTTCCTGTATTAGGATCTCCATTAGGTTCCATATTCACAAACTCAGCATTAATCCCAGAGTAAAAAGAGAAATGTTTTCAACACTATCTGACAGTAACTGATTACATTAGCCAATACTAAGTATGTGGCTTGTTGTTGTTGTTGTTGTTGTTGTTGTTGTTGTTGTTGTTGTTGTTGATTTGTCCTCCCCTTTACTTTTATTGCTTTTTCCCTCATTTCTAATTGGTTACAGGTGGCAGTTGGAGGCAAGAACAAGTTTGGCACAAATGGTAAGTTTCTTGAGAGAGAGAGAGAGAGAGAGAGGTGCTGGTTGGCCAAAGGCTGAGCAGGTCGATCTTAAACTCAGTTGGTCTGATAGTCTAAGGGCTCTGGAGGGTTTGCAAGGATTATCATATTCTGTACTAATCCAATAATAATAATAATAAATAATGATGTACCTCTGAAAGCCATTATGCTGCATAATGTATACATGAACTTTTTACACTTTAGTAATAGTTTGACATTTGAGAAAACACTCATTTGCTCTCTTACCAAAGGTTAGATGAGGGGATCAATACCACTCTTGTTCGTTAATGCTGAACATGTAGTGACTGCAGCAGCTGATTAGCTCAGCTTAGTATTAATATTGAGAACAAAGAAAGCAACTGGCCTGACTCAGTCCACTGGTAATAAAATCTGCCCTCCAGCACCTCTGATGCTCACAAATTAAAACATTATATTTGCTGTTACGCGTTGTTAAGCTAGGTTAACTGGCTCCATCTTCAACATGAGGTTGGTATTAATCCTCTCATCTAACTCTTAGTAAGAATCGGCATTTTCCCAGTATTATGGAGTATTTCTGCTTTTAATTAATTGAAGGATCTGACTGAAAACATTCATGTTAACCCAATGAACAGTCCGGGGGAAGCAGAGTTTAAATGAAGTGTCTGTCCTTCAAAACATTTTTCTGGACAAGGGGGGCAGGCTGTGACTGATTTGTAGCCCCCTCTGGACTCAACCACCACAGCTCTTCAGCCTTCCTTTGTGCCAGACTGGCTGCTCACTGTAAATCAAATCTGCTGCTGGAGATTTTTTGGCCACGGGCTCAGTTCTGTTGCACTGTGCTCTATATTTAAAAAAGACCTCACCCTGACCTTGTTTCCCATTATAAAGAACCTTCCAGACTCCTGGGATGGCTGTCGTGTCTTTGCAGTGCACTGTTCACCCGGTGCCACCTGGGTTGTCCAATGCCAAGCAGGGTGTCGGCGAGCTGTTCGGCATACCAGAGTGCAGCTGCTTGATTTTCACATTACAACTGACTGCTGGGGAGGATTACTAACTGTTTAAGCAGCAAATCTGCCTCGATCACTGGGCTTATTCACTCAGTGCTGATGATAAAAACCTAGCATGTATCCCTATTGTGTTAAGGGATGCTTTAAAAGTGTATTAATCCTGAGAACAGACACTTAACATATGCTGTCTTTCCTCTCCGTGCCCAAACATCACATTTCTTATGACACCAAGCCCCAGAGGCTTGAGCCAAAGCATGAACAATACGAATGGAAAAGTGTTTGTCGAGTGTCAGCTTCGACCCTAAATAGCGGCCCTCGTTTGTAACCTCCCCGCTTCTTCTTCAGAAATAGACCATACAGGAATGAAGTAAAGGGCAAATGACAAAGTTACAGCTTTCAATCACACACACAAGTGTCCTGGCTTCGAAAGCAGGGGTGCATGTCAGCAATAGTGACTCTGATGTACAAACACATGCAGCATAGATGTCAAAGCTTTGATTAATGGCCCTGAGGCGAATATCTTTTACCATCTAATAAACTTTGATTAGTTATGTAGTTTTAAATAACAGATGTATCAACTAATAGATCTTTAATGTCTGTATCTCTCTCTATTAGCAGGCGTGAGACCCTAACCATTGACATCCCTATTTAAATCCAGCCTTACCTGACCAAACACATGCTCTGCTACTGTATGTGCATCCATTTCCTTTCAACATACCTGCATTTTGCATGAAGACAAACCAGAACGAGGAAAAGACGAGGGACCGGGATCAGCGTCACCAGCATCAAAGTCCTCCAGTGATGTCTTTATGAGAAGCTTTTGCACTGTCCCACAAATCCCAGAATATGTCAGACCTAGTAAGGGATTTTTTGGGGACAAAGTGCCACATGTTAAATGCTTAATAGATTGTGTAGCATCCATCTGTTTAATCAAGGTTAGTCCTTTTGAATGGCTGTCCAGGTGCTTCAGTGTTGCATTGCTTTCAAGTCACACTGGCATGTCTGCTCTTCTTGTGATGTATTGTTTTTGTGTTTTTCTGTCATACACACTCACTGCTTTTTGGGATGATAGTCACTATTTTGACTCCAAGTGATGAACGTGGCTGTTTAATGTATGATGTTGAGTGATTCATTAACCTGTACATAACTGAGTAATTCCATGAGTTGGTACCACTTTCTCTTTAGAATGGATTTATAAATAGTAACTAATGACTTCATTAATGGAAAATAAGTCATTAATGACAACAGGTTTTGGGTTACTAGTGTTGTGCCTGGAATGGCAGTGCCAGTTTGTCTTTCTGCCTCTTTGATCCAGGCTGAAATATCTCAACAATTGCATACACTGCTGTGAAATTTGATACTGACATTTATGATCCCTAGCACTCAAACTTTAAATTTGTCCAGCGTTTCTTTTATGACCAGATACCTGCAAATAATACAATTCCCATCAGCCTCAGCTGTATTTTCTGTTCAGTGCTAATTGTTGTATATGTTAGCTTGCTACCACATTGAAGATGGTAAACTTTCTAGCAACCAAGCATCGGTGTGTTAACATTGTTATTTTAGCATGTTAGCATGCTGATGTTAGCATTTAGCTGTGAGGACTGCTGTGCCCAAGTACAGCCTCACAGAGCAGGTAGCATGGCTGTAGACTTTTTGACTTGTTAGTGTTTTAATTAAAGACAGATTGACCACTTACCTACAGGGAAAGCTTTGCAGGACATCTTGACCAAAGTTAATTTGCCAAACTGGATAGATTATTGTGAAAACAACAACAACTCTTTATTAATGCATTTATAACTGCAGACTTATTAGAAAAAGAGCCCAATTAGTACAGTTTATAAATCCCTTATAAAGGGTGCCTTATTATAAAATGGTATGCATTAAGTCCACCACTGGAGACCAGATGATAATATCAGTGGCACATTCTGCCCAGGACAGCAGCCAGAGTAACACAGTGTGCAAGTAGATCAACATTTCTGTCAGCACCTGGTTTTGTTCCCTTTTTGACCTGTGACAGTCGAATAATCACATTATCAGGTCATATAAGCACCAACAAAGTCTACAAAGAGGTGTGTAAGCAAGCATCCACTATAACAACCATTCAGAGCCCAAATGCAGTTCTATTTAACAAGCAGGTCGAGCTTATCTCTCATCAGTTTTCAGTTTATTTGCATTACAGCAGCAATAAGGGTTTTATATGCACTCTGTCTTAACGAAGCCTGTAATTAACTTTGCATTGTACCCTGGTGCTCCTGCAGTGCACATGAGATTAATCCTGCCAGACTTTATTATGAGTCTTTCAGTATTTTTGAGGTGGATTGCTTTGTTTGAATGTTTGAACTTACTGTCTGTTCTTGCTCCAGCAATAAAAAAAGAGAAAAAAAAGCCTCTGTTGTTTTGATTTTAGTTGAGAGGAGATGTTGTTTCATGTCCTTCTTAACTACTGCTGAGAATATGGAGTGCTGAAACCTGAGTGGCTGCTGAAAGCTTCAATGGATATATGACATTTTAGCAAGGCAGCAATGCACCTGCAGAATGTGTGTGTGTGTGTGTGTGTGTGTGTGTGTGTGTGTGTGTGTGTGTGTGTGTGTGTGTGTGTGTGTGTGTGTGTGTGTGTGTGTGTGTGTGCGCGTGCGCGTGCGTGTGTGTGTGTGTGTGTTTTCATGAGTGTGTGTGTGTGAGCGAGAGACAGAGCTCCAGCTGTCTAACAATAGACTGGGCAGCCATAGGGTGCAGCAGTCACATGAGTAAGAAGGGATGGACTATGTATCCTTGATGCTCAACCTGTTGGTGAACTTCAAGGAGCTGAAGTCTGTCGCTCGTCTCTGAGCTCCCTCTGTCTGGGTCACAGGTAAGAACTCTCTTATGTCGGTACTGAAACTTTAAAGCCTTGGTTAGTCATAAATCTTGAAATTAACTGCTGCCTGTAAGATATTTCCAGATACCTGAGTGAGAGAGTTTTTTAATAGTGTTCACTGCCTGATCTTCACAGCCCTGTTTCAGTCTTTTTTCTCACGAGAACAAACTTCCCCACGTTCTCACCTCATGTGACTGAGCTGCTTCCATAACATCTCACACAGCAGTTGAGATGACTCCTTCCTCACCTGTTAATGCAGATAACATCAAACGTGACATAAAATGCATAAAATGTTTCTTGATTAGTAATCCTAGAGTGGAAGTAACTATCCAACACCAAATGCACTTGACTCTGTGTAGATTAATAACCTGAAGTGGAAGAAAGTGAGTAACTTTACTTAAACATCATACTTCACTACTTTTCATTTTGTGTTACTGAAATATTAGACTTTTAATTTCACTTGTACCTTCCAGTTGTAGACACTACAAGTAACAACCCTTCAGATTATGACTTTACATGCAAAATACTGTATATGAGTTTATATTTCATTGTAAACATGAGAACTTTTCTTTTGGAACCCTGAAAACATCTTGCAGATTATATTGAGTTCTTTTAATTAGCCATTTTAAATGCTGGACTTCTCTTTGGAGGCTAACAGAGTGCTGTGTTGTGACAGTGCTGCTGTGCTCCAGTCAAAGTGCAGAATAATTTTTCCAGTGCTGCCACAGTGACCACAGATATGTGGGTCATTAATGAGACTCATTGTAAACTGTGTAAACTGTTGCCATCATGTGCGGCTGAGCTGTTTAATGATCGGATATATTTGCCGGTCTATAAATAGACTAATAGGGATCCATTTTGCAGAGCTCATCCATAACAAAATGTCTGACACAGAAGAAGTCATAGACGAAGAAACAGGTGAGGTTTTTCTTTTTTCTTTTAAATGTATACTATATATATACTACTTACTTATCAGTTTATTCATAACGGCTGCTGTTTTCTTTTCCTCACCCCAGATGAGTCAAAGCCAAAGCCAAAGTAAGTGTCTCAGCTCCTCTTTGATTAAGCAATTGAAACACCAGTGGCAGATTTTATAATAACAAACTGTTCACTTCCACAGGTTCATGACAAATATTTCCGCTCCAAAGATCCCTGATGGTGAAAAAGTGGATTTTGATGTGAGTCTACCTTATAAAATGCCTCTCTCGATGCAAACATCCATTTGGATCAGATTTGGCAAACAGCAGATGCCGTCTGTCTGACCCAGATTTGTTTTTCTGACCGCAGGACATCCACAGGAAGCGTCAGGAGAAGGATCTGTCTGAGCTGCAGTCTCTGATCGAGGCTCACTTCATCCAGAGGAAGAAAGAGGAGGAGGAGCTCATCGCCCTTGTCAACAGAATTGTGAGTGTGTTGATCAAAGACGATTCGTGTTGTTTCTGTTTGGCCCCAATCACCATGACTGGGTAAATCTCTTGTAGGAGAAACGTCGTGCTGAGAGAGCAGAGCAGCAAAGGGTCCGGGCAGAGAGAGAGAAGGAGAGGCAGGCCAGACTGGCGGTAATGTCCGGGTGTACATTTACTCATACCCCCCACTGCATGCATGCATCATACCAGATGAACATGAAGACATCGGTTTCTCCTCTAAATCACTGACCTGTGCTGCATGCAGGAGGAGAAAGAGCGGAAGGAGCAGGAGGAGCAGCGCAAGAAGTACGATGAGGACGCCAAGAAGAAGAAGGCCCTCTCAAACATGACCCAGCAGTACAGTGCTGGACAAAAGGTCATTCAACTTCTCATGGCTTGTAGCGTTTCAATGTGAAGCATAATGAACATGGATGGAAAAAGTACTTGAAAATCCCACAAGTAGCCGATGAAGTATGAACGCACACCAACCCTTCTCCAGTTCAGCGAGGCCCCGAAAGGTGGTGACTATCTTTCAGATTGCCTTTAAAAGGAAAACTTCAATGTGATCTTCCCTGAATGTCCCTTATCAGCATCACAGTGAGCTAATCTGACAATCTTGCCTTTCCAAAAGTATTTGAGTACAAACACATTAAAAATGGGGACAGGTGTAGAAATTACTGCTGTTAGAATTTACAAAACTAAGTTTCTGCAGTCATGCTAGCAACTCCATGAGGTTGCTTTGAGCTAAATGCTAGCATTATCATATTAACATGCTCATAATGATCACGCTAACATTCGAAAATTAGCACTGAACACAAAGTAACGGTGAGCCTGGATAGGCTGTCATAAACCAAAGCGACATATTGGAAAAACAGAAATTTGATGTTCGTGAACCTGCTGTTCATACTACATGAACGGTCAGGGGATCGAAGTGTTTACCCATCATCCTCTGGGGACCATGAATGTGAGTACCAAAATTTCATGGAAATCAATATAAACTAAAAATGCCAACTCATGGGTTTGGTAAGAAGATCATCAAAGTCATTGAAATACACCTTTTGGGAAATCTGGTGGGAGTTCATCAAATGAATGTTCAGAAAAAAAATTTCAGGGGACCATCAAAGCAAGTTTAGCCTCAGGGGATCAAGCAAATTCCATGGCAATCCGTGTGATAGGATTGACGAAGGTCAACCTCATGGTGGTGCTGAAAGAAAAATGAGGGGATCTCCAAATTCAGTAGGATTCATCCTCTGGGGACCATAAACGTTTGTACCAAATTTAGGATCCATCCATCCTGTAGTTTTCAAGATGGCCGAAAAAAGGCCGTGTGTTAAGGAAAAGTTGCTCTGCTGTACCTACATGAGTTATTATTATTTTCCATTTCTGTCCTTCAATTTATACCTGATTGTTTCAGTCACATTCACGTCTGTATCTTCTTTATTTGACCGACGCAGGGTGAGAGCCGAAGAGGAGGCAAGAAACAAACAGAGAGGGAGAAGAAGAAGAAGATCCTGGCCGACCGCAGGAAGCCTCTCAACATCGATCACCTGAATGAGGAAAAACTCAAGTATGACAAAGCTGTGCAGGGTTTCATGAGCGTGTGAGCGTCGTCTCAAAGACTGCGTGGTGACCTGTGCTTGTTCTATGCTCAGGGAGAAAGCCAACGAGCTGTGGCAGTGGCTGATGGGGCTGGAGGCCGAGAAGTTTGATCTCGGCGAGAAACTCAAAAGACAGAAGTACGACGTAAGTCATCCGACACACAGGTGGAAGTTCAATATTCTTAAAAAAACACAAGTGGGAGATCTCTCTAAACTGAGGTGGAAACCATACGATTTCTCAGTTACACCTTTTAATGCTCTTCCATTTGTTGAGGGGAAATCCAAGGTCACCAGCAAATGATATGTTGGGTCTACGGAGGGTTTCACAGTTCCTAGGGTCCTGTTAGCACCCTCTGCTGGACATGTGAGGTGTCACATGTGTGGTCTTAAAAATGCTCAGCAAAGGTTTGTGTCCTTGCAGATTAACCAGCTTCTCAGCCGAGTCCAGGACCACCAGAGGTGAGTAGACAAAGCCGAGCAGATTTGCTGTTCATTATCAGTAAGACTAGATGCCCCATTTTAATTCCCTTCTTAGATTCACTGAAAGTCACTGATACCTTTTTACTTTTCCAAGGTTATGCCTTGACATGGGTATATCAGAGCACTCTTACTTGATTACTTTATTTCAATTCTTTACAATCCTCTCATAAAAACTCTCAAATGTGCTCTTAAGTTTGTGTTTATGGCACATCTGGAAATTCATATGAGTGCTCTGGAACATGACTGTGACACAGCATAATGCAGTCTGACCCTCAGAAGTTGAGTTACTATCTGACTTCATACTTCTGACAAATATCTGAATGAACAAAACATTAATGGAAAGAAACTGCGTTTTTTATTTGCATCGTCATTTGGGACACAAATCCTGAAATGTATTCTTACAATTTTGATTCAAGCTAAACTTGCTGCATATTATCTGAGACAGATAATATGCTGAAATCTCCAGCAATGTTATGTTGTGCACCATCGTAACGCCAAAAGAAACCTCACACATTTGCAGTAAAATCCTTTGCATTTGGGGACATTGCAAATTTTATTATTTCTGTCACCTTGTCTTGAGGGATTAAAACACATCCTGTGCATTTAGGTGGCGTTTCTGCTCTTTTTCCTCATCAATCGAAAGACCTCCACTCACTGTCTGCTGTGCTTTTCAGCGCCAAAGGTCGTGGCAAGGGCAAGATGGGTGGCCGGCTGAGGTAAAGGAGCAGCCAGACGGCGACGAGGCAGACCGAGCCAGCAGCGATTGGCCCGCGTGTCTGTTATGTGTGTATTCATTGTTCTGTTGTGTTGGGTTCCATGTCAATCATCATGATATCAAAACAATAAATAAGCCATTAAATCCACTCTGCTGCCTCCCTGCAAACTATGCTGGTTGTCTGTTTCTGTGTTATTTAGTCAAACATAGAGTACACAACACGTTTATACAAAAACTCAAGCTGCTGTCATTCAGCAACAGCACACTGAATGTAGTGGAAACTAAAAATTTAAGAGATGTTGTTGAATAAGGACATGTAAACAGAGACAAATATGGGTCTGATGGAGAGGCGTTCAGTGTTTACAGAAAAATAATGCTATTATTAACAGGAAAAGAATAGTGTGTAAAAATGGTGAGTTTTTCCCAATAAAAACATCGATTTCTTCTGAACAATTAGCACATTTTGTCATCATCGAATAAAGAACTGACATGATCGAGAGCCTCCACATGTGGCATGGGTTTGTTATTACTAGCTTTAATTCAAATCTACATTAAGAACAGACATTCTTCAGCAAGGCTCCACATAGTGGTGATGCATAACATTATCTATTTATCGTTTTAATTACATAAGAAAATATAATGATCTAGGGCAGAAGCGTGTGGTGCCGATGGACATGGACTGATATGTATTTGCCCTTCATTAAATCCAAGTCCTTACTGTACATTAAAACTATGTTTCCATAAACATGTCCACACCAGTGCATTTTTAAGTCGTTCGTCTCTGCAGTCTGAGGTGCTTGGAGAGAGTCAGCAGGGGTTTCGGGGGGTTTGGTGGTCGGACAGGATGAGGGGTCCACGTGGGATGAAGAGAGCCTGCTGAAGAGGGGCCGCCCTCACCACAAATGGGTTTCTCTGATCTCTGCTATCACCTGACTGGCTTTCTGCAATGCCTGGGTGTGAGAAAAGTGAGAGGAAGTTGTGTCAATTCAACAACTCTTAGGTTTAAACCCTTAACACATACTTTTTGGATGTCTTTGTGCTGTTTGCAATTAAGTATGTCAGAAAGGATTAGCGTAAAATGGGGAAATCAGTCAGGGAAGACGACCTTTATCTGGATTTACTTCTGTACAAAAAGTAAATGCCTGCTTTAAAAAGATGTCTGGTGAGCAGTGTTTAACTGACACTCAATCTTGTTTTTCACAATCCATAGAGACACTTGATCATTCTGTTACCTTGAGCATGTCAGCAGCCTCAGTGCGTCTCTGAGCCATGTCCTCGGACTCTGTCAGCAGGTCGTTCAGCAGGGCCGTCTTGTATAACTGACCCACCAGCTCGCTCTGCAGGCAGTCCTTCACATGGTTCACCAGGAAGTGCATGACCGCCTTCGGTACACTGAGGCCAAACAACAGCAGATGGAGGACAGAGGAGCAGAGAGGACAGTAAAGCACGTAAGAAGATTGTGTCGAAATCTGAAAAATGACACTGATGAGGGACGAAACTGTGCAGAGTATGCAAACCTGTCCTGGATGTTTTTCCGAACAATAAGAAAATATGACTTGATGAGTCTCTCGATGACCTCACAGTCCCTCTGCTCCCGAGCAGACAGCTTCCTGGATACTGGAACAGGCTGGCAGTGAAGAGGGATTAAATATGCTCATTAAGACGCAGCTTGGAAAATGCATACAACGTACATAACAACAGTAAAAGCAAGAAAAAACACTTATGTTGTTGTGTACTTGAAGATGTAAGAGGTATCACAGCAACTTTCCCTGAAGACTTTTTCACACATTCTCCATTAACATACTGGCAAATACTGCTGTAGTGAAATCTTTAACTCTTTTTAACTGTTCTGAAACTGTTCTCTTCTGCAAAACAGAAAGTGGATATTCTTGAAATTATGTTTTGTTTTGCAGATGTTAGGACATCATCACCTGACTGACATAATGAGCCACGGACGTCTCTACTGTTTAACTGCAGTGCACCCACCACATCTAGCAGGTTGACAGCGTGGCCCTTCTGTGGGCTCGAAGGGTAGGGGGATTGTTGCATGGCCCTGTCCCCGGCTGCACCGTCCTCCCCCCGCTTCAACATGCCCCTCCAGTTCCCCATCCCACCGTCATTCTGCTCGCTGACAGAGCCGCTCTGAGAACCAGCAGCTGCTGCCTGCAGGGAGGAGAGAGACAGGGGGTGAAGAGGTGTCCGCCATCATATTTGAGGGTATACACTAAAGCACGCATGAGGGCTGGGAATGTGTCATGTTCACAAGGAATCAGCGACAAGTTCAATCATCAAAAATATTTTATTAACTTTCAAAATGCAGTTAAATCACATGCCAAACGCCTTCTCTGACTTCACTCCAAAGAAGTTCATCCAGAAAGTGCTAAAGTTACAAAAACACACACACTAAAATAGAAGATTTTGTCCATATCACCAACGCCAACCAAAGCCAATACAGTTTTACTCATTTAGCACATGCTAAATGAGTCTGGAGATGCTTCCTCTGTCAGAGCAACCAGCATGCAGAAAAAAGGGTTATTTGAACAGCACAGAGTGGAAGTCAGTTCAGTTTTGAGGGGTAAGAACTGCCCCCTCACCACACTGCATTTGAAGACACAATAACCTCCTGCAGTGGTCTTAGAGTAATAGAGAGAGGGCTGGGGGGGTGGGCAGAGGTCAAATGTGGGCACGCAGTGACTGAACAGGACACACCTTGGCGACCTCGCCCTCGAAGGAAGGAAGCTCAGTGGGAGAGAGAGACTGCCCACCTGGGCCTTTAAGGGACTGGAGAAAGACAAGATCAGGAACAAAAGAGTGGACAGAAATCTGAGGGGAGCTACAGGTGGAAGAGTGAGCTTTGATAATAACGGCTTTAGATTTAATACAGAAGAATTCTGAAGGTAGTTCATTCTTTAGTGACAGTCGACCGGCTTCTTGTGTGTAAGAGTGAAAGAAGAGAAGAGAATCTGACTGTACCTTGTCTCTGGGGACAGCAGCAGGGAGGTCTCTCATTCTGTTGCGTCTCTGTTCCTATAAAACAGAAAAAACAACGATAACAAATCGAGGAAATGAACAAATGACACTCTTTCATTAAGTTCCTCTGTTTCTTGAACTTTTGACTTTTTTTTGCTGTGCGAGTGCTGAGTGACGTGATGACACGATCAGAGCTCAGAAAGCACATATTTGCTCAGTTATCATCATCAGAGATTTCCATTAATGCTGCATTTAATGAATGCATTGTGTACAGTCCACTTTCATTCAAGTGGCTGCTCATCTCTTACCTCGATGTTATTGTTCATAAGGCCGCAGGCGTCAGCGAAGTCGGGGTGTTTGGTGTTGATGTAGGCCAGCTCAATGGCAACCAGGTTGTGAACCTGAAGAGAAATTCAGAAAATTGATGCATCAGACTAGAGAGTGAATGAAGTTGGCATAAAACTGCTGGGTGGTGTCTGAAGTGAGCAGGTCCTGACCATTTCATTGGTGACGGGGAGTCTTTTTCTGAGTAACGAGGTGACCACTTCCACGATGGCATCATGGAGCTTTGGAAACCTCAGCAACTCCTGCAGACAGTAACAATAATCACTATTAGAATAATACATACGTATATGTACTGCGTACTGTACTTGTGTGCTTTGGTTTTTAATATGCGTGAGTGTGTCTCTCACCTGTGTGCTGTAGTTGCTGCAGTGCTGGATGATCCTCTGCATCTCCTCGTGAACCAACTCCACGCAGCGCAGACTGGGCTCCTCCGGACGCTTGACCTGCCGCTTCACCAGCAACTCAAAGGACACTTCAGGCACGAACAAAGCAGGCCTTGGGCCCTGTTAAATACAATTAAAGCACCTGTTTGTCAAACGGTGTCATCATTAAACAGAGACTACAACCTGAAGAGGAAGCAGAAACCCACTGTTGCATTTCTGATGGCTGTGAGCACATCGATGGTCGTCAGGCCACCCAGAGGATCTACTGACTCCAACGTGCGACCAAACGTTTCATGAAATATGTAACAGATTCTCGCTCCACCACATCTGGAAAAAGGAGGAAAGCAAGCTACATTAAACATACAGGCAATTTTCCTTTAACAGGTTGACATAGCACCCCTCAGTGGTGAATGAAGGTACGTGCAGGTCAGAGCTGTGTAACTCACAGTTCAGCTGTCTCGATGTACTTGGCCGTGCCCTCGATGGTGCGGCAGTACTCTGCAGCAAACTTGGTGATGAGCTGCAGTAACGTGGCGCTCTTGTCGTCGACAGGTTCACCGTAACTGTTGAGTAAAGACTGGTACTGCGCTGCCAACACGTTGATCCTTGTCTTCAGCTCAGGAAGACAGTCTCTGATGTGGTGCATCAGTAACCTACGGTAAGATTAAAGAAAGTCACTGGCACTGTTCCACTTCATCAGAGAGGGAGTAAACGTCACACGCACAAGATCAAGAAATGAATCAAACTTACCTTTCTCAAATTAAAAAACAGTGACTCAATAAATATGTAAAAATCAAAGTATTATATGAATTTAAACTCCATACCTGTTTAATGTTCTGGCCAGATATTTGGTTCCATTTCTGTTTGCAAGGGAGGGGTACTTCTTTTGTAAGAAGGCATATTCATCACGAATAGCATCTGCCACCAACTTCTTTTGATTGATGTCCAACTGACTCCTACGAAAATGCACAAAATCATTCAGTAAGTCAATTAAATGTTGTCTTATTTGCCACCTTTGCTACCCTCAGGGTTTGTACATGTTTTTAACAAGAAAATTCAAGCACTTTAAAGGTACCTAAACCAAAAACTTCCATACTCTCAAAGCCTCTGTCATCACATCTACATTCTTCTGCAACTGTGAAAAATAAAGTTTACAGAATCAGGATACTGAATGCATGGTTCACTTGGATCCCATTTTTATTTTTATTTTTATTTGAGCAGCATTTATGTATTTTCAATAGTCCTGTATTGTTTTTGTCTGTGTGTTTCGGTGAAGCTAAAAACAATCTGTCTCACTAACGTGGCAGAGAAGTGCAGCGTTACCTGTTAACCACTCCAATAATGCCCAGTTTGACAGGAATGACCCTGCCCATCAGTACATCCATGGCATCTGTACCAGCATCCATCAGATCCAGCTTGGTCACCACTGCTAGTGTCCTCCTGCCTGAAGACAAAGACAAAGACAGCTGGCTATAAAAAACAGCACTGAAGCAAGAAATACAAAGAGTGCATGACTAAGAAAATGAAAATAAGGGCATATGTTGATGACACATTCGAGGTATAAAACAGAAGTGGGGAAACTCATTTACCATCAGTGTCAACCTCGCGGGCCACTTTAAGCGCCTCTGAGGTGGCCATGTCTGTATTGGCGGCAGTCACAGCCAGGATGATGGAGTTGGGGTTGGAGATGTACTTGAAGATCAACTCTCTGATCTGGATCTCTATGTCTTTGGGCTGGTCTCCCACTGGCACCTGTTTTAGCATATAAACCATGAAACTCATCTACAGCATCATTTTCAGTTCACAGATCACACAGATTTGGACTTTTGGGAAAGTAAAAGGGAAACCTATCTCACCTTTGTAATGCCAGGAAGGTCCACCAATGTGAGGTTCACAACATGCGGTGAGAAGATTTTCAGGTGAATGGGGTCATCACTGATTCCCTAGAAGAAAAAAAAAAGCTTACTCTGACAGGCTGACGTTGTCTGAGAGGCTGACTCAGACGTGGCATCAAGAATATCCAGTTTCCATGAATATCATTTATTGTTTGGCAACTGTTGACGCTCCCTCTTAATTAGCATACCTTGTTATTGCCAGAAATTCGTTCTGTTTCTGCTTCAATTTCTTGCCTGATCTCCTCAAAGTCTGTGTAGATCTGAAAGGCAAAGACTCCATTATGCTACCAACAAACAGAAACAAGCCAGCAAACACGTAGTAACAACAATAACATATAACTGTATACAGGGATTTTTTTTCCTTTCGACTTCCTGTTTACTCTCATAAGGCTATCAGCACATCATAATGGATGGAGCTCAAAGGACATGATTCAACCCTGGAGGACATGAACCCTGCAGCCATATAAATATTTTTAATTGTGAGGGTGTGTGCATGATCTCATTACAGGTTGCAGGTGTTTCTATATGCAGGACAGCTGGATTGTTCTCTGACAAACAAGACTGAGAAGACAAAAGAAGAAGGTGACAACTCTACCTTGTTTTTGGTGTGTAGGAATTTGCCCCATTCCTCTCCGTCGATGCCTGCAGAGATAAACAGTGGAGGACAGATGTTTCAGTTACTGATGTGACAGATGTGGCCTTAAGATCAGTGTTACTATTATTACTATTGTTGTGTCTCATGGGAGGATTTCTCTGAAGGCAAAGATGGGATGGAAAAACGCCTCTGAGCAGTGATCCACAACTGAAGCTTCAAAAAAAAAACATACACACAGTGGAACGACTGTTGTTTTCACACAACAGCCATGGAAGCAAATAAAGGCCTAAAGCTAAAAAAAAGCATGTGCATTTTGGGAAGCAGACTTCTTTAAAAAAACTAAATATTTCAGCGGTGATAATCAACATTGCAGCAACAACAAGGAAACAGAATTACAAGGGTGCAGTCTGTTAGTCATCTTAGAGGAAGCTGGTATTTGAGGACATTATAGGTGAGCTTTGAGGAAGTCAGCTAATGACTTTTAAAAGATAAAACTAATAACAAGATGGTTTTGTTCAACAGGGATTTGTTAATTTTCTTTGTCTAACTTCAAATGATAGATACCAGCCTATACAGAGGGGAGGGCTTGAGCTGCATATGGTGAAGCCATGTGATTTGGCAGCTTTGGAAAAGCCACACAAACACAAGGCAGGATGGGGCAGAATGGGCAAAAAAAAAAAAAAACAGGGGAAGTTATGTAATAAATAGACACAATAAGGGAAAGAACAAGGAAAAGGAGACCTCTGTAAAGGCGTCCATTTTTCTTGGATTCTGTGGTTAGGGAGAGATGACAGGAGACAAAAGGGTTAGCCCGGCTATCTGCAGCTCCTGCACGACACTCTGCTGCAATGCAGAGTCACGCTGAGGCCATCGCCAGAGGACAGCACTGAATAAATGCAGGATCTTGGCACATTTTCCCTCCTGTTCCTTTCACTTTTCAAGTGGGTGGTGTCTGTGCTGGCTCTGTGTTATAATCTGCTATTCCTCTCTAAGTATAAAAACATTCTATAGTTGAATAGGGAATCATTACAGCACGCTAGCAGAGAAGTCTCATGACCATAGAAAGTGTCAGACTTAATATACTTTGTACCGCACACTAGCTAATCTGTTTAATGCTACATTACCTGATACGATTTCACCAAAAACACTAAATTATATAAAATGCATATTAGTGCAAGACTGATAAATTGGCCAGGTCGATATATTGGCCAATATCAGCTGATTGCCACAGTCTTACCCTTACATAGTTTGTCTAAGAGACAGCACTGGCAAGTTATTTTTCAACTATGTCCTGCTCAGTATGTAATTAAATATGCATCACAATTGTAAAAAGATGATGAAATTACTATCCATTTAGATTTACAGTTATCAGATTGTTTTGAACTCCCAAGTATCAACATCACTGGCTCAAAAGTCCAGTACCATTCAGGCTATCAGGCATATACAATACATTATGTGCAGAAGATACTGTAAGAGGAAATACTGGAGAACAAATAGTTTAGGTCGTAGAAGATTACTTTGCAAAACTTCCACAGATACAGAAGTAATAGAGGTGACGGTGACGTTACCATTCTCTTCACTGGTTTTCCTGCGGTCCTCTGGGTCGATGTGAACGAGCTGCAGGATGAGGGGCCGGCGTGTGACGATGCCAGTGCCACGTGGCAGGATGTCCCTGCCAACCAGGCTCTCTAAAACAGAACTCTTCCCACTGCTCTGTAGACAATAACAACAACAACATCATAAACAAAACCACAAGAGGGAAGACTGACGTATGAATGGCTCATTACACAGAGAAATCAGTCTCATTGTGTAGATACAGACAACACACACTGCCCTTGAGGTTGACTGTATCTGACACTACTTCTCTGTGTGTTACTTCAAAGCTAACAGCTGCTTATCTCTGCAAGACATTTTCCAGGGTCCCAGAAACCATTTAAGGAACTCAGGAACTTTCACTGCATTTCAACCAGAGGAGCCTGGATTGGATTTAGTTCTGAGTCTGAAATGTTCCTGCTCAGGGGGTCGTATTTTCAGATGGTGCTGAACATCACTCACTGGTCAAACGCAAATCTAGTGGCTGCTCCAGCCCATTCAAACAAGCTCTGGGTGCCACTAGGAAGACATGTCTGGTTTATTGACATGTGTGGTAGAGTAACCCCTAATGAGATCAGGTGAACTTAAATACGTCACGATGCTCACTTGGCTAGTAGATTCCTCTTTAGTGGACTGGTGCTGATTTCCACAGTAGGAGATGAGGACTAAAGGTAATCAGTTACTTCCTTAGTAGCACTAACCCTAATGCTGTTTTGGCTGACACAGGTAAGCCTATTTATAGACCTGACACAGGATAACCAGTTATTAATACTTAGCATGAGATCTCTGTTGCAGCTGTCCATAACTGAAGCTCTTTTTGTCGATGTGGAGCACTTAAAAGGACAAACATAACAAATCAGGCATTTAAAACACCCTCTGGCTTGCCTTGTCTCACTGTAACACCCTCAGACGCCTGCCAAAAGGTCTGAGACAGTCACATCCTATTAGCTGACAGCAGCGAAAGTGAACATGTTAGACCAAACTTGCCACTGTAAACCAATTAGTCTTTAACGTGTACACAAGGAAGTTAGGTGGACAGAGTGAAACTATTAGCAAGGAAAGGTCTTGATTCAACTTTATGGTCCTAAGTAGTTTGTTGTGCTATTGTGTCATGCTCAGGAAGTGTTCATACTATTTTATTGAACACCCTTATATTAATGAGGTACACTACATATCATTACTAATATATCAAAAACTAATTTCTACAAACACTGAACATTGCAAACTTTATGAAGGTAAGACTTATTGAAGGGCTGATCGGTTGCATTAGACAGCATTAGTCTTAGCAAGGTGTACCTAATAAACTGGCAACTGAGTGCATCTTCTTTTCGTGTGTGTGTGAATGGAAAATATGTTTACAAACACAAAATAGCGAGTCGTGTTTTCACTTAGGACAGATGATTAATCCTTAGCGAGTTAAAGACAAACAGAATTTGATTTTATTTCTCGGACAGTGACTGCAAGTTGTCCACCTGTCAGCCAAAACATTGCTAAGTTTAGTTCATGAGTGGGATCACATGCAGCTAATGCTAAGGTATTTGCTAAGTTAGTTACCCTAGATTTATGTAAAAAGGCCACGCTTATTTAAGTCAACCTACACAGTTTTGTCTCGTATACCTAACGTTACGTGGAACTGAAAGCGATAGAAATCAGTAGCCAACACAAAAAATTGGCGCAGGCTAACAAACTTGCTAGCCTTTAAGCAAAGTGACGTTTCTCACCTGAGTTCCCACAACAACTATCTGCGGCAGCTGAATTATGTCTGCTCCGACCGTGTTAAACACATCTTGCAGTTTGTTTATGACAGGTATAAGGGCCTCCATGAGCTCCGATACGACTCCCGACCTGTCAAACAGCCAACTTTCTTTACCCTGCCGCACACGGGTACAAAGTCATTCAACGTCCCCCAGCTAAAGCTACTGGCGTCTGTTAGGATCGGCCAACAACTGCGCACAGTTTCTCTGAGTTGAATCATGGGAGTTTGAGTTCAGTAGAGTCCCACCAACCCCTCAGCGTTCTGGGTTTGACTGTCGATGAACTACATTTCCTAGAGGCGACACCGGCGTACTCATGTTGAACCAATGAAGAGAAAGATTATTATTTTTCCTCTGCGCAACAGTAACTAGGGCGAGTACCAAAATATTTATGGGCGAGCTCCACGACGGGATACATACCAGTATTACCTGTTATTTTAATGGACATGTATTGGAAATTTACAGTACAAGTACAAGAAAACAATATACCATAATGCCATAAAATGTCCATAAAAGATTAAATGGGCCAACATGTACGACACAGATATTAACAGAGGGAAAATCAATCTAATCTCTGTTTTATCTTTTTTTTTTAAATTTATCATACAAAATTGAGAGTTGCATTTACTATCTACAACCAATATAGGCAATAAATATTGCACATTACAGTGTAAAAGGAGCATGCAACTGTAAGTAGTTTAAAGGTATGAGGTAACAGATAAGTTTCATCCGCTAGTCAACAGTGTAGTGAGTCGCCATCAACAGAATGTGCTGAACGTTGGTGCTCTTATGTTCTTATAAATATAATAAATGAAATACTATATTATAGTATTTCTTCAACATTGCAGTACTGCAGTGAACTTTGCCTTGGTGTTAATTTAAAAAATGACAGAGTATATTACAAAAATACAAATCTTGTGCCTAGTAAAATTAGGGATAATGAAACCTCAAGTACATACTGTAATCAGCTCAGTTTGTGCTGATGAAGATTTAACCATAAATGTTCAAAAAATGTCACTGGTAGTGTAGTGTAAATTCATATTTCAACAAGATGTAGTCCAAACAACAGCTAAACAAGCTAACATATGAGGGTCACAGAGTTTTGTTGACATTGCTCCCCATTTGACAACCATAAGCAAAACTCTCCTGACTACTATTGTTTCTACCTTCAGTTGTGTTTTGAGACCCACAATGGCAAAACCTACACAAAGGAAACCAGAAACTATACAAAAGGTGTGAAGTAGTGCTGAACTGACACATAGGTATCCCTGTGCCAAATTCAGTATGACTGTTTTATGTTTCCAAACAGTAAACTTAACACATCCCACTATCAAAGAAGGTAATAATACTGACAAAATATTCCCTTTCATTAATTCAACAGTAAGTGGAAAAACTACTACAATTGTGTACAAGTCCATGAGCACACACAGGAGGTAGCTTGAACAAAATATAATTTATCTGAATTTAGACCTAATCTAAGTAAACTGGTCACTGTCATGCTGTACCCGAATGCCAGATCTCAATGTCACTGTTCAAATTTCACAGCATTTGAACTAAGTGGCTTCCTGTTACCTAATCAATATAACCGTATTGTTTCCCCTTAAGACAATTCTGAGTCAGAGATCATTTGACTTTGCATCTTAAGATGCAGTGCAGTCTGTGTATGTGGTGACCATGTTTCCTCTACACTGTGTCACTGCTCTATAGTGTTGTTTTGATGCACCATGAAATCTGTTTTCAGTCTGCTTGGTGTGTCCACCAAAGGTAAACATTCTCTCTATGTCTAACATGTTATCAAAGATACCTGCTCCAAAACCTCCATGAAAGTGTCTCTTGTGTCTGCTGTGGGGCTCCTTGCAGAATCTAGAATGTTTATCAAAGTGTCTTCAGTGGCGGGCACGTCTATTCTAGCTATAGACGTCAAAGTCCTTTAAGATGTCATCAAAGTTGAAGCTGAAAGGTTGGTGAGCACCCTGCCTATGTCTGCCATGTGTCTCCCTAGTGGAGTATGCAGAGGAGTCACCAAACTGGTCATAATCCCTTCTTTTGGTTTCATCTGATAACCTTTCATAAGCTGCACAAAGAAAGACAAGATTCAGTCGAGGCTGGAAGTACACACAAATATATGATAAACATGCAAGCTCAAGCATATACATTCAACCCTAGCCACATAGACTACCTCAGAGTCTACATTAGAAATAATAATACTGCAGTCAGTAAGGAAACAGTAATTTTGTACAAAACAAAACAACCTAAAAAAAAAAAAAAAAAAAAAAAAGCTACCCAACACTAAACATGACAGTGTCGAGCTGTTAGGTCGTGTTATCAACAAGCATTAGTAAAAGCAGCATCACTTCTTCTTCGCTCCTTTTACTGCAGAAGGATGACTAGACATAAGAAGTCTACACTGTCAGTTAAAGCAGTTCATACCCTCGAACAGACGACAGTCACCCTTGTTGTGTTTGTATTATAGCGTCTATCAATATTATACTACACATACTGTAATCTTATGGAGTTGTAGGCGTATTTTAAACTTTATATATTTTTTTATATTTATATTTTAGTTATTGCATGATGCAAACATTTTGTAAAAGGAGTAGTCATTTTATTTCCAAGTGTCTGCCGAGCGCTCCATTTGTGTATGTGTGATTCCCGTGCAGGGGTGGGGACCCATTTCTAATAATGGGTGTGCGAGTCCGCCTACCCAGGAGCGTTTACGGTGTACGCTGGTCATGACTAAAAGTTGATCCTCAGCTGCGGTTAACGGTGGGAAGAATTTTCTCAACCAATCAACAGACTCGACTTAAGGGGTCCAGCGCTAGACAGCCAGTTACAAAGCCCATTGAATGTCACGTGATCATTGTTTTTCTTTTGAGTGACGTCCTCACGTCATTCTGGAAAGCAGTGTCAGGTCGAATGACCGTATTTACAATCGTACGTTGTTGTACTTTCTTGTTAACATTAAGGAAGGATGGCAACTTAATGAGAATGTTAAAGGATTTCCGGCTTTCATAACACGACGGCATAAAATGACTGGTATGCTTCATTATATTTTGTGTGGCCTTTATGAATGCTGGGGAGTTAGCTAGCTGGGGAGCTAACAGCTAGTTGCTGATGTTGAAATGTGATTCTCGGTAGAAGTTAGCTATGTTGTTGTCCTCTCAGGATCATTTACCAAAGGGGTGTCCCTTCTGAAGAAAAGTGAACAATGCTAGATTTAGGAGCAGTTAACATTATTATTTCACATGTCACAAACCATTGTCTTTCTCACTGTTTCCTTGCTTTCATGTATGCATTATTTTCTCTGTTTTTCATCACCAGGCTAATGAAAAGGGACAGCATAGACTTAACATTGCTATGAATGGCTCAAACCCCCGTGACCTGAGAGAATGAGTCATAGATGGGCTCCAAATACCTGGGTGAAAGGAAGCAGAGCATTTCATTTGTGGCAATCACATGTTGTTTGCAAGTCAGCAGCATCACTTCCCTTGTCTGGTACATCTCACTGCAGGGTTCATGTACGACAGTCTTGTCACCACAAGGTTGGCTTTCTGAGCTGGAAGCACATCCACCACCTGAGGATCACAAGGCGGAAGGGATGGCTTGTTAAAGCTAATCAGTTTCGACAAAGGTGTCTCCACACCAGCACCCTGTATTTGAACACTTCAGCCTCACGGTGGGCTGCTGGTCTGCGCCAACACATGTCGCGGGTGAGGAACACTCTGGACACAGTTTCTAAAGCTGTGAGCGGCACACATACAGAACTTCTCTCCAAAATCGCCAGACTTAAACCAAATACTTTAAAGGCTGGGAAAAAGGCTGAGGCTAGTGTTGAATCAACGGCAAAAGCTAATGAGAGTGCAGTCACACCTACTTCCACTCCCAGTAATGCTGCTACCCCTTCTCTGTCTACTCCACCCAAACCCATATGTGACTCGTCTTCTGCCAGTCCTATTCCTACTTCGGCTGCTACGCTTGATTCAAGTGCCACTACCTCTACCTATCCTCACAGTTCTTCCCAGGCGACTGTCACTGCCACAGTTGTGACTGTGGGTGAACTAAGGGAGAAAAGGCTAAAACGCGTTGTTCCAGCTGTCAAAGCCAGTTGTACCAGGAAGCAAGAGGAGCTTAAACCTTCACTGAGTGATACTGGGAGCAAGAGCACAACTTCCAAGCAAACCACAGCACTTTTCCATCCCAGCACCTTTTCAGTCAACCTGGATGAGACTTACAACTACCTAGCCCATCATATCAATTCATACTTTGGCAGCAGCACAAAGACTCAGGACAAGAAAGTGAACAATGTTGACTATTCCTCTGCTCCCTCTCAGGGTCAACCAACTAGTGACCTCATGCCAGTGTCTGCTAAAACAGACTCTCCTGCTCCAGTTACCCCACCTTCCTCTAAGAAGGGTTTAGGACACTACCTTTCCTACTCAGCTCCCACTGTACAAGCCTTCGTGGGAAATTACATTGCTCCCCTCGTCCCCAAGTTCAGGACAGCAGAGTCCAAACGTGCTGCAGTGGTGGAGAAGAAGTCTGCGGATGTGCTAGTCAAGCCGACTGAGGCCACGATTAGTAAAGAGCAGAAAGCTGCTGAGGAGAAAGCCAAGAAACTTCTGCTTCAAAGGGAGAAGGTAAGTCTACAAAAAATAAAGTTTTATTTTTAGATGTACCTAATGTTGGGATAATAAAATCACAATTAGCACATATTTTGTTGTGTTTTTACAGCCCTGATTCAGAAAACATTGTGTAGCTGTGTAAAACATAAATAAAAACAGAATGCAATCATTTGCAAATTAACTTACCAACAACAGTTTTCCCCCTTTCATACCCAATCATGATACTCTCACCTGTTACCAATCAACCTGTTTACCTGTGGAATGTTCCAAACAGGTGTTTTTGGAGCATTCCACAACTTTCGCAGTCTTTAGTTGCTGCATCAAATTCGGAATAAGCAGATATTTACAAAAATCAGTGAAGCTGATGAGCTTAAACATTAAATATATTGTCTTCATACTGTTTTAATTGAGTATATGTCAAAAAGGATCAGCAAATTGTCACATAGTGTTCCAACCTTTCTGGAATCAGGGTTGTAGTATTCTTCTGTGTGTTTGGGAAACATAAGCAATTATCTTGCAAAATGCCTCACTGCACCTCAGTGTTGTTCAGTGCTGATCATAACTTTGAGCCTTTTTGTTGATTTTTTTTTTTTATTTATCTCTGAGGGTAGAGGCAACAGAAGGTGTGGGCTTTGTATGCCAAGCCAGGCTTTTATGTTATGTTATGTGGAGATATAAACACAGCTGACATTTTATTCAATCCCAAGGTTGGATTGAGTCATTTTAAACAGAACAAGATGTTTTGCACAAGTTAGCAGATAGCAGGAACACTGCATGACGAATGTCCTTTGGTTGATGATGTACAGTAGATTGATGTGACATACAGATAACCCAGTTTACCTTTAGATGATGGATAAATTGCTAGCTGTTATGAGAAAACATTAGATACAGAGATACACAGTAGCATTTCAGAATGTTTATGGCATTGTTCCACCTTTGAGTGATTCAGAGTTCACTTCTGGGGTCTGGCCTGTGCAGGTAAAGCAAGCTTTGTTTGTCATCAGCTTACTGTCAGCCCTATTTACTGTAGGTTAGTGTTGTATAATGTGTTTCTCACTTACTGTCTCTCATCCTGGTCTAGGAGGACACAAGAGAAAGAAATTAAACAATGACAATGCCAGCTAATGTTTAGCTGACAGGTTGCACATTTTTTCCTCCTAGATCATTGCCAAGGTGAGTGTGGACAATCGAACTCGGGCTCTGGTACAGGGTCTCCACAGGGCATCAGATGTAAGGGTCTACATCAACAGGGTGGAGGACCTCAGCTACCACCTCCTGGAGTTTCCAGAGACGAGTGGTGTTGCTGTCAAGGTGACTAGCTTTTCTTTCTAGCATAATGCAAAATGTAATGGGACGTGTCTGATGTGTCTTAACATATCAAAAGCAGCAATGGCAGTGTTCACAGCAGCGTTATTTCTATGCATACATGATGTGTTATATCGATCATGGGCTGTTAAACAGTTGTGGCGTGCAAATCATGTACATAATCACCCTCTGCTTGTGTTTGGGAATTTTCCCATGCCAAGCAAAATGTCAAGAGCCCAGCAACTGCATGCAGACTGCATACTGCAGCATTTATTTATGTGTCAGCGTTATCCGTGATGGTGGAACGTATTTAGTGCTAACCTATTTCAAACCAAGGCCACTTTTTACGAGTGTGAGAAAGTCATCTATAAAAAATAAAAAAACAGATCAAGACTAGTGCTTAGCTCAACATTTTGTTGGAGGAGGAATATTTGAAAGCCTTGGAAATGGAAACAGAAATAAAAGAGACCACTGTGATGACATTGTGGTGACTGACTGACCTGAATTTGGTCTTAATGTTGTTGTGCTGTGAGTGACTCCTCACAAACATCCCAGCACTGTCAATCAGTTTACATCATGACGGTTTGGTTGGAAGTCACGTACACGTACAGAAATCTCCAGAGGGAGTTGCAAATTCAGTCTATAGTAGCTTTAAGGTGTCAAGTTTTATTTACCCACCATCCAAGGTCTTTAAGGTGTGGTCAGCCTTAAAACACCAGACTTGATCTGCCTTCATTTCAGTGCAGGTTTGACATGCATTCAGTTTTCACAGCAGACGATCTCACCTTCGTTTTGCTGAGTTCATTCTGATTAAACAATGACTTGCAAAATGGCAAAACTTGTCAATTTCCAATCAATTGGTGAGAGACAGTGGGATCAATGTCTCGTTCAGGAAGCATCGATTGTTTGTGCCCTTGTGTGGGTAACTGCATGCTGAAAGAAAACAAGCAGCAGAATAGGAGCAATGCAGTATGACTGATTGTAAACAAATACAGGGATAGAGGCTACAGCAGATGTCAGATGTATTCTGACTGCCACAGTGTGTTTTTTATGTTCCTTAGGAGAAGGTTATCCCTTGCCTGCTGCGTCTGAAACAGGCCAGTGACCCAGGCCTGAGGGCAGCAGTTAGAGAAGCCCTCGCTCTGGTGGGCTACCACACACCTGTTAAAGGC